>NC_045776.1:1000000-1300000 GCF_008692025.1 Phocoena sinus | reverse complement strand
AGACCCAAGGAGATGAAATCACTGTGATGGTTTCTGCTCTCCCGAGGTCACACAGAGATGAAGACAAGGGGAAGCTAGGGTCCGAAAGCCTGCAATAGACCCGCAATCAGTGTGGTGCAGGGGTGGTGGGCAGCACACAATGGACCCCTGGCGTTTGCAGCAGCCCTGGAGCCCAGTCCCAGCTCTGCCAACGCTAAGGGCTTGGTCTGAAGGCATCTCCCTCCCCACACCCACGGGGTGTGACTGCACCCCTGACCTTCATGGAGTCCGTTCAAGCGTCACCGCCAGCCTCCACTGCCCTGCCCCCTGCTGAGCCCAGCCTTAGTTTGCCTTGGACCCGGGCTTTGCCTCACTGCAGGGTCCTGGTGACTTTCTGTGGCTCTTTCTTCATGGTTCTTGACCACATTTAACCCCTAGATACAAATTCAAAGTCTCCATTTTCCCCACCCTTTAGGCATAAGTCAGATCCACCCCACTTCCCATCCCTGGCTCTGGAAGACCCGGCCCAACCTAGAGCACTGCTGACCCTCCCGACCAGGATTGCCACTCATTCTGAAGGTCATGAACGCACAGGGGGCAGGTATTCTATCCCAGGGAAAGCCAGCATCACCCGTCAAGTTCCCCCCGTCACTGAGATTTGGGGCTTCTCGCTAAGCAGTCACTCACACTTACACCGTTTTCCTTACACAAGGCACTGATGCTAAGTGCATATTGCGACTTTCAGTATCATAGGAAGTCACTGAGGCTCATGGGGAACGCTTCTCTCTAGCATGAATGGCTCTTCTTTCCCATCCTTTTGAGAGGAAGCAAAAGGTCTTCCTCCCCCACCAAGTAAGTCCTATTATCCCTGCTCTTGGCTCCAACCGCAGAGGGACAGTCACTCACGGCCTCACACGATTTCTCTGGAACTCCCTACACCAGCGTCAAGCTGTGTGAAGGGGTACGTAAGTGTCATTACTCTCAGGGAGTTTACAGTCCTGGAGGGACACACAGTGGGGGCAGGGGGCACAGTAGAAAGTCCCCCGTGCGCCTGGGAAACCGAGGACGGTCCTGGGTAGGGAGTGACTGGACGCCATTTGAAGGGTGGGTTAGCGTTGCTCGGAGAAACGCGAGGAGGCACACGTATAAAGGCATAGAGAAAGACAGGTGATTAAGAACGTGTGCTGTGACTCCACAAAGATCTCCAATGTGCTGGTGTGAGAGGTACAGGGGAGAAGGTAGAACAGGCCCCTGGACAGAGGGGGCTGGGACGTTGCATTCTAGGTAAGGACTTTCTGACTTTATCCATTGGGAATAGGGAAGAAGGGGATGGGGAAAAACTGGGAATGAGTCTTAAACCTTGGGTCAATGTCTTGGTGGGTCTAAGTGGGAATGACTGGGGCAGGGAGACCAGTTACTAAGTTGATTCCTTGGTCCATGGATTCTCGTCCTAAAGCGCTTTCCCATCTCCATTAAAGCACATACCCTGTTTCTCCTCTTTGCTTCCTGACAAAAAGTTATCACAGAATATATCCATAGACATATTTTTTCCAACCTTTTCCTCCCTAAACTCTTGGAATTTTATTTCCAATTTGAACTTCGAAAGTGTCGTTGCTGTTGAAACCTAGTACACCATTCTGATGTTCACTCTACTTGGTGTGGCTGGTGTGTTCAGCCAGTCCCCCACCCCTGAGGTCCTGTTGTCCTTTGGACCACACTGCAGAGCACGGACCATCCAAGCTTCACCAGGAGTGTGGAATTCAGGGGCTTTGGAGTCAGACACACATGGGCTTGTTACTAAACCTCTCGGAAAGTTGGTTTCTTTACTTGTCAGCACTAAGAGGATTACATGAGACCACACACACACACACACACACACACACACACACACACACAGACAAACACATACACACACACAGACACACATAGACACACACACACACACACACACACACACACACACACACCCCAAAGCTCCCAGCGCAGACCAGTCATTCGGTACACTGTGGATTCCTTCTCTCCACACTTATCAGGACGAATCACAAAGTAACTGTGTTGATCCTGAGATGCTGTGGCCACCCCCCGACCAAGTTTTCACGATCGTTAGAGACATAAGAACTATAAGAACAAAAGTGTTTAAATGTTGTTTGTTTTTCAAAAACTTGGTGATAATAGATCACATTTTCTGTTTTCAATGTGTATTTAATGTTTTTCATTGAAAAGACTTGACATCTTGTTGAATCTACATCAATCTTTTTTTAAGTTTTTTACTTTACTTTGTCATTAAATCCAAAACTTTGAGAGGGCAGGTGAGAATGACTAAACTCTCTGATCCACTGTTCTCAAAGTGTCCTTCAGCACCTTTGGAAGCTGGTTTTATTCTTTCAGGAAACTTGAATTAGGCCAGAAAGATTGGAGTTCATTTCATTTAAAATTAGAGAGTATTCACAGGTATTTATCATCAGTACTTCCTTTCAATGGTATATTAAAACTGTAAATATGCACTTAGAAACTGCGTAGGTATTTGTAGAGATTTACTCAAAATTCTACTTTCAAGCGAAAGTACAGAATGAGCCAGAAATCAGTCGACAGCATTATTGCCTCTGTGAGTCCTCCACTCTGTGACAAAAAGCGACATGAGAAAACGACTGGAGAAGGATGGAGAACTGACTTCTTGTTTGATGTGTCCTGCTGTAAGTTCCTTACAGGGCTCTTTGCGTGTTTACAACTCCAGTAATATTTTTTAAAGATTTCTCTGTTAGGAGCTATTTTAATATATTTTCTTTTACAGTGTTCCCAGGAATTAAAAGGAACAGGCAAGCGCGTGGCTGTCACCAATAAGTCTATATTTCACGAAACAATCAGATCACTGTTCAAATTCCTGAGAACTGAAGTAAGGTCTATAGAACTAATCAGGCTCTTTCCTTCCATGTGTCAAATTTAGCCTTAGGATCTACTCTGATAGGAAACCTGTAAGTCATTTTTGGACCCATGGAGTTGCTGTTTTGTCTCCACCATCTACCTTGCCAAAGGAATTATTTACTGGATGTAAATAGTGCCTAAAGGTGTCATTTGACTACTGTACTGTCAAGCTGAATTATTCATTTCCGTTTGTAAGAAACACCAAAAATGCAGTGAACAGATGTTGTTTGCAGGGGACAAAAGAAAGCAGGGAAAATGGTAGGAAAGGTAAGAGGATACTTAACCTACTGATGAAGTTGCTATATATATATTTTTGCTATTTGTGGGAAATGAAATTCATTTGATTAATCAAAAATTATGGTGAATTATCACACATAATGTAGATGGATGACAACTTTTCAAAGAAATGTAACATCATAGATGTCAAGTTACATAACTGGTGTAGCACCATAGATATAAAGCTATGTATCACCGGAGATGTGATGCCAGCAAAGTAAATTATTGGCTATAATTTAATCATCTGCTGTTCACTGGTATATGCACATAGAGAATGTCACTGAGGCAAAATTTTCATTGAGGTGTACTTTGGAAAGTTCCAGCTAGGAGGATTCCAGCTGGCAAAACTCCAGCTGGTAACAGAAATACAGCTTTAGAATAGATCCAGCCTAAATAGAACTGGCATCCAAATTAAACTATATTTGGTTCCAAGACTTTTCAAAAAGTCTACTTGGCTATAGACTGGCAAGTGAATTCAAAGCTGTCACCATTGCAGAGTCTGATAACAGATAATGTTTCATGGTAGGATGCAAGATTAGCTCATATGATCATATCAATTAAAGCAGAAAAAGCATCTGACAAAATCCAACACACATTTACACTAAAAACTCTTAGAAAACAAGGACAAGAGGGGAATTTCCTCAACTTAGTAAGAAACAGGAACAAAAAACCCACAGTTTAGACAATTCGTAATGATTTCCCCCTAAGACTGGGCAGAAGGTAAGGATGTCCTCTCTCACCACAGCTGTTCAGCATCACAGTGGAAGTCCTGGTCAGTGCAATAAGACAAGACAAAGAAATAAAAGGCATGTGTTGGGAAGGAAGAGTCAAAGTTGCCTTTGCAGATGGCATGCATGTCTATGTAGAAAACCCCAAAGATGCAAAAACAAAGCAAAACTCTTAGAACAAATAAACAAGAATAGCAAGGTAGAAGGCTGCCAGATTAATATGGTAAAGTCGAGTCTGTCACATAAACTAGCAAAAGGCACCTGGAAGTCAGAACACTAAAACACCATGTATAACAGCACCAAAAAATCACTCAGGTGCCAGTCAAGGTCCACATTGGCAGTGATAGGTCGTGTAAATAGGATCTGATGAGAAGGGAACTTTGCTTTGCTGGTCTTCCTCCCAAAACGCACAACCCCAGTCTAACCATGAGGAAAAACATGAGACAAACTCAAATTGAGGGATATACTACAAAATGCTTGACCACTGTTCTCGAAACTGTCAAGGTCACCAAAAATAAGGACATTCTGAGAAAATGTCACCTCCTCAAGGAGCCTAAGGAAACATGATAACTAAATATATTGTGATGTCCTGGATGGGATCCTGGAACTGAAAAGGGACACTAGGTAAAAGCTGAGGAAATGTGACGAAAGCATGGACTTTAGTTAATAACCATGTAGCGATATTGCCTCATTTGTTGTTACACTAACATATAACGTTACCAATAGGGGAAACACGTGCAGCGTATATGGGAACTCTATGAACTACCTTCACATACCCTTTTTTCCATAAATCTAAAATTATTCTAAAACTAAAGTTTACTCAGAAATATTATTGAGACTTCTATGTGGAAAGCACTGAAGTGGGCAGTCAGAAAAATATGTAAAGAGAGGTTTATGGATGAGAGGAAGATTTGACATTTTTCTGCTCCATTAGTTGCTTTTTTATTAAAAGGTAAAATAAAAGCAATTTTCATGATAAAACTTCATACTTTCCTTTCCTCATTTAAGTAAACACCACTTTTTATATATTTTAGCTAAAGGGCAATAATTATGTTTGGAAACTGAAAATTTCTTACTAGCCTAATATTTAGGTTTTAGAAATTATTAAGGTGACATAAAAGACACAGATTTAACTCAAAGTAAACTTCAGTTTAGACTAAAGCACAAAGTCAGGAAGAACCTCAGGCAAACATATTCAAATTACCTTTAATTTCTGTTCAAAAATAATAAATATTAAAACGCACACTTGAATATTAGAACTTTTCCTGCAAAATTTCTGGTCTTGGGTACTTAGGATAGAGCAGTGTCTGTGCTTACAGATTTGGTCTTTTCTTATTGAGAAACTCTCTGCAACAAAAGAAAGTAGAAGTTCTATTCTTTTCTTTGTTCTATTAACAGCGTTTTAAGTGTACAATGTAGTGAAAGGTCCAGAAAATACAATTTGAGACCAGGTTGTGGTTATTCCCCAGAAATGTCATCCTTGTAAATTCTTTTGAATAAATAAAATGTATCTTATATAAGCTACTCCACCTTATCTATGAGATGTAATTAAAATGTATAATTGTCTTGGTATAAACTGTTCCTTTCTAAATTATTAGTATTTAAATGGGGCCCTGTTTTGCAGTGTTCCCATCATATTGAAAAAGAATATGAGTTCAGGTGAGCTCCTGCTGTTAAGAATGCAACTGGACATAATAGGGACTAATTACTTCCATTTTCTCTCTTTAAAAAAAAGGCAAAGGGACAGTTTCAGAGAAGAAATCAAACGGTTTTTATTGTGTCTTATTGAGCGTGGAGCGTTGCATCCTTCTACGGACCGAAACGGTGCCCCTGGGCCTGAGTCAGTCGGGTTTCCAGGCCCCGGACAGCTGCTGCACGTGTGGAAAGGAAGGCTTCAGAAGGCTCGCCAGGGAGCGGACACCTGAGTCACCAAACAAGTGGGGATCAGATCCTCTCCCGTTCACTGTGACAGCACAGACGGCACGTCCTCTGAGTTCTATTCTAGAACAGCAGGAGGACACTGGGAGAAAACTTCTAGTTGCTTCTGCCAGGTGCTTTCTGTTTCATGCCTGTGATGATTCCAGAAGGATGTATTTTCACGTCACCAAACAGGAGACGTGCAGCCCTTCAGAGGGTGGGGATTGGGTCCCTTTGCTTCCAGGAGAGAAGGGCCCCGATTCCCACAGCAGCAGACGCTCACAGGCATCTTCCCACGCAGAGATGAGAATTTAGCAAAATTATCCTTGACGGCATCGTGCCCCCATCCTCAGCGTGGCTGGTGCTCTGTCTATAAGCTGACGTCCAGCTCTGTGACCCAGAGGGACCGACTAACCCAGCCTATGGGCTGCACGGACCCGTGTCTCTCCCTCCCGCCCCAGCAGCGACCGCAGAATCTCCTCCTTCCCGGCCCACGTGCTCCAGGCTCCACGGGGCCGGCCTCAGCCGGGGGCCGGGGGCCGAGGGCGGGCAGGGCCAGCTGAGGGCGCGGTCGGGTCCCGCGAGGAGGCGCCTGTGTCAGAAGCGGCAAGAGGCAGAAACAGGCAGGACCGACCAAGACGATCATCCAGAACGTTCCAGCGTGACCTCGACGCCACTTACTCTCCTCCCTGGAGAAACGGACTTCTGCAGTCAGTCCCTTAGAATTTTACTGCAATTACGACTTCATTTTCTGATATATTGTCGGGACCGTGGCGCATTTTTTATGTGAGTGAACATTGAAAAGCGTCAAACTGACAGGAGAAAACGAAACCCCTTAACAACAGGATGGCAATTAAGAAATGTACATTTATTGACAGGCACATTGAATATGCATTTTCTATTTATTTATTTGGATATCTTATTTTTCATTTTCCTTTCATTTTTCGTCTCCCTCAACTAAAAGCAAAAGCCCTGCGCTTCTCACTGACAAGTTCAGTGTGTAATTTTTCAACACATGAATATGCATCTGAAGGGCATAGGGCATATTCCCAGTCATTTTTCTTTGTTTTTCAAAAAATTTTTCTATGATGAATATAGAGTAATTGTACTGAAAATAGCTTACGTTAAGGATAATTAGTAAGTGGAAATTTCAACGTGAAACAGCAGAAAGGATAAGCAGAATCTAGACAATGAAAGAACACATGAACCCTGGACTCTGGCTAAGATTTTCACTTGGTTTTTTTTTCACTATGATAAAGATCATTCAAATATTTTCTTAAACTTTAAAAAACCAAGTGAGGCAACTGTTTTGACGTGATAACTCAGCGGCTCCCACTTCCTGTGTATTTTTCTGGGAAAACGTTGCTTTATTCCTCCATGGCACCTCACCAGATATGCTGGATGCTGAGCGGTGGGTGCCTGGGCCCCTGTCTCCTCACATCCGCAAGCCCCCCATACCCCCGCCCCTGCTGCCGGCCCCTCCCTCCCTGACTTCCCCCCGTGTCCAGGAGCCCCTGGGCTCACACTCTAACCCCAGCACGCACCTTGCTGCCAGGGAAAATGGACTTGTTTTCGCTTCCTTTTTGGATTCTCATGTTAATGTACAGAAATACAGATAATTTTGGTACGTTGATCTTGTATCTGGCAACCTTGCTGAACCTTTTACTAGCTTTTATAGTTTTTGTGGATTCCTTAGGTTTTTCCATGTACAAGAGGACGTCATCTGCAAATGGACATAGTTTACATCTTTTTTCCCCGGTCCAGATGCCTTTTAGCTCCCTTTCAAGCTACCTGGCCTGGCCAGAACCCCAGCACGACGGAGAGAGATGCCCTTGCATTGTACCCGTTCTTCGTGGGAAAGCTTTCAGTCTCCCACCCACTGAGGTGTTTCCAGATGCCCTTTATCGGGTCGAGGGCTCCTCTTGCAGTTGATGAGGATTTTATCAAGAATGAGCTCTGGATTTGTTAGGTGGTCCCGGAGCTGTGATTAGTCTACAGGTAATGCTTCCCTGCATCTGAGGAAGACCCTTCTCAGAAGCCAAACTGAGGCCCCGATCTGTGACCTCTGCCAGCCCCGTGGGAGGTGTGACGTCACTCCTCGAACCCTCTCAGGTGGATCTGTCTCCAGCCCCAGGGATCTGCAAGTGCACACGCTGATGCTGACGACCGCTGAGCTGACTACTCGTGGTCCTCCGGCCCTCGGAGAGCACCCTCGAGGGAGACCTCAGCTCCACCTGCAGCTCCAGCTCCTGTCTGGCTAGATGCACAACACTGCCTCTTCCATCCGGGGTGACCACAGGGCCGTGCCTGAGTGTCCCCTCCCCGGGCAGTGGCTCCGAGACTTCCTCCAGGCAATAGACTGGGGTATCCCAGCACCCACGTCTTTCATCTCCCGTCTTTAAAGAATCACTGTCTTTGTTGCATGACATCCAATGTCTTCAGTGCCAATTTTTTCCACATAATTTGTCAATGTTTTTAGTTGTTTCTGCAAGAGGGAAAACCGGGTCCCTAGAATTCCATCTTGAATTTATTTATTTTTCAGGTAGAAAAGATGTGTTCATGTCTAATTGGTGGGGGGGGGGCGCTGGGGGAAAATCCAGCAGAAATGAAGAAATAAAGATAAAGGCAGAGAGAGGGGATGAGCTCCTGCGGAGATGGAGGGACTGGGTCGGACTCAGACAGGAGCTCCTCTCCCAGAGGATGCAGGGGAGGACAGAGAGGAGGGTTGAGGGGAAGATGGAGGGGAGGGTGGGGGGTGGGAATGCAGGGTAGGATTCAGGGGAGAATGCAGGGGAGGATGGAGGGTGCAGGGGTGGGTGGAGGAGAGGGTGGAGGGGAGGGTGAAGGGGGGATCAGGGGAGATGCAGGGGAGGATGGAGGGGAGGGGGGATGCGGGGGGGATGCAGGGGAAGATGGAGGGGGGCACTGGGACAGACGGAGTTCCTCAATGCCACGGGTTTGTGCCTCTGGAAGTTGGGTCCTTTCTGTCCTCTCTGTGAAATGACAGGTCATGTCTGCACAGGTGACAATCGACAAGGCAGGCTTAGGTGTGAGGAGTGGGGTGAAGAGTGAAGGGTGGGAAGGAAGTGACTGGAGAAGCATGGGAAGATTCCGGGTCACTTCCAGGGCCCCACTGAACCGGGCAGCTGTGGATCCATCCTCAGTGTAGTTTACACGATGCTCCCGGAGGCTCCTGCATAGGCGTGGAGCAGGTAGACTATTGAGTTGGTCCGGGGTTGGGTCTTGTCAAGAGCTGCACTGTGGCAGGACTGGTCTGAGTGGTGCAATCTTGGCGCAATTTGAAGGGGAGTGAAGGCCACAGAGACAAAAATTTAAGGAGAAAGTAAAGGAATCTGGGAAATAGAGGCCCAGGAAAGTTGAAGAACAAGTGAGTGGGAGAAGTGATTGTAATACTTGCTGTTATTTACCAAAGACTTACCATATTCAAATCTATTCTCTGTGCTGTAAGTACCTTAGAGGCATGGCCTGGTGTGTCCTTCACAACCGATTAGATAACGACTATTACTGTCCCTAGTTTACAGCTGAAGAAATGAGTCAGAGAATATTAACAAGATAGCCGAAGGTCAAATCATTAGTCAATAGAACGGTCAAGATGCAAACCCATCTCTCATCCTCCAGTGTGTCAAGACCTGGACTCTCAAACCAGACACCTGGTCGTCAAGTTCTAACTCTGAACCTCCTGCCCCAGATCCCATTTCTCATTTACTCTCAGGCAGCTTGCTGTCTCTAGCACCTAGTACGCTGCCTGGAAAAATAGAACTCGATGTGTACTTTTTTTAAAAAAAGGATGGATTTCGATGTGCTATTGTATACCGCTAGGCACCAAGCTCTAAGGCTGCATTGTGTGGGCTAGGAAGCAAGGTGGCAGAATATTCCTAATAGATGCACCACTGGACTTTCTGAGTCAACTTCCATAAGTGGAAAAAGAAATCATTAAAAGCATATTCTCTCAAAAGGAAGATTTTGCAGTTCTTGGAAATGCTGATCTGTACGTTATTACGCTATTCCCCAGAGCGGGACGTGAGGGCTCCCCCTCTGTCCCAGCCTTCAGGCTCCATCTGTCCCACCAGATTAAGAGCAAAACGCTTTCCTTTCGTGGCCTTGCAGGGTGACCATGTAAAGCGTTACCTCCGTCATGACATTTTTGAGAGTGAATGGGGTTCTATTAGCAGTTGCACCAGAACAGCAGGTGTAAGGCTGGGCTCTGGGCGAGCAGGACATGAGATCCCCCTATTCACAGGTGTCCCGGCCATACTTCCAGGACTAGAAGGACTTGCAAGGGTCTCAGGCTATGGGGCACTGGTGTCAGATAGGGGTTGACAGGGACTGAACTGGCACTGGGTTACTAGGAGCTGGAGGTGCTCAACCTGACCATATCTGCGGTCCCATGCCCACCTGCTCTCTTTTCTAAAAAACAGCATCATTTCTTTGATGTGCAGGAGAGGAAACATTCTCCGTGGATATATGTCCAATTTGCTCTTCTTACACTTGGACCATGGCCCTTGATCTGGAGAACCAAGTGTCCAGGCCTTTTTCTGGTTCTACAGGGGCTGGTCTATGTCTTCCTGTCTGGGTGGGAGGGAGTAGACTCTCAGGGAGGGGGGACATTCTCTAGGCAGTAAAATAATTCAGTTTAATACTTCAAAACAGCACCATATATCTAAAAATACACCTTTATACAATTGTATGATAATGACAAACTTCATTATATTTGGATGATTCTTTTAGAGCTAGACCAACCCCATCCTCAGGCTGAAAATAAATGTACAAATCACGTGACAGACAAATGAATAACATATTTAGGCACCATCTGTAGGCACATAGGAGCACACGAGTCACCAAACACTCTGGTCCCCAACACCACTTTAATATCCAAGTGAACTTGGCCAGTGCCCCATCTGATGTGTGCCAGCTTCTGGGAGGCTGGGCCCGCAAGCAAATCCCTCTTCACATCCCATTCGTCCCCATCTCCATTCCAATACTTCTCAACCAATCCCTCATCTAAGCGTCTCTGCCGCCCCACCTGTGTCCATGCCCTGCTGTCTCTCCACACCGACATGTCTCTGATTAAACTTCTACCTTCCAAGCTTGCCCCTCTTCAACCCAACTTCCCAAGAGACTCTGGCATAATTTTGACTTACATATAAATCTGGGCTTGTCACTCTGAAGCTTTAAACCTTTCAAGGGTTCCCTGACCAATTAAACCCCTCACTGTGACCACAAAGCCTTCGTGACCATTTTCCCCAAACACCGCAGGCCACTCTCCCGCCACACCCGGGACCAGCCACCTCCTTGCCCTTCAGGTCTTTCTACTTGAGGCGCCTACACCACTTCCTGAACCCGTGGTCCCCCTGCTGGTCCTTCCCATCCTCCAAGTCTCCGAGAACATCCGTCTGAAGTATTATTCTTCCTTACGAACGCTGGCTTGTAGAGCTCGTATCCCGATTCATGGTTCCGCATTCATGTGCCTGGTATGTGGCACCTGCATCCCCACCAGACAGCAAACTCTATGAGGGCAGGGAAGTGTCTGTTCTGTGCCCGACTGTATCTGACATCCTGCAGGGTCCCCGAACCTGCTTAGGCTGAGACCCCTGTAGACTTACATGCAGCTGTAATAACAGCACAGAGAGATTCTGAATATACTTTACACAGCTTCCCCTGTGGTGACTCCTTACAAAACCACAAACCAAATTCCCAAACAGCATGCAGACATGGTCCAGACACAGAGCATCCATCCCCCTTAGGGCTCCCTGGCCCATCTCCATCCCTCCCCGGCCCACCCCCTGACCTGACCCAGCCACCGCTGGTCAGTCTCCGTCTCGGCACCCCTGTCATCCCAAGGACGGTGTGTAGATGGAATCACTTCCATGCATGTAACCTTTGGGAGATGCCTCTTCCACGCATCAGGTTCCCTGGGATCCACCCAGGCTGACGCTGTGTTTGTCCCTCTTTACCGCCACGTATTGTTTCACGGTGAGGATGCCCCGAGGTCTGCCTAACTTTTCACCTGCAGGAGATAACCTAACCTCTCTGTCAGACTAGCAGGGCTGTTCATTACAGGCCCTAGGTGTGCTGGGTGACTTTTGATTGAACCCTAACAAATTTACAGTATTTGCAAATACTGGACCCTTACTGAGCCTGTGTTTCCAGCTGCCTCCCGGCCCGACTCAGCATTCACGTGGAGGGACCACATCAAGCCACGTGCAGGTCAAGCCCGGCTCCCAGCCCCCTTGATACGGGATGGGGTCCTCGTGACACTGGCAGAGGGGGGCGTCCCCTCCCCTGTGGCCTCCACTGACACCACTGGCTGGACACCATCCATGTGACCACAGGGGACTCTCTGTTGGGCTGTGGAGGTGCACCCTGTCACTGCCCCCAAGTGGCGTCCCCGACCCTGCAAGGCCTGGGGGCTCCTTCCAGGAGTGTAAGCTCCTCAAGGGCGGGCGTTGCTTCTGTGTTGTTCATCACTGTATTCCTGGCACTCAGAACACATAGTGTGTACTCGACAAATATTTATTTTGCTTCTTCTTTTCCTCCAATCTATAAGAGATATCTAGCTATCCATCCATCCATCCATCTATCTGTATCTATGAATCTATACGTATAACTACGTTCTACAACGTAAAAGCGGTGGGTGTAGTTCATCTTCTCTTCTCTTCCTTTTCAGTTTGCTTCCCTCTTTTTAAAATAGGAGTGTGAGAATATAACATTGAAATGGTACAACTTTCACAGAATGAAGGGAAATTTTTATTTGCCCTCTAATCTGGAAAGCACTTTACTTTTCCTGGAACGGAATTGCACCCTTCTATTCCTGCGTTCACTCTCATAAGCTAAAAATTATTTCTTTCCCTCGTCCTCTGCCCTCTGGAGGTTGATATATCTCTACAAATTAATCAAAGTGTCTTTGTTAAGTACCTCTCTGCGTGCAGCTCTCTTCACTGTGATATGAATAAAGGTGGAGAGAACTGTCCCCAGACCTGCACAGACTCGCAGCGAAAGGCGGCAGGGGTGTGCAGTCGACAGCTCGCTTCTCAGATAAGCCCGACGTAGCTTTGGGCCTCGGTCCCAATGTCGCATCTTGAACTGTGAGATTCGGTTCAATGCCCACTGCACCTGTTAGGGGGCTTCCAGGTGCAAGTTCCGCGGGCATTTAGGGCCCAACTCAGACATCCCAGTGCCTCTCAGACACAGAATCAGCACCTCACGGTGTAGGTGCTCGTGGCCACCAGACCTTCATCAGTAAACAGTGAGCAGGAGTCGTTAATTATCAAATTAAAGAATCTCAGAGCTGACGGAATCTCAGACTCTTCACAACCAACCTGCCCTCAGATCAGTGATGGTGAAAATGAGAAAAACATCTCTGATGGAACTGATCCTGCCACGTCTGCATCAACCAGCCGCGTGGTGGTCCCAGCCCTACCCGGCCCACGAAAATGGCTCCTACTTTCACATTAATGTTAGTCGTGACTGCTACCTGTGTCCACCGGCAGGAGCGATGGAGCGGCTCAGCGGGAATTAGGGCTCCGTAAACGCGCTTCAGTAACAGAGCGACATACACAGGATAATCCGCGGCATCACAGCACGTGAGTCATTAGGCCGGGCTCAAATCCATTGTGTGACAGATCACGTGTGCCCTGAATTTTAGGGTGTTATTATCTCTGCTGTGAAAATTCAAACCATACAGAGCAAAATACTTCTCCCTGTTTTCAAATTGGCTTCAGACACTCACAATGGTTTGTTCTGTAGAACCCGCACTCCAAAGGGATGCGAACCTAAACCCTGCGAGGGGGCATCTATCTCGACGCTTCCTAGATGTGTCTGCCCAACACGACGCAATCACACGTCTTGTCTAGTGAAACAGTCGCTGGACCCTCTTATAAGCCTCCATCCTTTCTGGATATGAGTCACTTCAGGTGGATTTTGTTTCTTATCATTGAGGGTGCATTTAAATTCCCATCATTTGTTTGTTTTCCAGTTTTGGCAAAAGGAACAGGAAACAGAAATAGAAGAGCTGCATGTGAATGCCATCCGATGACCTCTGAGAATGTTCCCCTTAGGTGCCAATGACCCAGACGTTCTTTGTAGTTAGAGAGACGGACACACGGAGACACAGAGATGCAGCCAGCGAGGGAGAAGCTCTGGGACCCCGCTCCCCTCCCCCACCCCCACCCCGCCCCCGAGCCTCTGCAGCCGCAGCGGTCGGATGGCACAGCTTCTCCCTCCCAGCCGCGTGTGCGTGCACCAAGAAGCTGTGAAGGTTTTGGCTGCCCTTTCACGGCTTCTGTTGTTTTCTTGGGGGCTCAGTGGGGTAGATAGGCTGTGCTGGGGCAAGACATGCCAACAAATTGCATCACTTCTGCCTCGGTGACCGAGGACAATGGCATGCCATATGCCAGTGGCAGGAAATGAATGAGGCTCATTTACACTGGCACCGGCCCGCCAGCATCGGTCTTCAGAGGCTGCCCTGGCAAACGGGGAGGTGGCAGAGACGGGGGACCCTCCAGACCGCCGGCACCACAGCGGCCAGGGCTCTGGGCAGGTGAGGGGACACGGAGGAGGGCACCCCTCCCAGCTGTGCTGTCAGCCTGGCAAGGTCAGAAAAGGAACCTGGAAGCATCACCATCCTCCGCTCCCCCTGCACCAAAGGGAGAGAGAAAGGAAAAATTGTGCAGTGCGTTCCAGCTGCAAGGAGAAAACAAAAACCCAGTAGGTGTCACGCTGGTGCATTGAGAGCAGTTTGTGCACAGAGCGGCGGCCACAAAGGCCTGGCCCCGTGGCGACCCCGGCGCATCCACCCACCCGCAGCCACACGGCTCATGTTTGACCTCCGACCTCGCTGGCAGCACCGAGACAGATGAGAAGGTGGACGCAAAGATGGCGGAGCCACGTCCCGCTGACCGGGGGGGGATGGAGCGAGTCAGGATGCCCACGTGGCGCACGGGCCCCTGGTCCCTGCGATTGTGTTAAGGCCCGTGCGGACAGGGAGCCAGCACACGCCCCTCTTCTTCAGAATCGCTGTGATTGGCATCCTAGTCAGAGTGGGGCGAGCTTGGGACACCTTCTTGGCAGAAAGGCTCACTTTTTAAATAATAACGATAACGACTGGCATCTGAAGGGCCTTTTATCTGATTTTAGAGCACCCCAGGGAGAGTAATTAATTCAGTGATGCGACACACTGGACACGGCACCATGAGAGCCTCCGAGGCGAGGTGGCCAGGCGTCTGGTACAAGGTGACCTGTCCCAGGTCCTAGGGAGATGCATGGCTAGCTGTCCAGGGCAGCTTGACTCCAATTTAGTGAGCCCATGGCAAGCTGCGTGTCATGGATTGAGACCCAAAATATGATACAAGCGGTGCTGAAAAAAGATGGAGGTGTGCTTGTGGTCCCCAGATGTCTGGACAGCTCCTTGGCTGTCCACCTCCACCCTCAGTCCCTCCAGCCAATCAGCTGACGCCTCTTGGTCCAGGACCCCGACTTGGAAAGGAACAGAAACTTAAAAGAAGGATGGTCGCTGTCCGGGACCCAGCCTCCACTTCTCCTTTCCAATTGGTTTTATAATGATGATAAGTAACGATTTCCCTGGTTTTGCCCTCATAATAAATGCATTTTGAGCAAAATCACGTAATTTTCCTTCTAAGCCAGCATCTGTACTCACTTAGAGGTGGGAGGAAACACATCCAAGGCCCCAAAGAGAGGTTGCACCCCGACAAGCTCGCATCTGGATTTAACATGATGAATTGCTTTCCCATCTCTTTCTCGAGCAGCTAGAATTGTCTCACCCTCAGGCTCTTGCTGGCCCAGAGGCCACGTGGCTTCCCCGCTGCTCCTCGGGAAGCATCGTCGCTGGTTCTGCTGCTTCCACGCTGTGGGGTTGGCTCAGGGAAGAGCTGTTCTGCTCTTTGTCGGGAACACTTTGTCCTCATCCAAATCTCAGAAGAAGCCTGCTTCCTCGAGGAGCGGGTGCCAGGGGAGACTGGATGCATAATGCGATCCCTGAATGGACACCCAGAGGTCCGGGCATGTGTGCACTGCGTGAGTAACCCTCCCAGCCCCTCATTAAGCCCTGAACCGCAGGCTGTACTCCGTGACTCATGGCCCTGAGCATGTGCACACAGGGCTGCACATGTACTCATGCATGTGTGTTCAGGAGGACTCGTTTATTTGCAGCAGAATGAGTTTCTGGATATAAATGGATTTTCTGGATAGCTTAAATTTATTCCTTTAAGGGTTTATTTTCCCAAAGGTGCTTTGTGGAAGAATATCTAAAATGAGGTGTGTGCTTTCCTGCCTTCCGAAATAGATGCTCCCGAACGTAATTTAATTGTACTGTTACAAAGTGATAACGTCAGTAAGCCTAGCCTTTGCAATTTACAGTTTTTGTCTGCCAGCTTTCATTTTTCTTTTTTTTCGGTGGCGGGGTGGGAGTGGTGTGGTGGAACAGGGGTTGGGGAGGCTATTGGTAATAACTAGTTCTCTAACACTAACACTTGCTGCTGTGCTAGTTCACTGCTTCCCCATGTCCTCTAGGCTGGTAAACAAGGTAACTAACCTGTTAAAAGACCACGAGAATTAACCTGCTTCTCCCAATGCAAGTCCTCCCTGGCTGTTGCCAGAAGGGTTTTTGTTTCACCTTCTTTCTGCATGATTTGCTGTGTCCTGGAGTTTTGCAAACGGAGGTGATGCACTGATATAAGCGCCCCTCTCCTCTCCTGCTTTGGTCCCACTGTCCTCACCTGCTCTGCAGCCTCCCTGGTCCTGCTTCCAGCCCTAGGACACTGACTATAAACCAATATATCTCATGAATATGGACATAAAAATCCTCATCATAATATTAGCAAATGGATTCAAATAATGCTTTAAAGAATTATTCACCATGGTCGAATGGATATCATTGCAGATATTCCTGGCTTGTTTGAAATTTAAAAATCCACGATTTACGTTAGACACACTTACTCTCTTAGGAATAGAGGGGAACTTCCCCAAGCTGATAAAGAGCACCTAGAAAAACACCTACTGCTAGCATCACACTGACAGTGACAGACTAAATAATTCTTCCCCTCAGACTGGGAACAAGACACAGATGTCCTGTGTCACCACTCCTAGTCAACATTGTATGATAAGTCCTGGCCAATGCAATAACACAAGAAAAAGGAAAAAGACATATGAACGGGAAAGAAAGAATTACACCTGCCTTCATTTTCAGGGACATGATTGTTTACACACAGAAAAAGTCTCAAAGACACTGCAAGAAAATTCTGAGAACTAGCATGTGAGTTCAGCAAGCTCACAGGACATAGAAACAAGGTGAGCACTCAAAAGTCAATTGTACGTTTGTAAACCAAAAGTGAGCACACAGACACCGCAATTCAAATACAATTGCTCCAAAGAAAATGAAATACTTAGGCTTAAATCTAACACAACACGCACAGTATCGATGTCCTGGTATTTACAAAACGTTGATGAAGTAAACCAGAGACCTACATAAAAAGACAGATGCTTTGTGTCCATGGGCTGAAAAAGTTAACACAGCAAAGATGTCAACTGCCCTAAGATTGATCTATATATTTAATGCCATCCCTTTAATAATCCCTGTGAGGTATTCTTATAGATAAGACCTAGACAAGTATATTCCAAAATTTATATGGAAAGGGATAGAACCTAGAATAGACCAAACAATTTTTTAAAAAAGAAGCAAAGAGTGGGAAGAACACATTACCCATGTTCAGCCTTGCTTTACACTGAAGCAGAAGCAGAGACACGTTGATTAGTGGAACAGAACAGAGAACCCAGATACTCCTGCATAAACAGGCCAAGTGATTTTTGACAAAGGTGCAAAATGGCTTGAAGCAATTGAACAGTATGGCCAAAAGCAAGTGAACCCCAATCTAGACCTCACACGTTATACAAAAATTAACTCAAAGTTTATTGCAGACTTACATGTAAGATGTAAAACTATAAAACTTTTAGGAAAAAAATAGAAGAAAATATTCTGGATCTATGGCTCGGCAAAGAGTTCTTTGACCCAACATCAAACACCATCTATCGAAGAGAAATTGAAGAATGGTGCATCATCAAGATGTGGAATCTAAAAAATTTTGAACTTGTAGAAACAGGAGAATGGTGGTTGTCAGGGCTGGGGGGTGGCGGAAACAGTTGTTGGTCAAAGAATACAAACTTCCAGTTATAGGATAAATAAGTTCTGGGGATCTACTATACAACATGGAGATTACAGTTAACAATACTGCTTTATATACTTGAAAGTTGCTAAGAAAATAGATCTTAAATGTTCTCACCACACACGCACACACAAAAGTAATTACATGAGGTGATTGAAGTGTTAACGAACCCTATTATGGTAATCATTTCACATTATATGCGTGTATCAAATCATCACACTGTACATCTTAAACTTACAAAATATTATATCAATTATATCTCAATAAAGCTGGAAAAAATTAATTCTATCAGGATGTAAAAAAAAAAAAATTGTAAACTTTTGCTCTTTGAAAGATCTTGCAAATAGGATGAAGACCAGCAGCAGACTGAGAGGAAATATTTGCAAACACTTGTCCGACACATGTCCGTACCTAGAATATTTTAAAATTCTCAAAGTGCAATAGTAAAAAACCAAACAACCCAATTAGAAAATGGGCAAAAGACATGAATAGCCATTTCACTGAAGAGGATATTCAGAGAGCAAATAAGCACGCGAAAAGATGTGCAATGTTGCTACCCATTAGGGAAACACAAATTAAAGCCACAATGCGACGTCACTACAGACATGTTAAGAAAAAATAAAATAAAATCAATGACAGCAACAAATGCTGGTGGGATGTGAAAAAAACAGGATCACTATACATTGCTGGTGGGAATGTGAACTAGTGCAGCTACTCTCGAAAGCAATCTGGAAGTTCCTTAAAAATATGAAGCTGGACTTCCTCTATGCCCAGGAATTGCACTAACAGGAATTTGCCACCGAGAAATGAAAACTTATATTCACACAAAGTCTGTACACGGGGCTTCCCTGGTGGTGTAATGGTTAAGAATCCTCCTGCCAATGCAGGGGACACGGGTTTGATCCCTGGTCCGGGAAGATCCCACATGCCGCAGAAGATAAGCCGATGCACCGCAACTACTTAGCCTGCGCTCTACAGCCCGCAAGCCGCAACTACTGAAGCCCGAGTGCCTACAGCCCGTGCTCTGCAACAAGAGAAGCCACCAGAGTGAGAAGTCTACACACCACAACAAAGATCCAATGCAGCCAAAAATAAATAAATAAATGAAATATTTTTTTTAAATCTGTACACGAATATTCATAGCAGCTTCATTTGTAATAAGCAACAACTGGAAACTACCTAGATGTCCTTCAAAGGGTGGATAGTTAAACAAACGGGGGTCCATCCATACCATGGAACACTACTGACTGTTGATACACACGGCAACCTGGATGGCTCCCAAGGGAATCATGCTACACGGAAAAAGCCAATCTCAAGATAAGCATACGGTATAAGTCCACGTATTCATCATTTTGAAATGACAAGATCATAAAGATGTGTGAAAGATCAGTGGTCAGCAGTGTGGAGTGAGCTGTGCTGTGAAAGGGGACAAGCAAGGACCCTTGTGCTGGAAACTTTCTGTCTGTCCATTGAAGCAGTGGTCACACACGTCCGCACATGTGACAAAATTGCATGGAACTCAATAAACACATGGTGTGTGTAAAAGTGGTGGAATCTAAGGTTGGTGGATTGCATCCACGACCATTTCCTGGTTGTTACACTGCTCTGTAATCATGCAAGATGTTACCATGGGGGTAACTGGAGTGCAGGGTACACCGGGCCTCTCTGTAGTATTTCTTACAACTGCACAATTATCTCAAAATAACAAGTTTGCAAAGTAGTGCATTTTTTGTAAGTTGTGAATTAAAACCATCTTTAAGTTATAATTGATTAAATAATTATGCATTATAGGCTTTTATTGTAAAATTCCATTTGCTGGATGAGTCACAAAGATTTTAACATAATGAAACCTAACAACTGTGTGTTTCTATAAAACACAAAACAGAGTTTTGACTGGGAGAATTATTTGCTGGGATTGAAGAAAGAAATGTCACCATTAAAGATGAAAAGGTTGAAATATATGATTTAGTCTTTTTGTGCAATGGAGCTGGATTTTACAAAGATATTTACCTTTTAATATATGAGTAGAAAGAATTACTACCTTCTGCTTAAGGTTTGATATAATTTTGATATGCATACAATTTCTATTTTTGTTGAAAATAAAAGCTAGATAAGTTAATAGTTTTACCACTTCCAACGACAGTCCTTCCTTGCTTACAGGTTAAAGACTGGACACCCGTTGCCCTCTGGGGATAACACCTCAAGGCATGGTAGGACGAGAGAGGGCTGAAAGAAAGGAAAAAAACTCTAAAAAAGTCAAAGGTGGATTTTGAAGTTCTGAAATATAATTATAAAGTGATTATAAAAACTAAAAATTATAAAAATATCATTATAAAGTGAGGTCCAATTTCAATAATAATGTCATACCATAAAGCCTGGATTTTATTTCATGTTAGAAAAATCAAGGACTAGAACATAACCAGAAACTTTCAACCCAGCTTCATTGCCACTTACTATTCATTTCTCAGAATGTGGTGAATCACAGGGCATTAACAGGGTGCCAACCTTGAGGGAGTGGTTTCTGTTTCCCCATGAAATATCTGTGGTGACGTGACCTTGGTCTAATCATTACCCAGCCTGAAAGTCTCCAGCAGCTTCAGTTGCTTTGACAGCTTCAACTATCATCATCAACATTTATCACAGACAGAGATAATTCCAGGGACTCCAAGCTCAGTATTTGGTGACAAAGACAATACACCTCATTCCGATTTTTCAAAACGCATCTGCCGGTGCAGGTACAACTTCTGAGTAACAGCAAAGTCCCTCCCGTAACCTGAGGCTAAGACTTTATCAGTACAGTGATATTCGGGACAAGACAGTCAGTGCAGGGCGCAGCATATTCTAAGAAATCATCTTGAAATGGGTGAATGACTTTGGGAATTCCCAGATTCCCTGACCGGGGTAAGGTGTCTGGAGAGCAGGCTGCATGTGCCTGTCAAAAGCAATTGATAGGTTTGCGATCTAGTTGGTTTGCGATCAGTGCCCTGCTAAAGAAATGATGTGCTGACCACAGGCTCTTCCAAAACAAGATTTAGCTCCTTCTTGCTGTGTCCCTGACAGCCACGTGAGCCGTGCTGACTTTTATCAACAAATATGCATATGCAAACCCCTCAGAGATTACTCTTCTCCGTGCATAGCTTCTCACGGCGGAAACGGTCCAGTAATGCTCCCACACTCAAAGTGTGGGATCCTCTGCGCTGTTGAGGGGTCCCCCGCTTCCCTCCCCTTTAGACGCGTGTGCACAGGTTTGCTCCCACCATCAGACTGAGTTTGGTGGTGATGCCGAGCATGTGGACCTGTGCATCTCACAGATTGATATTAACAGGCAGATAATAACTTGAAGTCAGAGACACCTGTTCCACACAACACACTGCAGAGGAAGTGGCAGCTTAACTTGGACAACCAGGAACAGATAAACGTCAGAAGCACATAAAGCAAGTAACTGGCTTCTTTTCCGTGGCATAAATCAACGCAATCCGCAAAGACCAGGTTCTGCAAGATATCGCATTCACACCTTTCCATCCAACCAGCGGCAAGGCCAGTAGTTAGTAAACCATGACAACCAAACAGAAAATTAAAGGGAGTTTGTGTTTCGTTCCACTCAAAACAGTAAGTAGTGTCTATTCAGAATGAATAGACTTTCCTTAAATGCTCCTGCCACTCAGCGAGGACATTTTTCCTAATAAATGACATTTGCATCATGAAATCAGCTTGTAAGCAATGTTCCAGGGGACAGTGACTGGGGAACAGAGTCTGTCTTGGACTGTTGGTGCGTGTATGAGTCACCCGACCAGGGCCAGCAAGCTGGCCCAGCACAAAGTCGGGTGGTCTGTCTCCTTTGTGGGTGGCCTCGGAGAACATAACTTGTAGCTAGGTATTTAATGCAATACAAATTCAACAAACCAATACTTTTCGCAGTTAACTCAACTTGTGCACCTGAAATTAATGCTTCCGCTCTCTTTTTTTCTCCAGTCAGCACATAAAAAGTCAAGACCTACAACTTAATACATGCTTAAAAAAAACCTGTAACATCATTAAAATCAATTACTGGAAGAATGTATACACCATTTGAAAAACTGTTATTAACTTACAATTCTATTTTCACTTCAGAATGGTTTAATATGTAGTAAAACAATAATAGAAGTCATGACAATAATATGGAAAATAGAAATGTAATGAACTGAATGTTAGTTGTTGGGGAACATGTGTATTATTTGTTAATTACCTACCCCCATACCTCCTTCCTGCTGCCCTTGATCTGTGGCCACCGTGAGGCCATGCTTGACCACAATGCTGTACAAGTCCCCTCTGGCCGTGCCCTGGGAGACTGTGTGACAGAGAAGGTTGTAACTGTGGCAGAAAGGACGTCTGCTGTACTCTTGAGATTTTCATTCCCAAGGTCTCCATAGCCATAACTAGCCTAGGTTACTAACTCGTGATATTTATCTACCATAGATGAGATTTCCGTCATTTTCAGGAGAACTTCTCCCAAAACTAGCTGCAGCAGCTACTGGCAAGCATGCATTTTTTAGAACAAAGGATGCTTTTTCGGGTTGGGACGAGATCACATGTACGTGCCGTAGGCTTCCTTGATAAGCAGCCCAGCAAGGGCATGCACCTGTTCAGGTGGTGCACCGCCAGGAAGATCCCCCAGCACGTAACCGGCAGAGGCCCCACAAATGGGAGCCTGGCCCCGGGAACATCCCTTCCGCTGTCACTGACCAGCTAGGGCGGGTCACTCATCTCCCTGAGGCCAGTTCCCTCACCTGCAGGGAGGGGCCCACGCCCTTCCTTCCAGACTTTCAGGGGGCATTTAATGAGTTCCTGCATGTAGAGCACCCAGCAGACACCTGGTCTCAGTAATGTTAGCTGGGATTAGCCTTAAAATAATTTCCAACTAGATTTTTAATGACAGCCTCTAGGAAATGGGAAGGGAATTGGTAGTGAGAGCTGAGTGGTGGATCGTCAACTGTTCCTTTCAACCCATAGATGTTGTGACCCCAAGCAGATCAGAGAAGGACCAGCCCCCACCCGGAAGTTACCACCGAGGCCCCATCATCAAAGGAAGATCCATTTACTCTGCTCACTTCACAGTTTTAATTCCTGGTGAAATGTCGACGTTTCCTCAATGGGTATCGTGCAAAGTACAAGATTTGGGGTCAGAAACAGCTCTGCGTGGGTCCAGCTTCTTACCAGTCCTAACTGGGAGAGCACCAGCCAGTTGCTTAATCTCTACAAGCTACTTTCTTCCATTCCAAAATTTATAAAATGCTGTACCTGAGTGTGAGTATCCTGGAATAACATACGCAAGGTACCAAGATTTAAGTGATAATTAGGTGCTCTATAAATGCACGATTCCTCACCCCCTGCTAGAGCGCCCAGAAGGAGGGGAGAACTGGGAATGAATGAGCCACGCCCATCACACCACGGAAAGCCTGTCTGCTTTGAGCAAAGTTGCAGAATATTGGTCCCAAAGATGTCCACGTCTGAATCTGTGGAACCTGTGAATAGGTTAGGTTGCAGAGCAAGGGGATTAAGGCTGCAGATGGAATTAAGCATCTCACCAGATGACCTTAAAATAGGGAGACAGCCTGGATTACCTGGGTGGCCCAACGTAATGGCAAAGGTCCCCCCTAATGTGGGAGGAGAAGAGGGAGAGTCATGGTCAGAGAGACGCCGGGTAACAAAGAGCCCCCCACCCACTGCTGGCTTCGCAGATGGAGGAGGAGCCACGCAGCAAGGAACGTGGGCACCCACCAGGGCTGGAAAGGGGAAGAAGATGGGTTCTCCTCCAGAGAAACCAGCCTGCAGACACCTTGACCACAGGCTAGCAAATCTCACTGGACGATAATAAATCTGAGCTGTTTTAAAGCCACAAAATGTGTGATATTTGTTACAGTAGGCACAGGAGACAGTCAACAAGTCAGGAGCCTGTGGAAAGACCCTTCCAGGCAGTGCTTTTGCTTTGGGGCAGCAGAGGAAACCTAAGCAGAGGAAAGAAGCCAGGACCAAAACAAAACTGAGAGGGACAACAGCTGAACCAAGGAGAAGAAGGCGATGCATGGAGAGGGATGCGGAGAAGCTGAGGGGAGGAGCACAGGGCGGAGCCTGGGCGGGGCCCTATGACACCGTCTCCAAGGTGACAACACCGCCCGGCTCCCTTTTTACCCTCCAGACCCACCAAGCTGCGTCTGGAAACTTGACGCTAGACGTGAATCACTACCTCCGAAGTCGGAAACTTTACTTTGGAGGAAATTGTCCGCTGCCGTAGAAATGTGTATTTGCGTTATATCTTAGGCAGAAATTACACATTTCTAAATCACAACATTGCATGAAATTCTGCCGTGTTCATAGAAAGTTAAGCACTAGAAATGTAGGCGTGCCCCCCTTTCCCTTGTGATGTTTTATGTGGCGATTCTACTTGTTGCAGAGCAGTTTTCAACTTCCCACCACCACCTGCCCCTGCCCCCAGAACAGGCCTATGTGTGTTTATAGGGTCTCTAAACTCTTTTCTTTTCTGCCTTTATGAACTGAGCAGGGGAAGAGGATGGGGGCTGTTAGAACAGGATACAGGCAGAGATACGGGCTCCTCTGTGGACCCCAGATCCATGAGGGGCCAGGGAAGCAGACCTGTTTACCCCCAGCCGCCCGGCCCCTCCTCCTGGGGGCTCAGAGCTGGTGGGCTCAGTGTGGGCTTCAGGTGGGCAGTGGCCACCCAGCCTCGCACGGCTGTCTTACCAGCTCCTGGCCAGACAGTCAGTCCTCAGAGCTTCAGGAGCAAAAGGCCTTGGAGCGCTTCACGGCATCTTCAGGCCTGAACCTGGCCAGGCTGGGCGTCCAAGGGAGGAGCCGTAATGGTGTGGAGCACGAAGATGACTCCATAGACGTCGGACCCAGCCTTCTGGCTAAGTGTCAACGACAGGCCCGTGATTGCCGTGGACACCAATGCTTCTAGTGGTGACCCAGCTGTGTCTGTGAGGCCTGGTCCAGTCAGTCAAGTAAGCAATCTGGTTGACTTTCTAGCTGCTCTTCACTGAATCACTTTTCAGAATGGCGCATGTGAAGTCACAGCCCACGCGGTCAGAAAGAACAGAGACAGTTCGAATAGACGGTTCAGAAAGGGAAAGTGGGGAGTAGGGTCTGTTACTTTGCTTCCTAGACTATCACTGTCTCTGTTTGCTGAGGCAGGCACCACCTCAGTAAAGTAAAATTAAGTGCTTTAAAAACATAATGGCTTCTGTTTGACCATTTGAAAGCAGTATATCAAAGATCAAAGCAAGAAGCTGAAGCACCTGTGTTACCAGTGGTAAAGGGGCGAGGACGCTGTGAGCCCTGCCCGGGGAGGAGGCTGCATCTCCGTACAGCGCTTCCTGGATGCCCTGAATTTTCTGTGTCGCATTCAAAAACACGGCAGGAAGTGGGTGATCTTCTGTTACTGAAGGCGACAACCGCCAAGTGAAGTTATGCCGGTCTCCACAGCAGACAGACCTTGTAAACACCGAGACCTCCACCCCGTCCTCCCCCGTGAGCCCAGGACCCAGGTCCCTTCCCAGGAAGACCAGTCCCCTGGTGACAGTTCAGGAGGAGACTTAACTCTGACCCCAGTTCTGCATGAGGGAAGTTTGCACGTTTCCAGTCACAGGCTTCAGACCCCAGCAGCACCTGTAAACCAGCAGCATGGCCGAGGTGTGCTATAACAAGCCTGTGATGTACACAGCTGATTTTAGAGCCTTTGGAAGCAGTTCCGCTGGCTGGTGGTGGGTCAGAATCGGCGGCCCGGGTGAGTTTAGGCTCCTCTGCAGCTTGAGGGTGGCTGGTTTGTAGTGAAAGCGCCCGGCGGAGAGGGGTGCCCCACGTGGCTGCCCCCCACCACTAGCCAACCCGGCTGGCTGTCCCGGGCCCTTCACAAGGAACGGAAAATGGCAGCCTGCACTGTGCTGTCTACTTGCAAATTTATGAAGAGAAGGGCTTCCTAGCCGTCAGGACCTGGGAGCATCAACTTCATCCCCGGCGTGGACTCTGTCCTCACCTGACAGAGAGTAAACAACACGCGATGCCCCGGGTACCTCCTCAGCGTCCCTTTCCTCAGAACCAACCGTCATGCGTCCGGCGGGAGAACTCCATCCTTTCCAGCAGGCTGATTTGTACAGATAGGAAATATTGTTAAAGAAGCTCTGAGAGACCAAACTTCCCTTTCCCTCGGTTGAAGCTGGGGTTGCCCTCCTACGGAGTCTGGTCCAAATAATATGTACAGAACCTTTGGTCCCGGGCACCCAGCTAGTGTTCAGTGTGGGTTGAATGAATAACCATGCACCCACCTTTGTCAAATCAGACTTTTACTTATTTTCATTGCTGGGATATTACCCAGTGTCAGGAATATCATCTCTCCCTCCTTCCATTTCTACAAGACTTTCAATGAACTTCTAAATCCCCATTATTTGCTGCAAGGGGATCTCTGTTTTGAAGTTTAAATAGCATATTGACTGAGATTCCAAATTGAGCTTAATCATGAGACAGTGAAAAAGCATATTATCTTCAACCTAAGAAATCAACGTGGGCACTCAGTCCTGTTTGGTATTGTTCCATAATACACACCATCTTAGTGTAAAACTTTCAAACGTCATTCGTCCACAAAACATCCGTTTCATGTCACTGACTCGGGATGGTGCCAGGACGGGATTTGCTCTGCCTGGCGTTGGTCGGCCGGGCACCTGCCTCTGCCCTGGCTCAGTGGCAAGAACCAGCTTGGGTGGAGAGAAATCCTGCACCAGCTCTGGTCACTCGGAATCTCAGGTACAGAGGAATATAGGAGCAGTGATCAGGCGATAATGTGACTGGAAAATATGGATTTGCTCTCTGTCCACAAACCCCCGTCCCTCTGACACACAGTGTCCTCATCAGGGTGGAGTTCCTTGATATTGACAGACAAGGGCTATAACTCTCAATTCATAAAGAAAAGAAAGGAGCAAAAATAATTAACTGGACTCCCATGTGAAATCAATAGTGTGGTGGCTCAGATGTCAACTTTGTTCCCTCAGAAACGCTCCTCCCATCAGGTCACCCATCCCACACGGGAAACAGGCAAGAATAACGATGTATGGGTCCTGAATCCTCTTCTTACTTACGGTGTGAACTTGGGGAAATCATCCCACCTTCCAGAGTCTTTTTCCTACTGTACAAATAAGGATAATGACCCCCAGATTGAAGTACTCCATGAAAACCTGCTTTGTGAGTTCCAGGGAGGCCCACAGAAGCCAGGGGGCCCTATGCATAGCTGCTCAATAAACATTTAACTGAATTGCTGTTCAAGAGTCTGGCTTTATTCCCCTTCAATATGTAACTCTCATTTCATATCTAAGTTACATGTCTTCCTTCCGTGGTTCTACGTTCTAGTATTTAATTCCAAGGAGCCAAGTGGTCTAGGGTGGGTGGGTGCTTTCCATTTAAAAACAGTTGCTGGGACTTCCCTGGTGGTGCAGTGGTTAAGAATCCGTCTGCCAGTGCAGGGGACATGGGTTCGAGCCCTGGTCCGGGAAGATCCCACGTGCCACGGAGCAACTAAGCCCGTGCGCCACAGCTACTGAGCCTGCGCTCTAGAGCCCGCGAGCCACAACTGCTGAGCCCATATGCCACAATTACTGAAGCCTGCGCACCTAGAGCCCGTGCTCCGCAACAAGAGAAGCCACCGCATTGAGAAGCCCGTGCACCGCAAGGAAGAGTAGCCCCTGCTGACTGCGACTAGAGAAAGCCCGCACGCAGCAACAAAGATCCAACGCAGCCAAAAATAAGTTAGTTAATTTTAAAAATAAATAAATAAATAAAACAGTTGCTAATTTATTTCTCCTCTGACAGGGTCCTTTGTATTTTGTGGAAGTGGTCCAACAAATAGAAGTCCATAAATGCGGACGAGCATAACCACGTCCAGATAGAAAACTTCAGCCCCACTGCCCCCAACAGGAAAGAGTCCTCAGCGCCGGGAGGGCTGCCTCTGTCTGCATGGGGGCTGCGTCGTTTGTCACCGTGTCCCTGGTCCTCCCTTTCAGGGCCCCCCTGAGCACCACCATCCCCACCTCCTCTGCCCAGTCCCATCACTGTAGCCCTGAACGTGGCTTTCATCTTTCTTTCCTCGCAAACTTGCCAAGATCTCCTCTTTCTTTAGGATCCCTTCATATCTCGCTTCCACTCCCTTAACCTTGCTCCCCCGCCAGGCGGGGGTCCACACACGTCCAGTGCAGGCTCTGCAGTGCCGTGTGGGGCTGGGCCGCACACAGCAGATGGTCCTGAACGTCTCTGGGGCGTGGCTGACCCCAGGGGGCTCCTGGAGTTTGCTCGGGGTCCACACGATGGCCAGTCACACCTGGAAGAGGCCGAGGGCAGGAAGGACAGGCTTCTGAGGGGGAAAGGCCTGGACTCCATGGAGGAGGGGGCCTTTCAGCGGCCCTTGGAAGGAGGATTCTTCTCTCTCAACCATAGATCAGAGCTCAGGACCTGAGACCGGCAGGTGGATCCCAAGGGTGGGAAGGGGTCCGAAACAGGACACAAAGCTCACAGAGGAGCAGAGCTGGGGGCAGGCGGCACAAGAACAGGACGGGGAGGCTTTGGGCATTTTCAGCAAACAGCTGGCACCCCTGGGTGGCCGATCAAACAACGAGTCACAGAATGACCCGGGAGGAGCTGGCAAGGTACGTGGCGGCCGAGGTGAACAGGGCGCAGTGGACTCGAAGGGGCCGGCTTTCCCCGAGGTGTCTGGACCAGCAGCGGGGTCCAGAGGCTGTGAGCGCTCCCAGCGCGTACACACCTCCTCTTGGGCGGGCACTCCTCCCCGCCCCAGTTTTCTAAGCTGACCAATCCCAGCAATTACACACTCTTTCCTAAAACAAGCGAATGTCTTCAATCTGCTTACAGCTCGGGTTTGCTCACTTAGAGTCATCCCGTCTCTTGAAGCGGCCTTTGCAAATCTGGGATCCCGTGATCAATGATGAATCAACGTTGTGCACATTTAAGTTCAAAAGCCAACACTGCTCTCCTGATTTCCAGGGTCTTAGACACACGTCATTGTCGTGACGGAGCCCCAAAAGTCACATACAGATACTGAAGGAGGAAGTATGGCAGGTGTCACTGGTGCCTCAGGAAAGAGGACAGCGCGCGGAGGGGAGAACCACGAGTCCATTTTCCCTCAAAGTCAAGGCCCCACCCAGGACTCAGCGCCCGCAGGCAGGGGCGACGCAGCCCTCGGAGGCCAGAGGCAGATGATGGGGAAGGTCCTCCGTCCTTCCCCAGGCCCCTGGGGGGGGGCTCGGCTGAGACCCCAGGAGGTGAGACCAGGGGTGAGCGGTGGGGGGCTTGGCTGAGACCCCAGGAGGTGAGACCAGGGGTGAGCGGTGGGGGGCTCGGCTGAGACCCCAGGAGGTGAGACCAGGGGTGAGCGGGGGGGGGCGGGCTCGGCTGAGACCCCAGGAGGTGAGACCAGGGGTGAGCCGTGGGGGGCTTGGCTGAGACCCCAGGAGGTGAGACCAGGGGTGAGCAGGGGTGGGGGCTCGGCTGAGACCCCAGGAGGTGAGACCAGGGGTGAGCGGTGGGGGGCTTGGCTGAGACCCCAGGAGGTGAGACCAGGGGTGAGCAGGGGTGGGGGCTCGGCTGAGACCCCAGGAGGTGAGACCAGGGGTGAGCAGGGGGGGCTCGGCTGAGACCCCAGGAGGTGAGACCAGGGGTAAGCGCGGGGGGGTGGGGGCTCGGCTGAGACCCCAGGAGGTGAGACCAGGGGTGAGCGGGGGGGGGCTCAGCTGAGACCCCAGGAGGTGAGACCAGGGGTGAGCGGGAGGGGGGGGGGGGCTCGGCTGAGACCCCAGGAGGTGAGACCAGGGGTGAGCGGGGGGGGGGGGGGGCGGGCTCGGCTGAGACCCCAGGAGGTGAGACCAGGGATGAGCGGGGGGGGGCGGGCTCGGCTGAGACCCCAGGAGGTGAGACCAGGGTAAGCGCGGGGGGGTGGGGGCTCGGCTGAGACCCCAGGAGGTGAGACCAGGGGTAAGCGCGGGGGGGTGGGGGCTCGGCTGAGACCCCAGGAGGTGAGACCAGGGGTGAGCGGGGGGGGGCTCAGCTGAGACCCCAGGAGGTGAGACCAGGGGTGAGCGGGAGGGGGGGGGGGGGCTCGGCTGAGACCCCAGGAGGTGAGACCAGGGGTGAGCGGGGGGGGGGGGGGCGGGCTCGGCTGAGACCCCAGGAGGTGAGACCAGGGATGAGCGGGGGGGGGCGGGCTCGGCTGAGACCCCAGGAGGTGAGACCAGGGGTAAGCGCGGGGGGGTGGGGGCTCGGCTGAGACCCCAGGAGGTGAGACCAGGGGTGAGCGGGGGGGGCTCAGCTGAGACCCCAGGAGGTGAGACCAGGGGTGAGCGGGAGGGGGGGGGGCTCGGCTGAGACCCCAGGAGGTGAGACCAGGGATGAGCGGGGGGGGGCGGGCTCGGCTGAGACCCCAGGAGGTGAGACCAGGGATAAGCGGGGGGGGCGGGCTCGGCTGAGACCCCAGGAGGTGAGACCAGGGGTGAGCGGTGGGGGGCTCGGCTGAGACCCCAGGAGGTGAGACCAGGGGTGAGCCGGGGGGGGCGGGCTCGGCTGAGACCCCAGGAGGTGAGACCAGGGGTGAGCGGTGGGGGGTTTGGCTGAGACCCCAGGTGGTGAGACCAGGGGTGAGCAGGGGTGGGGGCTCGGCTGAGACCCCAGGAGGTGAGACCAGGGGTGAGCGGTGGGGGGCTTGGCTGAGACCCCAGGAGGTGAGACCAGGGGTGAGCAGGGGTGGGGGCTCGGCTGAGACCCCAGGAGGTGAGACCAGGGATGAGCGGGGGGGGGGGGGGGGCGGGCTCGGCTGAGACCCCAGGAGGTGAGACCAGGGGTAAGCGCGGGGGGGGGTGGGGGCTCGGCTGAGACCCCAGGAGGTGAGACCAGGGGTGAGCAGGGGGGGGCTCGGCTGAGACCCCAGGAGGTGAGACCAGGGGTGAGCAGAAGAGTGCAGGCAGTGCAGGACAGCGGTCCCCGCAGAGGCTGGAGGAGGAAAGGCTGATACATTCCAAACCCACAGGCTGGGTGTTGAGGGGAAGACAAGAGGGGCACTGAAACGGTCTCTGCAGGCCCCACTCCTACAGGCTGTGTCCCTCGGCCACTCAGCAGTGACCACAGGGCGCCAGGGCTCACGCAGGACCGTCTGGGGACCCGGCCCTCTCGGCTGGTGGTCCGCTGGGTCGTGCCGACCGCAAAACAGATCCTGCAGTAAAACGCTCAAACCCGAGTAGGGCCGTGGGAGACGAAGGCAGGGGGAGCTTTGCCAGCCCGCCGGGGATATCAGAGCCAGCCCAGGGCCGGCCAGGCTGCCATCCAGGCCGCTGGCACCTCCAGCCCTTCACCTGCTCACTTACGCCCACGCATGTGCCAGGCCGTGTCCCAGCTCAGAGGCCCCGGGGAGGCCTGGAGGCTGTGCTTCCATTTCAGCCGGAGCCTCCAGGGACGGGCTGTCGGGCCTCCTGCAGGGTGGAGGTGGGGAAGGTGTGTGCGCACGTGTGTATGTGTGAGCGTGCGTGAGTGTGAGCGTGTGTGCGCGTGAAACTCTGCCGGTGTACGTGTGCGCGCATGCGCACTCAGTGTGCGTGGCTGCAGGCATGGGGCCCCGGGGGGCACGGGCGGAAGGCGCGCCCTCGCGGGGACCGGGGGTCTGCACCGGAGCCGACACCGCTCGGGCCCCGCTGACCCCCTGCGGCAGCTCTGGCTGCAGCCCTGGCGGAGGATGGGGTGACCAAGGGTTGCCGAGACCAGAGGTCCCGTGCGGGGGGTTCACAGGGTTGTGAACCCCAGGGCCCAGGCAGAGGGGTGGCCGGCGGTCTCTCCCGGGAGATGAAAAGCCGGCTTCCGCTGCAGGCGCATCCGGCTGGGTGACAGGAGAGACGGGGGCAGGCTGTTGGTGGAGAGGGGCTTTGCGGGCAGCCCTGAGGTCCAGAGCCTGTCTCTCCTATGGGGACACTGCCGGCTCTGTCCCCGAGCCCCAGGTAAGCCGGGATTGAGGCCGCACTTTCTGTCCCCTGGGATCCCTCATCTCGGCTTCCAGCGGCTGCCTGGGGACAGTCCTGTTTCGACCCCAAGGGGCCCGTGTCCCCCGCCCCTCCTGGAATAGCCGCGGTGCAGAGTGACACTGCTGGGCTGGGCTGAGGGGGGGTGCATCGGGACTTACCCCTGCGTGATGAGCCAGGGCACCTACTCTTGCACAACGTGCAGGAGACCGATTTAAAGGGAGCCCGTCCCCGCTGCCCGCCTGTGTGAGCACCTCTGGCCGCGCTGGTCATTTACCACCAGCTCCCCACGGCCCGAGAGGCCCTGAGCGGCGCTGCCCTGGGAGAGAGGAGGGTGGAGGCGGCGAGGGTGGCTGGTCAAGGGGCCGCGGGGGGAGGGCTCGGTAGGGGGGCGCACAGAAGGGGGGCGCGCGGTAGGGGGGCACCCACGTTGGGCCCCAGGGGTGGCCGCTTATCTCCCAAGACCCTTTCTATTAAAGTCAGAGAGCTTTTCTAGGACAGTAGGCCCGTGATCCGGGTATGGGCTCAGGTCCCAGCAAGGCTGGGGGATGGGTGAGCCAAGGACGCTGGACTGAGAGGCCAGCCGAGGACACTGGGAATCTGGGGGTCTCAGCTGCAGGCAGAGAGCGCGTAGGAACAGGGGTGTACCCCTGAGGGAGGCCGGGAGGCAGAGGTAGGGGGTACCAGGCTGCTGAGAGAGATGGCCTCCTGCTATCTGCCCTCTTAAGTCAGGGTGCCAGCCAGTCGCTGGCGACAGAGACCAAGATTCAGCCCTGGGAGGGGTGTTAGTGAGGGCGCGCGGGCATGGGGTCTGGGTGCAGGTTGGGCTGCAGAAACCAGTGCGTCCAGGAGAACAGACCGGGCAGTGTGGAGACCACGTGGATGCCCGAGGCTTCCGGAGCCAATCTCAGTCCCAGGCCAACTCATGGGGGGCGAGGGGGGCGGTGCCCAGGCCTTTGCAGGCCACGCCCACCACAGCTGGGAACCCACAGCTGAAGTCATCCTCAGACACTTGGTAACTATTCAGATACTCATTCTAGCCCGGACCTATGATGACCTTTTCTCCCTGGTGTTTACCTAAGAATTGACACTTGGAACAAGACGCCGATGATCTCAGGCCCTCGGAGATGAAGACAAAGCCAGTGTGCAGTCTCCGTCTGGTTAGAGGAGGAGTCCCTGATGCTCCCTTCACACCCACACCCCCTTCCGAAGGGATTAGTGACATCGTAGCTGTGTCACTAAAGAGGAATTTAAAGATGGCTCTTCAGGAATGAGGAGCAGTCTTCCCAGCTGCCTCATCTTTTCCTTCCCACAGTGGGGCCCCCAACTCTCCTCTGCACCCCGGTAGGCTCAGCCTGACCCTGGTTTCTGGGTCATGCTCGGTCTTAAGGAGAATAAACGCACTTGGTCAAGTGCAGTTCTATGGCCCCTCAGGCTGGTCCAGTCTTCCACCCAGCTCTGATTGTTGGATGTTGCATCATGCATGCGACACTGGAATTCTATTTCTCAAGGACTGTCCATGCTGATAGCCTTGTTGTTTCTTGGTGGTTGAGAGTTCCAGCACGCTGGGAGGCCTGGTCGATGCGTCTCTGAAATCCCTCCCCAAAAGGAGCAAGTTCCCTCCTCTGTCTACACCTGTGTTCCTACCTGTAAAATGGAGATTGTGCCTGAGTGATGGTCTTGTGAGTAGAGAAGAATCAACAGGCAGAAGGGATGGGCGCCGTGCCCAGCGGATGGTTGCTGGTCCAGGGCATCCAGGGCAGAGAAGTCCTCATGTCTCGGTGGACCCGGAGCAGGCCCAAAAGGCTCAAATCCTAGGGTGACTCTGAAGGCTGGGAAACCTGTGGCACTTTCTCCTACTGTCCTTTCTAAAGCTGCTTCTAAGCACAGCCGGTATGTGCGGTTTTACTGCAGCCTTAGCAATCTTCCAAATCAGACCCCAAAATAGCTATTTTGACTAAACACAGAGTTTTCAAATAAATGCTTAAAATGTAGGGTGCTTTATAAAGCTGTGCTTACAGTCACATAATTCCTGGTGAAAAATAATCCAAAACCTTTCCTAAGCCTATAATTTAAAAACTCACAATGAACTAAACTTCTACCCGAATGCCATGCATCAAACAATACACGACTGGGAACATGGAACATTCATGCTCCGAGTATTCATGCAAGGCTCAGAGCTGTTTTGACAAATTGCCCACACGTTCAGAAAGTTTTTGGCAACAGTTCAAATCAGCTACAACATAGCTTTATGTTAGTAAACCCAGTGTGTTCTAGTTACCTGCCCCTACATGAGACACATGATTGCATTGGAGACACTCGTGGCCTGGCTCCAAATTTCACCTACACTCTTTTGTGCCCTTCATAATTTTGTAAGAACACATTGCTTTGACCATGAAAGAACCAATGAGTGTCTACATCTAAAAAACAAAGATTTCAAGAGCAAGTTGACACTAATTTTTTCCCCATCAAAAAGACGGCAGTTCTGAAATGCTTCAAGACCTACCTTAAAATCCACAAATTCCACTTGGATTACTGCTCTTACAGTAGGCAAAAGTACAATTTTTAAAAACATAGTGAGTTCAGTCGCTGACAGGGTTTTTGAGGTGTTCGTCAATTCTTCTGCCAGCGTTTACAGCTGTAGTGAACAGTTTGACGCAGCTCTAATTTCTAATTATGACTTCCTGGGAATGGAGGAGGTTGTCAGTTTTACTCGTCCCGTGGTGAGAAACAAAATGATTCTGCTTTCTCCTGCCAGCCAAGTCGTCCTATTCTTCAGCAAAGCTAAGAATTATCACCAAAATAACAAAAATCAACAGGAGTGATTAATGGTTTAGGACCGGCTGCTACTGACTTTTTCAAAGAGATGCAGTCATGGAACTCGCATTCAGAGAAGGTTTTCAGAAAAGTCTTCTGAACTTCCCGGGGCAGGACTTTCCCTCCAGCTCTGAAGTACACGCGGCCCAGAGAGGAAGCCAGTTACCCTCATGTACACGCCCTAATCCAACAGCACACAGACGCTAAAAGACTTCTCGCCCCTTCTCCCCCCAGGATGGCTGAAATAAGGAAACCTGAACAAATTAGACCCTCGTTGAGTTATCTTTATTTTAAGGCTGGAGATTCTTCTAGTGTGGTGAGCAGGTGACATGTGGGGCCGAAAGGCTGCAGCAGATTTGTAAAGGGCAGGACCAGGAAATGCTATTGGGACCAGCAAGGGCTTCTCGTTCCTTTAAAGCAGAAGAAAGAAAGGCTGCAATGCAGAAAGAACACCCCCGAGGTAGACCAGCTGTCCGCCTCTGGAGCCAGCAGTTCCGGCTTCTTTCCTCCTCTGTGCTGCCCTTAGCACTTGACTGATGAGCTGGGTTTGGTCCAAAGACCACCTGAGAGGTCTGGGACTATAGCAGCCTGGTCAGCTAACAATTGATCCCAGACACCAGGGATCAAATATCAGAGTGATATGCATTTCAATAACTCTGGGTTGATGCTTTAAAGAGGAAAGACATGTTCGCAGGAGGGTGACCAAAGCAGATTAAATATTTATGCTGAGAGCACCTGTGAGGGACTCTCAGTGACCTCGGTCACCAGCCTCTCGGGCAATTTCCCTTAGCCTAGCCTCTCACCTTTTTATCTCAGAAGGTTAAATACATATATTCTTCTCAAGAAGAGCGGTGGGAAGTCTTTTGTAGTAGCTGTGGAAGGATTTTCAGCCAGCATCTCTGAAGGCAGTGGGTATTGCTCATCACAGTCTGGTCCCACTGGGCTCCCATGGACCCTCCCCAGCCGAATGCAGGACACAGAGCTCCCTGTGCCAGTGAATGAAGCAAACAATGACATTCCTGTGCTCCAGTCAGACACACAAGCCAACACACTCCATTTCTTCTTGAAAGTGAAAAAAATCCAACATTTATGAGTGTTCTCAAATTAGCAATGTCCTATAAGAAAGATTTGGAAAGAATCTATAAGAATCTCATGAGAGAGATATGTAAAGATTTATTATGGTGTACATACCCCCGTTCTTTAGATGAAGATGCTTCGGGGTGATGTCTCTCCTGTAACATTCCCTGAGTATGAACACGCAGAGAGTCGCTGTACCTATAAATACCTTTACCTTATTTTCATTGTCATAAGCATTTACGAAGACACCGTGGTAAATTTGCAACGAGATCTAAAACACACGCTTCCTATTCATCAGTAACTTGTGTGTACCCTCTTCCTGCCCAAGAAACCATTTGAAAATGGATTCCTTGCTTAGCTTTCAGGAATTTGTTAATTTGGGCGTTTTAACACAAGAGGATCAGGTTACACTGAAGCATGACCTTACTTGGCAGGAAGCATCATAAAAGTTATACAAAAGAGCCCCATTCACAAGGATGCTGGTGGTGTCGCCAATCCAGATAATCAGAGTTTACTGAAAAGTAAGTGAACACAGAGCCAGTTCTTCCAGCCATTCATTCTAAAATTAGAGTCTTTCAACTGCTTTCTACAAGAGGCCACACAGTGTGGTCAGGTAATAAAAATAACAACCCAACATGGAAATAAACAAATAAAAGACGCATTAGGGAGGGAAGATTAATAGGATAATCTAAATAGTTACATGGCTGTGGTGGCGTGTTATGAGAAATTATTTAAGTCATAAGTTTCACCCGGGCTATGTTCCACCACAGTAAAAATTCTACATATGGTTAAAGCACAGGGATGCAGGTCTGTTATTCCTGCTATAAAGTTTACTTTCTTGTAAGAATGTAGTAGTTCGCATTGGGGCTAGACCCCATGTGTGTAGACATCTGAAGTTAAGAAAAGCATTTGCCTTTCAGGTGATAAGATTCCAAAGTCCCAAACCATATGAAGATTAGTAGATGAAACTACTAATATTTTTGTCATTTATAATGGAAGTGATAAATAACCACTGCAGACTTTGATACGACATACAATCATTCCCACCAAATCCGCTGTAGCATGAACCCGGGAGCACAGGAAGTGAAATGAGAAAGTGGATCCACTCGGGTTGAACTTGCTGGTTTGAATCGGAGCCAGCCCAGCTCCAAAGGCTCCAAAGGATGGTCCAGACCATCTCTCCCTTGTGGGTGGGGTCCCGCGAAAGCAGACAGGAGTGCGAACTTCAAGCTTGTAGAAGTAAGTCGCAGGGAGCTTGACCTGCCACTCATCACAGAAGAATTACTGTGCAGCTGTGGGTTCATGCAGGAGACTGAAGCGCAGGCACCGCTGGACCACGGCTCACGTCCTCAGGAGCTCCTCCTTCCACAAGCCTGGTCTCAGCCTTCTCTACGCTGCCTTCCTCCCAGACGGCATCTGCCCATTCCCTGGAAGCTTACATTTTTATCAGCTTAATGACTTAAGCAGAAAGAGCGTCTGTTTCCCAGGGGTTTTAACAAAGCCCAGGGCTAACTTGCTCCTTTAGGTAAGTCGTGCTGTGTGGCCTCTTACTTCCTCTGAATGCATCGCTCACTGTTAACCTGTGCCGTCTATGCCAGGTTCTGTGCTCCTTCCTGGAACCGGGGCGGTGGGGTCAGCCACACAAAAGCCACAAGGACCGGTGACATCAGGGAGGCTGGCAGATAAGGGCCCTTGAATCGCATTACAAAAGTGCTCGATCTCTTAGTCATCATTTTCTCATCCACAAGTGAAAACACTAATCACATTTTATGATATTCATGTGTATTAAATCAGACAACACAATGCACAGGCTTCTAGTAAATTCTCAACAAATGTTAGTTCTTCCATGACCTCTGAAATAATAAAAGAGTGTTCAGTTAAGAAATGCAATGCAAACTATTATATACAGGATGGATAAACAACAAAGTCCTCCTGTATAGCACATGGAACTATATTCAATACCCTGTGATAATGGGAAAGAATCTGAAAAAGAATGTATACCTATGTATAACTGAGTCACTTTGCTATACAGCAGAAACTCACACAACATTGTAAATCAACTATACTTGCATTTTTGAAAATTTTAAAAAAGAAATGCAAACTAGAGGGCAGGTGTGGGGGCTAATGGGACAGCTCTTCTAACACACCATGTCTGCGTTTTGATATCAAATGAAAGTGTATAGATAGATGTGATCGGGAAAAATGTGACTAAAAAATGACAAATGTTTATTGAGTTACGTACTGAGTACTTTATCTTGTCTCTTTTCCTTCCACAGCCCTAGGAGGTAGATTCTATTAATAGCCCCGATTTTCAGATGAGGGCATTAATGCTCAAAAGAGCAAGTTCCATTTGTAGGATAAGCTGGTAAGTGAACCCAGAACTCTCGCATGGAACATTGCCTCAACTAAAAGATTAGAAAACAAACATTGAACTAGATGTGTGCCTTAAACCAACATCTCACCGCGTATCCTGAATGCATTGCACCAGGCACGGGGCGGCAGGGGACCGTCAGTCACCCGCGGACCCGCTCAGACAGAGCCCGGAGAAAGACACCTTCTCGCGGGGGGGTGGGGGGGGCATCTAAACAGCACGTGTTGCTTCCTTGAGAATCCGGAAGGACACAAATTGAGGTCACCGCTGTTCATTAGGAAGGGCGCTGGGAGGCGTGTGCGCTGAGTCCTGACCCCTAATAAACACTCAGAAATCATGGTCTGTGCCAAGTGACGACGGCCAAGGGATGACTTTCCGTGAATCTACACGTCATGGGCTTCCTTTAGCAATTGACTCCTAAGGGTCGCTATGCAAGTCCCCTCCACTACCTAGAAGCCTCTTCACCTGTAAGGGATGGGAGTTTAAGGTTTTACCTCCAATGGAATTCCCATAATACTTTTAAAAATCCAGTCATCAGCTTCTCGCTGACCAGTGATGGCAGTCCGCATGGCGTGTGTTTCCGGTGGCTGAGCATCGCGGCCACAGCCTGGATGAGTCCTACGGATCAGCTTATCTGAGGCCCGCTCCTGAGGAGCTCAGGCCGTCCCGTGCACGGCTCCGCTGTGGAGCTGAGCTGGATTCCCAGGATGGGAGCGTGGCACCTGTCCATTCTCCCAAGGGTGCTGACCAGGGAGAGTGTCCTCTGGTTATGCGCACGTGGCAGGTGTTTCCACAGAGCTGATGAGGGGAACAAAGGAGAAAAGAGTGGCGCGGAAGAATACTACTGTATATATTCACTATCCCTCTTTCTTTAGACAAAGACAAAAAGACTTTGTATCGTTTCTAATGGGGACACGCTCTCTCGTTAACCAAGCCGGAGGAGTTAGTGGTGATAAGCGCCTGTACTGGTTGCCAGCTGTCGGTTAAGTGACTTAATCTCTCCAAACCTGTTTCCTCCTCTGGAAAATGGGCATTGAATGTCTGGCACTCACAGTGATTCTAGGAGCTAAAATTCAAAGCAATAAATATTTTTTATCTTCCAATGGAGCTCATTTCATCATAATAAGTTGCATAATCAAATCTCTTGTTCAGACTGTGTCTCAGTTTTCAAATTTAGAAACATGGAGATAATGTCTTCCTACCCTGGTTTCATTGCAGAAGTTGACACTTTCCACAAGGAAATTTTTTTTTTAAACAGAAGCACCGTATAAATGCACAGAATAACAATAACTCATCACTGTAGAACTACGTATTTTTTCCATGAAATGTTTTAAGTTTTTATATTTATCGTTAGCTTTTTTCAAGGATAAATATAAAGACATCATGGCAAGTGCCATATTTAAGGAGCTCCATAAAACAAAATTAGGAGGTGTTCCATGAGAGGAGAGCGCAAGAGAGAAAGAAAGATCTTCCAGTGTCTGTCGGGGTTGAAGCTACAGAATTTGACAAAGCCACTGAGAAGTGAGTCAGAATCTTGGCATTTCTGCAAGATGCTTTTGTGAACAGGAGTGTTTAAATAGTTTATGATGTAATCACAGTGAACGCAGAGAATCTTCTGGTCTCAAAAAGAGAAAGGAAATTAAAAACGCAAATACTGAGAAAGTGTCCCTACGTGCAGAGCCCGTGATTTAGTGATGCTCTTTTTACATTAAATGAGCCAGGAGATCACAGACTTGAAAACACTTAAATATGATTTTTAAGTTAATTATGCTTCACTCATAATAGTATTTAAATTGCATTTAAATTGCTCGTTCATTCATTGGATTTGTCAGATAGAAAATGTATTTTTACCCCGGGTTGTGCTGAGCCTGGCCGTGAAAGTGCTCAGTGCGATCTCTGGCTTCCAAGATGAGTTTGCAAAGATATGCAGGAGGAGACTTAAGTGTGCAGGGCAGCCTCCATCACTGGCGTTCTGGGGTGGGTTTTGATTTTTTAAACAATCTTGCTAAAAGTAATCGCACCATGATTCTCTCACATTTGTATTTTGCTAAATAAATACATTGTAAACCTTAAGGTATTAAAAAATGCTAGGATAAAACAACTCTAAATACAATTAGAAAATAGAGTTCAATCTCAACTGCAAGTCATAACCACTAGACAATCTACAGAAAATGTTCCCAAAGTTTAAGTAGAAGTTCAGACTTAAGAATTTTTTTCTGTATACGTTTAAGGGAAAAATTATGAAAACTACTGGAAAGGAAAGAAAATGTCATGTTGATTTGATGAAACGCCTTAAATATGGACCCATATGGGGGAGTCGTTTATGAAGAGATGGGAAAAGCCCTTCACCTGCTGCCCTCAGCCAGGAGAAGATAAATATGGCCCAGATAAACTTGCTCATTGAGAAGGGTCCTTACGCCGATAGAAGCTGGTGGTGGGTCACATTCCTTCCCACATCCTTACAGGTGGGAGGGTGGGGGCTGAGGTTACCATGAACCTTGTGCCTTAAGGACAACCAGCCTGAGACTATGTCTTTCCAAGGCTTCGATCTACCGTTGCTCCTGAGATGATAGGAAAGACACCGTCACTCCGAGGACGTTAGCGAGCCACCCCTTTTCTGAAGGTTTTCTTGTGGCCAAGGCCCTCCTTTTCCACTTCTGGAGTCCAGATCCCACTGGTGGGTCACACCTGCAGGGGTGGGGAAGTCAGAGAAGTCTCAGCTTCCCAGACACATGAAATGTCCCCAAATCCATACCAGCGCAGGTATGCGTCCACCGGAGGTGTGCTGCCACCTGTAAACCATTTGTTATCAGCACAGCTACACACACACACACACACACACACACACACACACACACACACACACACACCCCTACCTGCCCTAGAAACCTTCCCTCTTATTAATGCAGATCGTAGCATCTTCGTCACTGGGTTTCTTCTTCCAGGAGACGGAGCCCGCTTGGAGAGTAAGGACCATGTTCTCTTTATTTAAATTCACAAGGCCTAGAACACAGCCTTGCTGACAGTTGGAATGTTGCAAATATTTACTAAACAAACCAGTGAACTGGAAACCAGAGTCCTGTCCCTCTGTTCCATTCCAACCCCCGGGTCCATCGCCAGAGCAGCACAGAAAACGGAAGCAATGATGTTCATCTTTAAAGCTGCTGACAACAAAATCAGGTGAGGAGCAAAGTCTCCAGCTGCCTCCCCAGCGACAAAGAGCAGGATATGGGGCGGGGAGGGGCCGAGACAGGGTTCTCCCGAAACTCGGGGACCAGGGGCACGGCCCAGCGTTCATCTGTAATGTACGCATCTTCTGGGATAAGAGGATCATTTCTAACTCTAAACACGGTGAGGAGGGGAAGAAAAGCATCAGCAAGTTGGACTGTGACCCCCTCAAGCTATGGTAGGACCACGTCTTCAGGGCAGAGGAAACACTGGAAAAGAAGGTCTATCCAGGGAAGTGGGGAGGCCAGAGAGGTTTCCTGCTCCCAGATTAGCCTGTGTTCTCCCCAGCATTTCCCCTTGACCGCTTCTCCTCCCGACCTTCATCTGAGGTTAATTCCCCACGAGGAAGGATGCTTTCCCGTGTCCTGGACCAGGGCACATGGGGGCCGCGTAAGGGTTTAATCACGCTGATCATAGCAGAATAGCCGTGTCTGCAATGGGGATGAAGTTACTATGCTTAAGTGTTTGAACAGCTTATATGAACCGCTCACCAAGAAATACAGATCTCGGTACACTCGGTACAGGTTAAAATAACTTTCTTTTCCTTTGCCTTTTTTTTTTCAACCAGATTTGGGGCTTTAAGGTCTCATGATGTAACCTGAATATTTACAGAGCAGAAACTGAAAAAATGAGGAGGTGTATTCTTTCAAAACCCAGACTCCAGCCAACAGGAGGGAGCAGAGTGGAGAATGTCAAGACAGTACAAACACTAGGAACATTGCTTTGTTCCCTTCTTTCTCTGGGTTGGATTCTTCACTTTTTTTTTTTTTTTTTAAAGTTTTTTTTTTTTTTTTTTTTTGCGGTACGCGGGCCTCTCACTGTTGTGGCCTCGCCCGTTGCAGAGCACAGGCTCTGGACACGCAGGCTCAGCGGCCATGGCTCACGGGCCCAGCCGCTCCACGGCACGTGGGATCTTCCCGGACCGAGGCACAAACCCGTGTCCCCTGCATCGGCAGGCGGACTCTCAGCCACTGCGCCACCAGGGAAGCCCGGATTCTTCACTTTTTGATTCATGGGCTCCAACAAACGGAAGCAGAGACTAACGGAGGCCCTCTGAATACTTCTGTGACTGAGAGAGTGAGAAAGTGAAAATAAAGTTTGAATCAAAATCTCCTCCCCTAAAACTCCAAGAAACCACTCACTGAGTATATTATCCTCAGCTTGGGGTGCTCACCCATCAAACCTCGCCTCCTGAAGGGAGAACTTCGCTGGAGCTGTGTCAGTGCGTCTGTCCAGAGTGTCACCTCTGTGGACACGGGAACACCGACGCTGACACTTGCTAGGGATACCGCCTCCATCCAGCATCTCATCAGACCCCTGCCAGCTGAACCTCGGGCCAAAGCAGGGTCATAGATGCAAACATGTCTGATTCCAGACACCACGTGTCCCAGACTCACAGGAAGACTCCAAACTTGGATTTCCCAGAGCCCGCAGAGCCCGCCTCTCTATCCTGGGCCCACCCTCGTGACCACCCGGTGAGCGGAACACAGATGCGTTACCTCCAGCTGGGGCTGCTGTTAGTGAGCACACGTGAAACCTGCTGATAAATCTCACGTCTGGTGTTTAGGTGACTGGAACTATTAGAGAAAACTCAGACCATCAGCACAGTTCATTGAGATGATGGCAGAGCCTGTGAAAGACCAGGGGTAGGTGGCGATCTCCTGGTCCATGCTGAGACAGTCTATCTCCAAAGTGCTTTGAGGCAATAATATTGATGAAGGTGGTGATAATGATGAAGATGATGGAGATGGGGACGATGGTGCTGATGGGTCATGACAGTCGTGATGACGGTGATGAAGAAGATGGTGAAGGAGAAGGTCTCCCACAAGTCTGCTCAGAGCCTCCATCCCAGAGAGGGGTCAGTCTGCGAGTGAGAAGCACAGGGACTGAAGGAAGAGAACAGCTGTGTTCAGCTCTCCAGAGGCCCGGAAGAAAGAAGGGGAACCCTGCCTTCAACCCCGAGCGCTCGGGGACCGTGTTAAAGAGCAGACAGCTCATGCGGGTTCCCAACGTGGACCTGCCGCTCACAGTCACGTGGCTGGACGTCACAGCTGCTGACCGTCCCATTAGCTCAAACCCCAACTCACCCAGAGGCTGAGCAGGACAAATGCAGCTCTGTGCCTAACAGGCTACAGAGAACCGAGCAGCTGGGCTCGGCGAAGGCCGGCTGACGACTCCGCTCACCCACGAGGCCGTGTCATGGTGGGATCCTCCAGACGCCACGTCCCCTCTTCCTGGTCACCCTGAGCCGTGGGTCCAGGTGATTGGAGCTGCCACGAGCATCTGTCAAGCAGGCCCTGGCTGTGCCATCACTCGGGGGCCCCAGGCACTGGGCCCCCCTGCTCCTTCCTTTTCCCTGCTGGGACGGAGGACGGCTGCCCTGAGCTCCTCGGGCCCCTGATCCACGTTGGTGAGGGTGTGCCCGCAGGAGGGACGTTTGAGCCACAGGTCTGCACAAGCTGCCCAGGCTCTGGGTCCCCTGTGCTTACCCTGGCCCTCAGAGCCAGTACGCAGCTACAGCACAGCTCTGCTGGGGCCGTTGCTTACAGAGGCCCCATCAGACGCAGTGAGCTGGCAAGGCTGCCATCCTTGGCGGACAGAGAAACTCCCACTGCAAATCCCTGCTAAGGCGAATTCACGCCTGTACGCTCCAACTAAAGCTCTGTCCGCCACGTCAGTCAGCCTCCTCCGAACACGAGGCCTGCCCCACCGGACACTTAAACCTTCCAGGCTCGTCGCTGAGGCCTGGGGTGAGGACAACGTGCACGCATAGCCATGCACAGACACGCCACCACACGTGCACACAAATGCACCACAAGTGCGGACATCCACGTGCGCACACACACACACATTCATAGCCGTGCAGGCACACGGGCAGGGAATGATCCTGGATGTCCTCTAGTACCACCACTGTTTACACGTCCCTCTCGAACAATCACAGTAAATATTCGTGTTTCCTTTGGCTGGTGAACCGGGCAGAGAGCAAAGTGACAAACGTCCCCCACACTGGGCGGCCTCACGCTGCGCGCTCTCTCCTTCACACGCTCCCTTTGACACCTGCAAGGAGTCCTTACTGTCTTCCACAACCCAACCCTCGAGGCCAAATTTTAGGGCGCAAGCCTCAGGTTCCAGAGAAGCCTTAGACCGCGGAACCGGGGATAGCTGTCCCTGTGGTCCGCGCGGCGTCGGGGAGTTTCTACAGCCTCCCAGGTCTTCCCAGTGGACAGAAACGCTCTCTGGGGACCCTGCTCTCTTTCTGAAGCTGGCTAATAAATTTCTTTATGGAAACAAATCCTATTTCTTAATGAAAATAAATTTCTTTGGCACGAGATACTGTTACGATTTCCTCTTTTCAAGCTTCCTCTGCTTCCCACGCCACCTCGTACCCTGGTCGGTCCTCACTCTCTGGTGAAAGGCATCTTCATCCACCACTGGTCGTTTCTTCCCTGCTTCCGCTACTCTAAGACGCTTGAAAGTCTATTCTTAAATTTTCTTTTCCCAGTTTCACTTAACACACTCTTACATGTATGAACGTAAGCAGACCATGTTCTCATGACGTTGGTGTCACTGAATATTACTGTTTTCATTCTTTTCTTATTTCTCTTTCCTTTGCTTTTAATGACCTTCATCTGTCACTACACTTAGCATGTTCTGACTGACACACAAAAGACAAGGTTTACACACACACACACTCACGGGTACATGACATTACAGGCTTCTTTGTGTGGATTTGTCTCACATAATCATGACGTCTGCCATCACCTTTGACCTTCATAAAAATTTTATGTCAATATTGGACTCCATAGTCCAATATAGGAAGCACCCACGTTACCAATCAATCCACAAGTATTTGAGGACGGTCCACTCTACCCCTTGAATTCTACAAGGCATTGTAAGTTTCCTGGACTCAAAGAATTCTCTAGCATAGTGGAGAATCCCAACCTAACGTTTGTAACAAACAAGTGACAGCAAACTGCATGATCTCTTCTATAGAAATTCTAAGGGGGGATATATACACAGGGCGGGGAGGGCAGCCTTCACAGAAGTAATAACTTCGGAGTTAGACCAGGAAGGATGAGAGGATGAGATTAATTTGGAGAGACGGACCCAGGCATTATGAGATTGAAGCAGGGCCAGGGGGTGGGGGAACAACCAGAGAAAAAGAGGAGATGGTACTGGTTTGTACTGGGGGAAGAAAGGATGAAAGGACAGCAGCCGGACTCCAGTGATGGGGATGTATTAGGATGGGGATCACTTGGTGTGAAGCTTCCTCTTACCCAGCTGTTTTCCCCGAGCCTTCGTGTAAAGCAAATTTCAGTTCATACAGAGCCAACTGCACCTACAGGGATTGCAAAATACTTCCCTGCCACGACCCTTCCCGCCAAAACACACCAAAGCTGGTCTCCAGGAACGTCAGTGTTGACCATGATGAGATCAGACTCTGATTGCCCCACAGAGGGACCGAGTCCTGAAACCTGCCGGTTTCTCTGACCACACGTTGCCCTGTGGTCCTTCCCGCCGACATTTGCACACAGGAAGCTCATGCCCATGCTAATTGTGATCGATTTCTGAGCTCCGTGTCCATCACCCCAGCCCCAGCCAGCCCCGATGACCTTGCAAAGACCACTGCTCTGAGGACAGCCGTCTCCACGGCTCCGGAGGGCCGAACAGGGAAGAAGCAATTCCTAGTCATCGTCACAGAAGTGTAAAGATTGCCAAGAAACCGATGAAAAGTGTAAAACCGCCTCCTAATTAAGTCACTTCCTAGAAGACTAGGCTTTACTCGCTGCAACCATTCCCTAATGAGTGTTTCCGCGCTGAGAGGAGCCAGGTGTGCCCATTTCCCAGGACATAGGGGAGGTCAGAGGTGCGGGAGGTTTGTGCTCCCCAACCTATCAAGAGCGCTGAGAGCACTTAGAGCGTTAATCAGTAAGTCACATTACCCGGACCTAGAGTGTCACCACCCCACAGGGAAAGCAAACGTCGTGTTGCAAGTGGGCTGCTTGGCAGACTGCGTTGAGGTTTTTCTCTGATGTTAAGCGTGATGGTTCTATCTGGGGCTCTTTTAATTAAAAACAAGCTCTGCCGAGCACCATTCTAGCTCTGCCTGCCCCTGACAACAAGATGCACAAGTATCTGTATTTGTTTTAGCTTGATGCTAATTTATGTTTTATGTTATACTGATGGCCTGATCTGACCAATTGAGCAAAACATACCATTACATCCTAAAGGATATTCAATTATGAGGTTGGCTACTATTCTTTTCGGTGTCGTCATTTATAAGGGGTATAATTGAAGGCATGTAATTCATTCCACGATCTTTTATTTATAGCACACAGCGTGTCATGCTGGATGTTAAGATATACACAGAAGGAAATTGAAAATACATTTTGAGCACAACCAATTTGCTGTAGATGTATCCAGTTCCTCATAACGTTCTCCTAGTGGTCGTAGCTTGTTTACCACGCTGCTGACATCCACCAGGAGGAAATATACAAAGCCAGATACTGGTAACGATTACCAATATTTCCAAAGTGTAGATGGATACGTAAGTATTCGTTACTGTCTACATATTTTAAAAGAAAGTTGAATTTAGATAAGCACGCATGGAAAATTCAAAACATAACTGTTTTCATGGGTTTTGACTTAAAAAGGCCACGCATATTGCTTCCCTTCCACACAGGGAAGCCACAAAGCACATCCCTGTGTGTTTCCTCTGGTCCACTGGGACCTCAGGCCAGTTAGTTACTCAACGAGGCTGGCTCTTCACAGACCACCTCTTTTTTTTTTTTTTTTTTTTTTTTTTGCGGTACGCGGGCCTCTCACTGTTGTGGCCTCTCCCGTTGCGGAGCACAGGCTCCAGATACCCAGGCTCAGCAGCCATGGCTCACGGGCCCAGCCGCTCCGCGGCATGTGGGATCTTCCCGGACGGGGGCATGAACCCGTGTCCCCTGCATCGGCAAGTGGACTCTCAACCACTGAGCCACCAGGGAAGCCCCACAGACCACCTTTGACACAGGTTACAAATCAGTTTTCTCCTGAAGCGGTTCCAGACTATTAGACCACCAGGGCCTTTGGCAGACACAGTAACTTGGAGTCAGGTTTCCAAAATCTGAAGAAGATTCTTTCACAAAAGAGCATGATTTAGCTTTGAGACCCTGTTTCCACCACTTCCGAAAGCCAAACAATCAAACTGGATTGAGGTCTGACAAAACCACACGACCGTCCCTGCCAGTTTTCCCAAGAAGGGCCTAGAAGTGAGGAAGGAAAGCAGGTGCCATCCCCACAGGAGTGACGCCCGCGATGCTCGGGCCCTGGGACCCAGGAAGGCCGTCCGCGCCGCCAGGACAGGGTCTGAACCCGCCTTGGGCACCCACGTCAGACTCAGGGCTTCATCTAACTTACTGCCTTCGCTGAATAAAATCGGGAGATGCACCAATTTAAAGAACATTTAACAGTGTAATGAGGTTTTCCAAGATAGGCAGAAAGATAAGCAAAGGCAAGAAACACCAGACTAAAAACTAAAAACTATATGAAAAACTACACTCGGATGGGTTTGCTGCTGCTGCTGGGTGAATGGCTGGCATTCAATACCTAATAATTTAATTCATTTACAGCGATGGTAAATCCTACCACATGAGTTGGGTGGGGAGTAGTTGTTTTTCCCTATACTGTTTGTTTGGTCTTAATAGGCAGGCCCTCTCTTGCATTAATAAGGAGATTGTACTCCAGTCCGAATCTCAAGGGAGAGCCGGGGCTGTGTTCAGTGACAGTGACGGTCTCTGCCACGTCCCCGTGCGTCCTCACGGTGTGTCCTCTTCTGTCCACACACACGTGGACACACACGGACACGCATCATGTGGACACACACAGGCACGCACATGTGGGCGCACACACACACAATGGACACGCACATGCGGACACACACACAGCCGTCATGACTGCCTAGGTTGGACAGTGGTTCAAAGCTGAAGCAGATCCCGTGAAGCTACCTAGAAATGTGAAGTGTTCACTGACCTGCTTTAAGATCGCTTCTTCTCACAGTTCAGGGGTCCCAACCCCACCAGCAAGTCCCCATCCGAATTTTGTTCCATGAAGCGTCTGGGGGTGTCTCCATATCACTTAATCCCCTCTTTCCCGAGGACGAACAGTCAGGGAGCTTTGAAGGACGTCCTAATCTGTGTGTTTATCTGAGCTGCGTCTTAGACGAGTCTCAAGACATCCGACTTGCAGGTGCAGCTTTTAGAAAACGTAACAGACAGAAGTGTCCCCATGGGCATAGAGTTAGTGAAATATCATGGAGATGAGAGTTCACGGCTTTCGTAATTCAGTGACCCCTCTCCTCTCAGGCACAACTTCTATCAACTTTGGTACCAGGAAGAGCAGCATGTCCTCCTAACTGGACAGTTAATGTGGTTCAGGCTGTGAAAGATGATCCCATAGTTCCAGATGCTTACATGTGGTCATTATGTTTAGATCTTACCTCCTAGGGAGCTAAAAACTTAAACTTATCTTGGAATAACTGAGCATAACAACAAAAAAAGGAAATTAAAATGCATTTGACAGAATGAGCTTGAAGTATCTTCTATGCACATGTTTGCTCATTAAATTTTTAATTGTTAGGGGCTTAGGAGTGATTTTTCCTTTGTAATGAGCTATGTAAGGAAGAGTCAGTCTCCCGGGTCGGGAAGGGGGCTGAAGGGTAACTCCAGATACAGCCAAGTTCCTGGCATTTAATCTAGAGCTAATCTAATTTGCATTAGAGACTTCCTTTGTTCAGCCTGGGAGGGGGTAGTTTGTTTAAGCAACACTTTTATACTCTCACTTCATAATAGAAGATTTACAGGTATTAATCCAAACTGCTGTCAGTTTGATGCAAAAGAAGGGGTGAATTCCTGGGAAGGAGGAATCCACCTTCCCTCTGAACGCTGACAGGTCCCCCAGCTAGAGGGAGTGTTTCCGAGATCAGGAAAAGCTAACCCAGCCCTACTCCTTCTGGACAAAGTTATTAAAGCAGATCAAACTCATCAACAGTGGCTTAGCACCACTGAGGGAACTGACCAGGAGGTGGGTGAGGCTCAGATCAGGGCTTTGCCCCAAGAGGTACCCTCTCTCCACTGTCCAGAGGAGGGACAGAGAAACGGTTTGTTCTCCCGAAACCCGTTCAGAAACAGATGCGTAAGTTAATTTGTCTTTTTCACCTCTTGTCCTGTCTGTAGTCTTACGTCATTACCTAGGCGGGAGAACAACTTCTCTCAAAATCCAAATTCAATGGTAGGTACACCAAACCACTCAGCTCCGGGTTGCAGAATCATTTTGTATTAGTGGCACCAAATTTACCCTTTATATGGGGCGACACTTGCTTTTCAAGTGAAATTCTTCTCTGTCCATCGCAGTGTAAGCTTCCTGTGGGAAGGGCCCCATTTTACATTTCTGAGCCCTAAAACAGGAGAGCAGTTTGCCACACATTATCTCCAGTCAGCGTTTTTATAGGCACGTAGGTCCAATATTCATTCAGTCGCTCAGAAACAACTGTGACATGACCAGCAAGGGAATTACTACAGATCTTTTCTGTTGCAATAATATGTATTACTTCATTAAACCTTAGATTTAGAAATACCTTTAAGAAGGCATTCAACTCATTTCTCTACTTGATATTGGAAAACATAAAATAATATCTTCCGTATTTAGTAAGTCCTCTGTGCAGGCGTGGGCTAAGTGCCTTAGACTTTATTTCTAATCCCTAGACTGGCCCTACCGGTGGCTATTATAACCCCCATGTTACAGGTCAGAAAACTGAGGCTGCGGAGAAAGTGAGAACACATAACCACACAGCTGGTGGATGCAGACGTGGATTTGAACTCGGTCAGTCAATCCACGCTGACGTCTACACTTTTAAAGCAAAATAACTTAACCTGTGACTTCACTGTTGGGTACACATAAAACCAAACATAGATGGTTCCCATTGCAGGAGTGTGTCACTTAAAATATATATAAAATGCACATTTATGTATACGTCACGCACGGATGCATGCACACGTATATTATATAAAATCATAGCTCTTGAAAACAGGCAAGCTTTAGAAGAGAATTCAGGATTTCTGTATGTAAGCAGTTTGCACTGGATTTAGTCAGATATGATGAAGACGCACAGAAGGCTGAATGACTTTCCGAGAAGATGCATCACATCTGAACGGTGCATAGTGAGCTTCTAATAAAAATGAATCACGTCACCTAAGCAGCAGTGAGCCTTGCACCGGACTTTCTATAGAGAAAAAGTCTCAACTAATACAGTCATTTTCTTGAAGATAACATATCCTATAAGTAAGAAGCTGCAGTATTTTCTGGTTGACATTCTCCCGTTCCAATAACTGGAAACAGGTCTGAGGACATCGGCAGAGGACACCCCCTCAAACTCTCATGATCATCCGAACCCCATGCCATGCAGGGCACGTCCCACCCAGGAAAGGTGCCCCTTCACTTGGTTTTCCAGATTCATCTGAACGTAGCCGAGTGTGTGGAGCCTTATTGTATACACTGTTTACATATATGAACTGGACAGTCTGTCCAGGCTCTGTATCTGCTGTGTAAAATGTGTTTTCCGTAAAAACTCATTTCAGTCCTCATCAGGGCCCGTCCGCTGCCTCGGCCACCAGACGTGAGGATGCCTGCCTGTACCTGGTGAGGCCTGAGCAGGGTCGTGACCGGCTCCGTGGCCACAGGACTCGGGCACACAGCCCCTTCCCCTCGGCCCACCGTCCCCTGCCCGTGGCCACCGCTCGGCAGGGCCGGACGCACGCCTGTGCTCCTGGCTGCAAGTCTGGTGCCCTGTGCCGTGGTCTCCCCATCCTCTGTCCTAAACTCACCCTCCCCCCACCTCCCCACCCTTTCGGGACGTGCCAGTCAGAGCCCTTTGGGGACACAAGCCTCGAGCCCTGTGGGCTTCTGCCTGACCTCCAGAGGCGGCTGGGGTTTGATTTCCTTTTTCTGACTCTCAGACCAAACGAATAGCAAGCCCTCCTATAACTTTCACAGCAGATCCTTCCTCTCCAAAATGCTCCTGTTTTCCTCCTGCTTTGTAGATGAGGAAACCGAAGCGGAATGATTTGCTCAAAACTTTCCAGCCCCTGAGGCGTAGACCCCAGGCATGTCCAGCTCCAAAGCTCACCCCCCAGAGCTCCTGTGGCCACAGCTTCACGTAAGGGCCTGAAGATGCATAACCCTCCCTCCCTGCCTCCCTCCCTCCCCAAAGCCTGTGCTTCTGACACATAAAGGGTGAAGACACTTATCACAGACAGAGGCGGTGCACGGGCAGCCCCTGCACAAGAGTGACCACCACTTTCCCTCATCCTCGAGTCCCCCAGACAAGAACAAGGAGGGAGGGGACAGCTGGTCACGTGAACGGGAAGGCGCAGAGGCACCCTGGAAACCAGCTCGAGGACACGGCTGCCTGATCCCATGCCAAGCGTCAAGGCTCATTTCCACGGCATCATCTCTCATCAGAACTTTTATAGAAGTCTGAGAAACTCCCTTTAAGCATGTATGTAATGTGTGCTTTCATGGGACTGTCTCAGTGAAACTGTATCTCAGTCACAAATCTCTGCATTTGTAAATGTCAGACAGCATCAGTCCCCCCGATACTCGGTAATGCCGGCATCCCAGCTCCATCCCATCTCCTCGAGGAGGACCGGCATCCGGAGCTTCCTGCTCCAAGCAAAAGCACGGACTTCCCAGGAACAGGCAGAGCTGCAGCCATGGGGGCTGACCACCGCTGGCCCCCTGCACCCCCTTTCCAGAACTTTCCGTCTGCACGTGTGAGCTTATGCGTCCCTATCCAGCTGGGTTTCGAAACGGCCGTGCTGCACCCATTCTTCCAGGCAGACCACACGACGGGAGCCCCGCCAGGCAGCGGAGCTCGCCCACCGCTGTCTGGAGAACGTCCTGGCTTCCAGTGAACCACTTGTCCCACGAGACCCAGGACACAGAACTCGGGGAAAGGGAGCGGTCCGAGAGGGGTTTTAGGGTGTCAAGGTGACCCTGCGGCCCCACTAGGCCCTGCTCACTTGTGGAGGCGCCCCTGGAGGAATTTTCCAGAAGTCTTGCACAGCCTCCCACACTTGCTGCAGAATATTTCAAGTGGATGAAAGAGCCCAACAGACATCTTTTCTGGGTTCATAAATAGGCTCCCACCTCATATTACGGGCCTGAATTTAATTTGTTCAATATACCCAACACTAACGATGCCCATTTAAGACATCCTGTTAAAAGCTGATAACATTAATTTAATGGAAAAATGCCAATATCACTCCAAGAACTCTATTAGATTTTCTCCCTGCTAAATTAATGTTACTAACTTTTAATGGACGCTGTAATTAGATGTTATTATTAACGGGAATATTACCCAAATTAAAATCAGACCATGCGAGAGACACAACGTACTTTTCTAAGGGCGTGAAGTGCGCTTTCTGGACGTCACACGTGCCCCTGTGGGTCCTACGGCCCGGGCCCTGCTCCCCGGACCCACGGTAGGACCAGGCCCGGGGCTGGGCACACAGGGCCTGAGTGGGGTCCGAGCCACTACCCTAGTTCCCACTTCGGAGAGGAAGCGATGGCCCGCACTCCCTGAGGGGGACGGGGGAGCCCTCCTCCAACTTCACACTCAATTTAAAGGGTCACTCTCCATCCAGCCTGATTGGGTTCGGCAGTTTGAAATTGATTGTTTGGGTTGTAAAGCTCGCCTGCCTTCCCAGCCAATTTAAAAGAGGCAGCTAAGCTGCTGGCTTATTACGGGCTGGACGGCAGAGCCAGGAGTGCCGTGAATTCAGAGTTGTGGGGTCTGACCCCGCCAGGCCTTATTACTCTTCAGAGTTGTCTCCTCAGGACCACCACCCAGCCCGGGATACAGAGGAAAACCTCCCTCGACACCCCCTACTGGTAGAGGCCACCAAGGCGCAGCTAAAGCTAGGACGCGGGGCGGGCAGAGCGGGGACAGAAAACCCACATCTGCCAAAGCTTCTCTCCTATCAGCTCCTTGTGAGGACCCGGGATCCCACTGCAGAGCCAACCTGCGTCTGACAAAGCAGCCCTTCCCGCTCAGGGCTTTGTTTCAGAGACCAAATAAGCACAGTTATCTGGGATACTGGCTCTCTGTCCGGCAGGTAATGTGAGGTCCCAGCGGAAAGCAAGGTCAAGACGAGGCTTGGGGTCCCTGGACGGAGACCACAGACAAATCAAGGCCACAGATTTTCTGAAAGCATCCAGCCAGCATTTTAACTCAGCGTCCAAGTGCTTCATTTGTATTTCAGCTTCTTGCGTTCTTTCAGCCTATGTCTAGTAGGAATTTAATCATCAGGAAATAGAGGGCAAAGTAGGAGAATCAAAAGGATTTTAAAATCTGCAGATGAGGTGATGAGCCCAGAACAACTGCCCAGCTTTTCTCTCCTGGGAGACCTTTCCTCACCCCGGCTCTCCACCCAGAACTCCACGCTGAGAAATCATCTTTACGTTTACATCACACTGTACCTGACGTTCGTGTATCTCCATTTCCCAGGCTACTTAGTTTTCGGCAATGATGTGAGTATACGCCCATCCATCGGCTAGGACAGAAACTGTCTATATCTTATTGAATTTTCCCATGCCTGGCATAATCCCTGGCATAGAGTGGGCATCTGATCACTTGAATAAATGAATAAATGAACTTATACAAAATGAGTAAGAAAAGTTTATTTTTACTGTAATGACAAAGGAGAGCAAAGGAAGTTTCTCATATCGTCGTAAATTTGAAGAGGGTCGTTAGGAAATGGATGGCCGAATTGTGATATTTTAGGAAGAGAGAGTGCATCTTCTAAATTAGAATTCACCTAGTTATCCAAGGACTTGAGTACACTGCCCAAAAAGAGCAAGGGCAGTGTGAAGAGGACTCCATACCCAGCAGGCCTGATCCTGGCTGTTTGCGAGAGTAGGGATCGTGAGAGATTCCTGCAGAGGTGGTGTGGTCGTCTGGGGTCTTCTTTGCACTGACACACCCCAGAGCACTGCACTTCCCTCCACTTGGATGTTCTAGCTCGGGGGGCTTCTGTTGAGGCCATTATGGGTTTGGGTGGGATCGACTTCATCCCATTCCCAGAGCTGGCCCTTAGCTGGGCCACCCCAGCCGCTTTGTCTCAGTGAGGGGTCAGGGACAGACAGTGACTCGGAAGGCCCGCCTGGGGAAGAAGCAAACATACATTGGGGGGGTTGAGAAAAGAGTGGTCAAGAGAGGCCGTTGAAGCCGTAAGAAAGCACGTGTTAGACTGAGTACCACTGCACTCGACACGTCCCACAAGCCAAGGACTTCCCTGCATGTTTTGAACCAGTTAGAGCTGGGTTTTTCTATGACTTGCCATTAAAAACATTCTAATCATTCAGTCATATAAAGTGAATAATGGGAAAATCATAAAATTCCCTATACGTTCTTTAGGGGAAAAGTCAAATCAACATTAAAATCATGACCTCAAAGTGACTGATTTCCTTAATGAATTAAAAACTTCCACAAATGTTTGACTGTTATTTTTTAAATTGCATTTTCATTCCTAATTCCATTTTGTGCAACCAGGAAGAATTTGCTCCTAAATCAGAAGGAGACTCTGGCTGACGTGAAATTTTTAATTAACCATGAGCAACTGAAATTCATAACCCATGTGGTAAATAGTAAGCCAAGAGTAAATTTTAATGTAAATACTATCTTGTTATGGTAAAGTTTCTCAGACTTAGTTTCCTGGTCTGTAATGTGGGATGGTTAATAATAATAACTAACCCATCGGGTTTAATGAGAACAAATGAAGCTAAAGTACGTGTCCAATAAATGCTGGTTCTTACTATCCTCATTATCATTAACGTCCCTCAATTACTTTGTATGTACATTTGTGAACAAAGAATTAGTTAATGAAAACAAAAACAGAACCAGAACCTCAGTGGGAAGTTAGTATACTTCTCACGTACCTGCTTCCCGAGCTAGTATTAATCTATCCATGGGTAGTTTTCTCTGTTTTACTGACTGCATTCGACTAGTGTGTTAAATGGTGTGGGAGAGAGGGAGGCTACGACGGGAATGTCATAATATACTTACTGAAAAAGGACCCGTCCAGAATAGTGTTAGCAATGCAAGGATGGTTCAACATTCAAAAACTAATCAATGAATTATCAGGTTGACCAAAAAGTTCATTCGGCTTTTTCCATAAGATGTTATGGAAAACGCAGATGAACTTTTTGGCTAACCCAATATGCCATATTTGTAGAATAAAAGTCAAAAAACACATGATCATCTTAATAGGCACAAAAAAGCATTTGACAAAATCTAACACCCTTTCATGATTTAAAAAAAAATGCAACAAACTAGAGATTGAAGGGAATTTTCTCAATTTAATAAAGGCATCTGCAATAAACCCACAGATAACACCATCCTTAACGGTGAAAGAGTTTGTAACAAGACAAGGATGCCCACACTCACCACTTCTAATCAATATTGTACTAGTGGTTCTGGCCAGGGAAATGAGGCAGGAAAAAGAAATAAAAGCCATCCAGACCGGAAAGAAAAATAACTGTTAGAGTTAATAAGCAAGTTCAGCAAATTTCCAAGAAGGAATGGCAAAGTTTAGGTCTAGAAGTGGGGAGTGACAGCTAATGGAGCAGGGCTTCCCGTGGGGTGATGAAAATATTCTGCCATTAAACAGTGGCAATGGTTGCAAAACTCCGTAAATTCACTCAGATGTGTACCTTAAACGTGTGAATTGTATGTGTGTGAATTACATCTCAATCAAGAAAAATGTGCTAATAATATTCAGCACCTATTGAAGCTCGTCCATTTCCAGGCAGCAAGCAACCAAGACAAAAAGCAAGGAAGACAGAAGGGGATTCACTCTGGGAGCCAACGTGTAACTTCTTCCCACAGACAAAATCTGATTCAAAACAAATCCCAGAAGCTCATCCTGGGCTAATAAGACAAAAACATAATCCACAAATTTTAACAAGTATTATTTGATTTTTCTTAATCAATCTCTGTCAGAGTAAACTTTATAGCGGAGCATTCTCTTTTCCGCCTCCTGTAACACATGATTTTACAGAATAATAGTTATTTCTCACTCTTCAAACATTCTGATCAGTCTGTGCAAGACTGTCCACTCGGGAAAAATACATTTCATCCTTAACAATCATTTCTCGTTATTTTTTTAATCACAGAAACTAAATAAGCCCTCAGAAAATGCAAATCAAATGTTGCACTTGAACCAGCCCCAGGCAACAACAGACCTTACTCTGCATATGCGTTTTTATTTTCCCTTTCAAGTGCAAACTCCCAAGAGTAAAAGACGCCTTCTTTTAAGTATTCAAGTTTGAAATGCTAAGTAAGAGAGTTTATCAAACTTACTTACCTTCGACGTTTACTGCTGTGGACTTCTGAGTTTTTCCAAAATCAAGGTTTAGTCTGCAAAAAAAGAAAAAAAGGTGAGTTAAAAAATAATATAAACGTGAGCATGGTCTATGGGTTGTTTTCCTAGTTCTTTTACTCTTACCTAATTCCGTACAAACGCATTGGCTCGCTCTTTCACTCAGTCATGTTTTTCTGAGTGCACATAGTGACTGCATGATCCATAGCACTGCATTAAATAACTCTTGAATGAATGCAGGAAAGTACCCAAGCTCAGAATATGGGGACCCCTGAGGGGCATTTTAGGGGAGTAAATAGGGGCCCCAATTTGGGCCCTCCATTCTGGTGCCCGTCACACAAGCTCTGGGGTGGCCAGGACAGGGGCTGGTCCTTCTGTCCACGTGTTGCTTAGAGCCCCTGGTGTGGGCGAGGCTTTCTGGTAGATGCTGACATGTGATACACACGTGTGCTGCACACAAGCTGACCCAGTTGTGTGCAGCGACACAGGCGTCAGTTCCCTGACCATGGAGCTCCCAGAGCCCCGCAGTCCTGTTCAATCCCATCCCATCTCGTGATGGGTTGCTGGACTGTCCAGGCCTTCCCTGCTGGTGGTGGGCAGTGTGGCGCACCACCCCTCACCCCCAGGGCTCCCTACTCGAGCCCTGCCACCCCGGCACAGAGTCTGGCCCCAGCAGCAGGGACCTTCCCCCCTTTCCTTCCACACGTCCCAGAGCTGATACATGGCGCAGGTCTGGACTTTCTGTTGGGTGACCACACTCGGCCCCAACTCCTCCTGTTTACCTCTCACTGAGCACGCCAACAGGACGCCGCACCCCCAGGCCACCCATCTCTTTGCTCCTGGGCCGTCATGTTCCGTCACCTCCCTGCAGGCAGACCCCTCGGCTGCCCCGACTTTCTCGAAGGTCATGGAAACCTGGACCCCTGGCCGGTAGCTCAGCACTATCTGCTCGTCAGGCAGCCAGCACCCCCAAGCTCTTCATCGCCCGGCTCTGGCTCCAGCCCCAGCTGCAAGGACAGCGTCCATTGACCACTCCGGCCGTGCGGGCTCCATCCCCAGCTGTGCACGCTTGTGAGTCAGGGTCGGCCTCGGGGAATGGGGGTCTCTGGGCCCACCTATAGAGCACAGTCCGGGGGGTCTTCTGAGACCCACTTCTGAGCACGCCCACTTCGCGAGCATTATCCCTCCTCCCCCTGTCTGCAGGAGGCCAGGGCTCTCCCTTTCTCAGCCTGGTGCCCCCAGCTCCAGGCTTCTCCGAGCAGGCCGGCTCCAGCCCAGGTTCTGCGCTACGTGTCACACCCGGGAATGTTGAGAAACGCCTCGGGTCCCTCAACCCTCACTCATCCAGCCTGACATTCTCCCCGAGGCCGAGATTCCTACCTTTGTCTTATAGCCCATGTCTTCCCTGGTCACATGTGACCCTTTGTGCAAGTCCAAGTCCTCTCACTGCCTGAGGTATTTCTACCGCCCCTGCCCCAGGCTCAGGGCCGCCTGAGCCCCTGGTCCAGGTGTCCTCCGTGAGGGCCCGCGGCGCCCCCCTCCTCCCCCGACGCGCATTCCAGCGGCCGCCTCGTCTGTCTGCCCGAAGCGAGCCATCTCAGTGGGTCCCCGCGGTAGTGGACAGCATCACTGAGGCCTAGGTGACCAGGTGGGTCGGACGGGATAGCAGGGCCCAGGCAGGTGCTTGTCCCCTCCCAGTCTTGACCCCTGCTCGACCTTGGACCCGGTGCCGCTCCAGGGCCAGGACAGGAGCCGCGAGTCTTCTGGTATTTCGCTTGCACCATCAGTGAAAGAGAACATCTTTCTTCAAACACTCACACCCTCCCCACAGAACAGCCAGCAGCCCAAGCTCGCCTGTCCTTGCTTTTCTGTGACGGTAAACGAGGTGCCAACCCTGCCTCCAGGGGCGTCACCTGCGGTTCACCGTGTCACCCCAAGTACGTGTTGTGGGTTCTTAGCGGGTGATTGATGGGCATGTCCGTGTTCGGTCATTGTATGTGTTTAAGTGAGTCTTCAGGAATTGCGTCCTCATCACCTCCGATAGCACGAATCAAAGGTCCAGAACCTCATACAAGTCTTGATGAAGGAAAGGAAGGAGAGGGGACTCTCGCCCGGAGGTCTCAGCTCCCAGGGGACCCATTCGAGGAGGTGTCAGGCAGCAGGGTCTGGAGGACAGGAAGAGGGACTCGGTTTCCACCTCGGGGTCACTTTCCCAAGCAGCTTGGGGTGGGAACGCGCAGCCCTCCATCACAGCCTCTGACGCCCAAGGCCAGCAGCCACGGGGCTTAAGAGAAAGACCTAAACAAAAGCCTGCTTCTCACCCTGGGAACCAGTCTCCAGGGACAGCGACGCGGACCAAAGCCGACGTTTAACCAGGAAGGAAGGAGCAGCTCAGTTCAACTCAGCCCCTTCGTTATTTTTTCATCGTTACTTTATACTGGAGTACATTGGAATAAAAACGTTCTGTTAGTTCCGGGTGCACAGCACCGCGATTCAGTTATACATACACACGTGTCTATTCTTTTTCAAATTCTTTTCCCATTTAGGTGATCACAGAACATTGAGCCGCGTTCCCTGTGCTGTGCAGCAGGTCCTTGTTGGTTAGCTGTTCTATATACAGTAGTGTGTACCTGTCACTGCAGGACGTTTGCGAAATACTAAAATCCAGCCTCAGAGAGAGAAACACGTGGCCCCTCGTTAGGGGCCCAAAAGCAGTGACAACACGGTGACTCAGGGGCATGTCCTGTCCACCCCCGCGTCGCGGTGCCCACGCCAATTAACACCTCCCCACCCCCCGCCACCCGCCACCGACGGGGCTTGTTTAGCCCAGGATGCGGCCATCACCTCTGAAGGAAGCCCTGGCCGGCAGTCAGCACCACGTCGCGGGCCGTCGGGCTGCCCGCTGACCTGCAGCACCTCGGCCGGCACTCTGACGGCCACCAGGAGCCTCCCACCCTCAGCGACATCCCGTCCTCAGCAACATTTACAAGGGTACGACCCTTACCTAACGGGTCCTGGGAAAGGACCCAGCATGTGGACCGTGCGCCGGGAGGGACAGGCCTGCAGGCGGGGTCTGCAGCTGCCATGGCTGTCGTCTTTTTCTCAGACACTGGACTTCTGTGGTCGCCTTTCAGGTTTACGTGGAGTTTGGAGTAAACCTCGAAAATCCACTTACACACGTTGAAGGACTTGGTTAGTCAGGCCTCTGAGAGCTCTGTGGCCCCCGTGTGCAGCTAAAGCGAGCTTCGCGCCCTGGGGCCGGTCTGCCTGGAGAAGGACCCGCAGGAAGCAGTGGCCGCTCGGGCTGCCCCCCAGGGAGGAGGCGACCCTCGACTGGCTCCACGGCCAGAGCCCTGGTCCTGGGCAAACAGGGCCCCTCGAGTGGCAGAGACGTGATTCTGAGGAACTGCAGGTAAACAGAGCTCAGGAAGCAGCCCATCCCCAGCGGCGGTTATGCCAGACACAGGGCCCCGGGGGGAGGGACACAGGATCTGTCAGCCAAACAGTGAAAACTCAGAGGATCCACGTCTATCCCACGGGAGAGAAAGATGAGCGCGGGGTGTATCGTGGTGAGCAACGTTCCGGCAGTGAGACACGACCTCAGGGGTCAAGGCTCTCATCGAATCTAAGGCACCTGGTGGACGCCCGATGCTGGGACCACGACTTGAAAAGACTGGAGGACAGTGAGCCCCACCCCACAACCTGCTGCTTTAGAGAAAATGAATTCCACAAGCCGCACTGGATATTCGGGGACTCACCCACCTGACTCCTTTTGTTTTGATTTGCTCTGTTTTCTTGCAGTCTTTGCTAGGATTTCTTTCAGTCTCTTTGCTGGCTTCACTCTGGGATTCGTCTGTGTCACTGCCCCTGTGGGGCCGTCCCTGGAAACAGGGGACACGCGTGGACACAGATGACAGGACGACATGTGGGCGCAGGGGGTGTGACCTTCAGCCATTCCGCTCACTACGGGCCACACCCACCGTGGCAACGGAGCAGGGTGTACCCAGGGCAGCCCGTACCCGGCGCAGGGGGAGAGGCAGCGTGGCCAAGTGAGGGAGGGCCGCCAAAGTGGCCCTGGGGTGTGACCTTCGAGCTCAGCGTCCTCACGCCCATCGTGGTGACCCCTGTTTCCTTTGTGCTGCAATGAAACAGCTAAATGACCCCCCCCCCCGACTGTAGGAGGATTAGGCCAGCCAGCTGAGGAGACAGGCTTCACGCAGAGGATGCCCACTGCCCCGGATGGGGTGAGAAGGAAAGCAGAGCTCCCAGACTAAGCCCCTGGGAGCCATTCTTCACAGAGGGCCCCCCCACAGAGGTCACCCGGGCTGACCTCACAGGAAAGGACTTTTTTTTTTTTTTTTTTTTTTTTCCGGTACGTGGGCCTCTCACTGTTGTGGCCCCTCCCGCCGCGGAGCACAGGCTCCGGACGCGCAGGCCCAGTGGCCATGGCTCACGGGCCCAGCCGCTCCGCGGCATGTGGGATCTTCCCGGACCGGGGCACGAACCCGTGTCCCCCGCATCGGCAGGCGGACTCCCAACCACTGCGCCACCAGGGAAGCCCAGGAAAGGACTTTTGAGCATGACTGTGTGTATTGGAAAAACATGCACTTGACAATGTTGGTTCTTCCGATTACACAAGTATCTGGGCCCCCAGCGGGATGCGCAGCGAGGCACGCGAGAAGCAGGCCTCGGCTCTGCAGCTGGACGGAAACAAGCATGTGGGGAGAGCCCTGGAGGGGCCCGAGACCCCGCACCACGTGTGCCGAGCATATGTCTGGAAACCTATTAAACGAGAGTGCGGGCAACTTGTCAGAAAGTTTCAGATCAGCCACTCACTCTTCCCGAATATTTTTTAATTGGTCAATTAGTTCTGTAAGTGTTTGGGGAAGGCATTTCTTCAAAGGGGCAGAGTCTACGAGTCTGTCTGAAATTATCTAAATTCTGAATGCCAATCCTGCCGGCTGGAGTCGGGCTGTGTCTACACACTCCAGCTGATTCCACCGTTTGGACTAATTGGCTTGTCACCAACCAGGTATCTGACCAAAAAGGCCATCGATTCCGAGGAGGTCGTGGGTGGGGTCCGCCTGATCGCTAAACAACTAGTTAGTGATTGGTCCACGGGTTGAGAAATGGGAACCGCAGCAAGTACGGTGAACCGCAATACGGATCTAGGCTAATATTTTTATTTGACTCTGTCCAGGGACATATTTTAAGCAGTTGTTTCTGTGATGAGGCCATGGCCACCCAGACTGAGGACGGCCATTGAGACACCGGTGGTACAGATGCTTCTGGAAATTCTTCACCCAACAACGTCTGCATCTTTATGCTAATTATTCGTGAGCAGATACTCTATCTGAACCATTGCAAACTGCTTCGCCTCATCTTTAATTGGATTTTATTAACTCGCATCTATTGTCAAACTGAGACAGTAGCGTGGAAGGAGCGGAAAGCATCAGTGTGAATGGCAACCCCATTGTGGGGAGTAATTGGAACAGGTGGGCAAATTGAAATATTTAGTGAGTTGCTTTGTTTTAGCTCGCATTGAAAAGTTTATAATGATCCAATACTTGTTCAAAAATACACCCATAAATGGAGTTTATCTGTAGATTTTACACAGCCAGGCCCAATGAAATAAGTAAACGCTACCGTCAGACAGAAGGCATTGAAGTGGCCGTATGTCTGTGGGCGAGGGAAGCAGAACTCCTGTTTCTGAAATAAGTGGGTGGGCAGCCCCGGCAGAGAGTCTGCTCTGACTACTGATGTGTCCCTGGAGGTGACTGCGTCAGTGCAGGTGGAGTGGAAGGGCCAGGATGCGTGTGACTAACACTCCCAGGGTTACAAGAAGGACAGGTCAGTGTTAAAATCCTCCCCACGGGCTCCCCAAGGCCCGTCCGGAAGGTCCACGAGCTATGTCCCAGGGATGGGGACTCCCTCGGTTGGCATTCGAGGCCGCGCTCTGCGTGCTGCCAGCTGGGGGAATCCCCGCCTGGTTCCCGCCCTGGGCGGCCACGTGACAAGGGGCATCGGGAGAGGAGAGGGCCGTCTGACGGAAGATGCTCAGGGAAGCATCGCAGATAAAGGGTCCAGGCAGGGCTTAAGGAAAGTGTCCCAGCTCTCGGAACAGACCGTGGGGAGGGCGTCCATCAGGACAGGGACCCTCCTGGGTTTCACGGTTGCTTCTGGTGAAAAGTGATAGTGATAATCACCCTCACCTGTGTCTACACCTGCAGACAGACCGACGGCAAAACTAGTATGGGGCTTCGTGTTTAACAGTGAGATTGGACCCAGCTGGGGACACATCCTCGAGGACATGTGTCCTATTCCAGAGCCATTGTAGACACATTGGCTCACGTGACTATCCACAAATTCTCCCCAAAGCTGCCACTCGCTCAGAGCCTACTTCTCCACCTTCTATTACAAAACAAAAAACAAACCAAAAAGAAACAATGGCTTTTCCTAAAAAAGCTTACTTTTCTTTAGAGGAGTTGCTCCAGTTTCACCCATAAGAAGTTTTGAAACTTTCATCGTCACTACTTTCCACTATTCTGTCCGCTACATGTCTATTCATCCTTCCCTTCTGCAGTGAACTTAGCCTCATCGTGGGACTTGTGTGTTTCCTCATTCGTCTAACTCAGTTTGGTCTACACGTTTGCAGCTCCACCACATAAACTTTCAGAGTTTTGTGCGTTACAGTCTGGTTGAATCCCAAGCGCCTAACACAGACCTTATGAAAGAGAGGACAAGGGAGATGGTGACAAAGTGCTAGCACCCTTCTCTCCTCTGCAGGGTTCCCTAGGCCCTGAATTCCAGAGCGGCAGAGGTCACCTAAGCTGGCGAGAAATCCAACACAAGTGTAAACTACGTTGTCAGGGTGTTCTGAACATCTCTGCATACCCAGCAGATACCCACAGTCCACACCAGACATTATTTTATTTTTATTTCTCCCTGAGATTATCAGGGTGCTTTGAGTTAGGGGCACACTGATTTCCTCTTTTCAACGCTAAAAAGAAGAATGCTTTGCATCTTGATCAATTACACATTAATTTAAGATACTGTTCAATAACAATTATTTTCCACTGTTAAAACTATATAATTGCTTTGAATCTCCCCCAAAGATACAGGTTAATGAAAACCAAATGACAAGCCCGGAAAGAAATGAAATGAAATGATAATTTAGTAATTCAAAGTTTTCAAAGCTCTTAGAAGACACTTGATCAGGGAAAATCACATGTATACGCACAAATGATATTGTGTCAGAGAAATATATATATTTTGGAACTTGTGTTTTATATATATTTATACATATGCAATAAAATAATACAACATATTATTATAGGTTATATAACATAGGTTATAAAACCAAAGACGCTACTATCCTGAATTTTTCTTAGAGCACACAAAATATATGTATTTTTTAATTTCCAAATTGCTCACCTCCTACATAAACAAATAATGTAAAATCACTGTGAATTAAATGTGAACATTTTCAATGACACAATAACGCTTAATGTTTAACAGTCACTGTCAACGATGCTAATTTTTATAATGAATTTTCCCCTCTGAAGATAAACCCACTTATCTTTAAGAAAAATAGAGACATTACATTCTCAGGTAACTGTTTGGAACAGAAGGAAAACCACACGGAAGCTTCAGGTCGATCCCTCACATCCGGATGCACAGCCACACGCGGTACATTTTCATTCTCACTATAAATCAATTGGACAGTTTGCACTGTACGTGCAAGATGTGATCTTCCCACTTTTTAAAAGAAGCAGTTTCAAATGCAATATTTCTATGTATCCCGAGCAGTTTGAGTGACTTGATTTCAAAGTTACAGAAACTGCTATTCTCATGCTGTAATTTGAAAAAATGATTTTGACAAAAATAGCCGTTGAAATGAGTCCATTTACCAGCGACAAAGAACGCTTTCGACTATAAATGCAGTGTTTAAACAGTTATTTTAACAGTAGACTTGTCAGCTTGACAGAGCTGGGCATCACAAAAACTGTTTAAAACTGTAAATTTAACTGTTAAAATTAGCAGTTACACGGTTGGCTGCTAAACATGGTTAAACTAAAGCAAAAATGAATCCAAGCAACAGCAAAAAGTGGTGTTTTTTTCTAATGTCATTTCCTGGTCGTTTATTGTTACTTTTCGGAGGTTTGATATAGGATAATATTTTGAAAGGAGAAGGAAATATTCTGGGAAATTTGCTAGCAACAGATGCTCAGTTAGCACAGAGGAAGGAAAGCAGATGGGGGGTTAGCTCCCGGAGGGGGCGTCCTCCAGCCATGGCCCCTGGGACACGTGTGCCCTGGTCCATCGGGCCACTGAATCTTCAACACCCCGTGGGCAGCTTCCCATCTGAGAGATGAGCTGGTCATCTTCCACCTTCCACCTTCCGCATGAGGACTGTCCTTCATGAGCAACAAAGGCTCATATTCGAGTCAACGGCTCAACTCTGCAGCCGGGAAAACACACTTTGTGAGAAACGATATTCCAAGGAAACAGCAGAATGTGACGTTGGAATTTGTACTGCTGGGGGTGGACACCCTGGAGGGTCTCCGGGAGCCTGGGATGAGGCGGGGAGAACTCAGTCACCCGGAGGTTCCCTCACCGGAACTTCTCCACGTGCCTTGACTAGAGCTGGGACATCGTCAGTCAGGACCCTCTGACGGTGTCGAGCCCTGGTGTGCTGGTAACTGGTTAGAAACGAGTCCTCCACCTAGCATGTCAGACTAGATAGAACCTAATTCCCCAGAGTCACACGTGCACAGACAAACTTATGTGTACTGCTTGCTGGTTCCCATGGTGTGACTATTCCCACGGTGGCCGATTTGGGTACAAATATGATGTCAGGTAGGACGGAGGTGGGAGTTGCCTCCAGTCCCCCATGGATCATGGCTGAAGCAGCAAGAAAAACATCACCAGTCCCGAGCTTCCCTCAGTGATGGTCCTTGAAGGCATCCGACAGCCATCAAGAAACCGCGTCCTTCATGCTGTAGCTGCCAGGCGTCCCAGGCCGTGTCCCAGCGGCGTCCCAGGCCGGCTGCCAGTGTGGGTCCGCTCCACCTGGGGGCCCAGGAGCCCCTGCTTGCTCACCTAGACCTGCCCTCATCCGAGGATCACGTGAGGCCGTCGCCGTGGACACCACGTCCTCCGGAAGCCCCCACCTCACACTCCCACACGGGGATGCGCACCCTGGCATGTGTCCCACTGTTAGCCCTTCTGCTACAGACTTCAACTGTCCTCACGCCTCCTTCCGAGCTGGGCTCGGTGAAACTGTCCAGGAGCTTGGGGAACAGTAAGGCCAGCCCCATTACACAAACTATTTTAATTGGAGAGTAATGGGAGATGCGTGCTGGTGAGCACTGAGGCCGGCTGTGGACGTCCTCAGACACCAGACCCACTTTTTGTAGCAGTAGGGAGCCACGGAAGGTTCTTGAGCTGGAGCCTGACATGATTCAAGGGTGTTTCGGGGAAGCCGTGACCACAGTGTACGGTCTAGAGTAGAAAACAAGCAGGTGGAAAGAAACTGAACTTTGGAGACGCCTAGACGAGGGGTGATGGGGACCAGGGCCGTGTCCTGAAGGTAAGAGGGAGGCGCCCACGCTGGACAGTTTGGAATCGACAAGGCAGCGGTGACGCTGGATTTTAATGCGGTCGTGGGCCCAAGCCGGCACAGTGCTTCTGGTTTGTTGATTGAAGCTCTCGGACAGGAACAAGAGCCACAGCTGTCAAAGGGGAGCTGAGGACGGATGAGTCCAGGGGCATCCCAGGAAGCCTTCCACAGACCCCAGACACTCTTAACAAGGAAGCAGTGAGAGGCGGCTCGAGGTCAGCAGGGTGTGAAGGGATCCTTCCATCGAGGACCGTGGTCCCTCAGGGGGCTGGAGCGCCTCGTGAGAAGATGCCCGGTGGGAGGGGTGCAGGGCACCAGCGCCAGACATGAAGAGCCTCCAGGAGCTTGGGGACAGACATCGGGGGCACGCCGCGGCCACAGCGGCACGCCCCAAGGCAGGCGGAGCAGGCAGCCTGAGGCAGGGAGACCAGCTGTCCAGACTCGCAGTCATGCGGGTGGGCAGTGCCAGAGGTCGGGGCTCAGGCGAGAGTGGGCAGGAGACAGAGCAGGGGACGGAGGTGAAACGGAGGCGGCCCGGGGGCCAGGCTGCCCCACGGAGGGCCCGCCCAGGCTCCCGCCCACGCCCCTGGGATCCTGTGGCGGGGGGCACAGTCCGTATAGTTGTCTATCGTGTTAAGAAAGCAGGCTCTCAGACTGATCCTGGGGTTTTCTGAAACAATAAATAAAAAGTGAAATCCTGTCTCCCTGGCGGAGGAAGACACTGACGGACACTGAGACGCAGACGCCACGTCGGCAGTTACAGGACTGATGACGCCCATTAGATGCTGATGAAGCTCGGGAAGCGTCGTGTCCGCCTTAACATTAGGAGCTGCTCCTGGCTGCCACCTGTCACAGGACAGCCTCTTACGACAGCACATCGTCCCCGCGGGCTCGGCCACAGGGCCCGCCTCTGAGCAGGAATCAACACTGGTCTAATAGGAGCTTGAAAAATCACATCTTTCTGGAAATAATGATGCCACCACCTTGCCTCATATACCTCTTTGCTGTTAAAGACCTTACGGCATTTTCACGGGTACTTTTCCCCGCATACCCAAAAGTTTGTACCAAGGAGTCTGGCAAAGGGCGTAATCACAGCACGTCCATTTCCATAGTAACTAAAAGGACAATGAAGAAGCTGGGCTCAGAAAGACCAGGAGGCTTCTCGAAGGCCACAGGCGTTTGGAGGAACCTAAGCCAGTTCACAGCACTGACCACCAGCTCACAGCCACCAGCACTGCGGTCATCACCAAATACACGGGACGTCTAAATTCTGCACCTTCCAGTAAAGCAGAAATGCTGAGAAGTACAGGTATTTGCCGGTTTAATTGGGAGCCCATCAGATTAAGAAGCAGGAGGCCTGGAGGCCTGGTCCAAGCCTGTGTTTCCTGGGTCTGCGGGCCATCGGGGCCGCCCGTGAGATGGAGATCCAGGTCCACACCCCCAGGGACGGTGAGGGTCAAATCTGACCATGAATATTAAAGCCAGCAGCATTTTAAACAAATGTGTGTTGTTAATCATCATCATATAGGAAACTATCGCATGTGTTGGACTAAAATCAATGCAGGAAAAATGAGCCTCCCTGGAAACGTCATTTGTCCTAATTCTTCCCTAAATATCAATGTGGCTACATATACATGCACAAGTGAGCTGACCATTTTGAACCCAATGAGTAATTACTAACCAATTATTAAGTAGTAAACATGTGGCCACAGCTTGGAGATTCTAGTAAGATTGATGGAAATTGAATCAGTTCCCTGTGAACGTTTTCGATTATTTTTGCTATAATTCTAAAGCATTAAATATGCCGTTTTATGTGCTGTGGAAATGCCAGTAAGTCAGACTTGCATGTAATGAAAGTATTTCTGGTTTTAGCACTGGGCCATGAATAGAATGGAATAGAAGAGAACGGAACAGAATAGAATTATTTAGTTTAAAGGAACTTAGATGTTGATTTAGTATCCAACTCCTTCTTTCTATACTTTAGGCAACTGAAGTCCACATAGCCTAACAGATTTTTCATAAATCATCCCATTATTTTATTCAAATGTATTGACCAAAACGTGTAATTTCTCTGTTGATGTGACAGAGTTTCTAGCAGCTCAAATTTGACATTTCCAACCATGATCAAACAGACTTTTACCTTTTTAGTGGTCAATTATGCGAGCCCTGGCCCCTCCTCAACCCAGGGGCAGGGCAGTGAAGTGGGAGCAGTAGGTCCCACCCAGGTGAGGCGTAGGGGGTCTAGAGCCCGTCTTCCGGGGAAAGTCTGTATATGTATGTTTCTCCAGGGGCTGGAAGAGCTGTCCTCTCATCCCACCCTTCTTAACTCTCTCCCCAAAATCGACTTAAAATGCCAATAATAACATAAATGTCATTAGTAAAATGCCCTAATTAAATGAGTGCATCCTTAAGTAAACCCTGGGACCTCGGAAGCACTGCTTTATCCTCTGGTCAGGTTAGGGAGGAAATTTCCACAGTTCAGTTTCTTGCCCTCACAAGTTCAGGCCACGTCCCAGAATGTTTGTCGTGTTCCTTCCCCACCCCTGAAGGGCGAGACACTGGCCTTATCAGATTGTAAGACAGCAGATGAACGTTTTGTACATTTTACTGTTATATAAAAAGGAGCATTAGCCCTTTCATAAAGGGCTGACGGGAATGCTTGTAAATAAATGTTGGTAAAATAAAAAGTATTTTCCTTCATGTTTCTGCATCATCGTATGCTGTGATTCAGGCTCTGTCATCCCTTCAAACGCCCAGTCAGTGAACATCTGTGGGCAGGCCTGCACATCAGAGAGCTGGCCGGGAACGTGCGTCCCTCTCTGCAAAGGTGCCCACGGCAGGGACACGGGCGGCTCACAGGGAACCCGAGATGCAAACCAACCTTGGAGCGTCCAGTCAACACACAGCACTTACGGACGGGGGTCCGCACACTTCCCAGAGCCTCGAAAACCTGCCAACAAACCACATAGGGGTCCAGGCAGCCCTGAACCCGTGGTCTCTGTCTGCAGCTCTGGCTCTGGTTCCCCAGACGCAGGAGGGCAAGGTTTGCTGAGTGAAGCAGAAACGTCTCAGCTGCTAAAGGACTCCTCCATGCGCAGCTATGACCCAACCCGCAGAGCCCAGGGCTGCCGTGGCTCACTGTCCCAAACCCAGTGGACGGGGCTGGTGTGGGGCTTTGCTAAAGTCGACACCCTTGTTTGACCAAGCCGACCACGCGTGCCTTCCACACTGTTACTGATTAAATCCTAGGGCTTTTTTTGTGTCGCAGCATCCTGAAGTGGCCCTTAATTTGAAATAAGAAGCTGCTTTGTCCACAGGGAGCAGAGCCCTCGGTGCCCTGTCTGGAGTGGACCATGCTCACGTCTTCCTCCCTTGGGCCCGGAGCTGACCCACTGCAGCAGCGCCTGCGTGGACCCCAGAGCCCCGGGGAGGCCACATCCGCCCATATCCATGGGGTCCCGGACATCCATAAAGGAAGGAATGGCAGTTCAATTATTTTTACAAACGTCATCTTTTTCCTGAACCGGAAGTGATGACTCTCTCTCCCGACGGTTTATCGACGTTCCAGGGAAGGTGAGGGCTTCCCTCCAAGTGGCAGCCTGTCCTTCCCAGTGACGGAGGCAACACCCCCGGCGGTGGGGGAACGGGAGGGGAGCTCTGCCCTCCCCACTCCGCCCCGTCCACACCTGGCAAAGGCCGAGTGGCGGCAGAAAGACGCGCCCACCGCCCCCAGGCCCTGTGGTCCCCAGTGCCAGAGAAGCACTAAATCTTACGGGAATCCTGCAGCACTGACAGTCGGGGGCCTCAGCACAGGGTGGAGCGGCCTCGCTCACTGGAGACCACAGAGCTGGCAGGCTTTGACACCTAAGGGAAACCCAGCTTAGGGTTAAGTACTTAGAACATTTTAAGGAAAAGCTGTCTATAAAAGAATAAAGATTTTTTGAGGTCATAGCTTATTTCTTGACATCACGATGTATCCTGGCTCTTTCCTCTGCATTCAGGGTTTCCTCCCTTTCACAGCTCAGACATCTCTACTTGAGGCCCCCTAAGAAAGAGCCTGCTGGGCCATGCTGAACGGACAGGAGGCTGAGCGCGGCCTCCGGAACCCCTCACTAAGGAGCGTCCCCACCGGCTCAGCGCCTGCACACCTGCCCTTGGAGCAGCCCGTCTGGAGCACAGGCTACCCCAGCTCGGCGTCATGTCAGCAAGGCCCAAAACTCACAGCTCCCAGCGTAAGTGACTCTGCCCTCTGGCCTCGTGGCATCAGAGGTTAGCCCTGAAGGGACACGGACACTGCAGATTTTTGTGTGAGGAAGGAGGAAGCCTGGAAAGTCGAGGTTATAATTGCATCACTACTTTCAGGTTATCGTACAGTTCCTTGGTCCCAAAGCAGACAATAAAGACTTGTGTGGCTTTTGTTTTTCCTTAATCTCTGAATCAACACAGTTTCCCTCCCCCTTGCAGAGCCCTGTTTCAGTTGTGGAATTTATGATTTCCTTCAAAACAACAACTTCTGCTGTTGGGTAAGCAAACCTCCTTCTGCTGGTTAAAGGTTCCGCTTAGGGCGACAGCTCACGCCCCACCTTGCTTGGCGCTTTGCTCCATTTCTGGTGGTTTTGAAGCTTCGGCTCCTGGCAGGGAGCTCGTCCTGCAAGGGCCGGCCCGGGAGCTCCAGGGGCCAGGGGGTCCCTGCAGGCCCCTCTCGCCGGCCAGCTGCCCTACTGCCTGGATGGACAAACTGAACAAGTAAGAGGGAACATTGGAGCTACCTGGACAGCGCAGAGAGCAGGCGATGGGGTAAGATGGGTGACTGGAATTTCCCACCAATCACCAGGCAGCGCGTTGGCCGCGGCAGGGATCGATGAAGTGTTTGGTCGTCCATCTCACATCACGGCCTTGCTACAAACGCCCACAGAGGGACTGACACGGCCACCATATCGACAGAAACTGGCCTGGCTCCAAAACATAAAGAGAGACCTCGAGTCCACAATTTGCCCTCTTGCAAGGTGTTCAGTAATCACCGCGGACGGTCGCTTTGCCCGCAAATGTTCCACTTCAAGTGTCGGTGCGCTTCTCCCCGACTATGGGCCGGAGCTACACCTACACGTCTTCACTGGCGGAGGGTTACCTTTTCCTTTAGGTTCAGTTGTTTTTTCCTAACTGCCCTCAAATAGGAACTGCTACTTCAAGAGCTTTAAGAAAAGTCCCGTTGGGGTTCTTTTAAATGTATTTTAAGTGTCTACCGAGTGTCAGAAACGCACTCTCTGTTAAAACATCACCTTAGGAGGACAGTTAGAGAGAGCGCGGTCAGGGCCCCAGAATCGGGAACACGCTACTTGCCAAGGAAGAGGCAGCGTGTTCCCCGCGTGTGGCCTCACGGACAACAGCCAAGAGGGAACCTGAAGTGAGAGAGGTCTGGGATCGGGATGAGACGAACGTTCCTGTTCAGCTGTGATTTCTCCCGTCCCAGCACCACGTGGGCACCAGACAGTTAAAAGAAGAGAGCGAAAGTGACCAAACTCATCTGCGCTGGAGGAGGCTGGACCCCGAGGTGCTCGCGGGGGTCCCTCAACCGAGCGGGGGCTACAGTGGGGCCTCTGGGAATCCCTTCCGAGTGTGAGACGCAAGATCGGCGTCCCCGGACACACGCCCACTTCGTCCTGCGGGCGGGGCGGATGGAAACTCCCGGTGTCTGTGTCTCGGGCAGGAAACTGAAGGGCTTACTGAGCGGGAGAAGTTTCCGAATCCGAGATGACGCCCAGCTACCTTCTCTGCCCATCCTCTGCGGGGCGGGTCCCCCAGCTGAGTAACAGACCAGCTCTGGGCCCTCCGCCCCCGAGCACACGTGGCCAGCCCACACTGAAATCTGAAAGCAGATCTCACAGCAAACACCGGCCCAGCCAGGCCCGAGCTTGCAAGGGTATTTTGATTTCGCATTTCCTTTCTGAATCCATTACTATTTTATGAGACCACACAGAGGGCTCTTGCACTGCACGTTCCTCCTCTCTTTTTAATCATGTGACATGCTGTAAGGCATGAGATATTGACAAAAAGAGGGGGACCAAAGGTGGTTTGGCTCTGGGAGGGGGAGCAGACGTGTTCTGAAGGGCTAGAGGGCCGTGCCCCTGGTGCTGAGCTGGAGGGCCCCCCATCCAGTCACTGGGCTGGTCTTGACCAATGAGCCGCTTCTCCCCCGGTTCAAGTCTTGGAGTCGTGGACAAGCTCCTAGCTAGGGACACAGGCCACTTTCCAGGACACACGGGTCCAAGCAGCAGCCCCCACAAGCCGCCAGGAATGCTTTCCCTGACCCCTGCGTTCTCTCCACCCTCATTCCCACCAGTCACCCCCTCCTCCCTCCCCTGCTTCCGGCAGGCTTCCCAGGTTTGCTATGCAGACGCCCCTACAACTGTCACAGTCCACACTCCCTGCTTCAGTCACCACTTTGCTGTGTCCGGAGGAAAATGGGAGGGATTACCTGCATGGTTCCAGAGAGTTCCACCCCACCTGGGAGCTAGTTTACAGGAACATCCCTGCCGTTGTCCTAGGTACCACCTCACCTGTGCGTCGGGGTGCATGGCTGCTGGGTAGTAAGGAGAGCCCTGCAGTGTAGACAGCTGACAAGGGTAATAGGGTGAGTTCTGCAGTGTAGACAGTTGGCGTGGCTAATAAGGCGAGATGTGTAGTGTAGACAGTTGAGGACATTCAGACTCTATTTAAAAGACAGACCAAATCTCACTTAAGCATTTTTATTTTAAAATGAAAAAATGCAGTAGTCTCGCAGCGTTCATGGGTAAAGCTTGATCGTTTCCACTAGTCATGAGCGATCCAAGCCTCTGGGTGTGTAATTGTGGGTCACCCTGCGCATCAAATCTGGGGTGAGGTTGGCCTGTGAGAGGAAACAGGCCGGGGCCACAGCAACTCAGCCTAAGAGGACTTTTCTTCTCTGCTCTTTGTCGCGGGGATGTTTTCCCAGTGAATTTATAAGCTACGGTGACGGTCGCAAAGGAGAGAATTCCAAAATGCGAAGGATTCAAAAACAAGATGATAGGAAGAATTGTGCACACATTGTAACGGCAGAGCTCCCAGGGCACAGGGAGGGTGCGGGTCAATTCCGACCTCCTCAAGGCCTGCGACAAGCTGATGTTCACGATGTTCTCACGTCGTCTGCAGTGGAAGTGAGTTGTGCTGAATTAGGCACACCTCTCCTGGTCTTCGGAGGAGAGGAAGCCCTCTGATCTTCCAGGAGACGTGAGGGCCTCCTTTCACAGGGTCCTTTGTGATGGTCTCAATAAACTCACTTTGAAGAACCACACCAGCTCCTGCTCTGTGTAGGATGCCTCCCCCAGTCGTTACAAGCGTTGGCAAATCCATTTGGTTGATGTGTCTGTCCTGGCAGAAAATGCTCCCCAATATCCATCTCCTCTTTCTTGCCAGATTTCATTTGGAGTGGCAATATGCCCAGCCTTATATTTTATTTCCAGCCTCTCTTGCACCCAGGGAGGAATTTTCAATACGTAATTTGTTGTCATTGGGTAGAATTTCCAGAAAAGGAAATGCCTCATGCCTCTTTTGCTTTTCTATACATCGTTCTTCTGAGCTAAGATATAAAAACAATGCCTAGAAATCAGCAGCTGTATTGTGGGCATGAGGCAACTGGGAGAATGGAGGCACACATGTGCTAAGAACAGCAGAACGGACGGATAAATGGAGCACAGGATGTCATGGACCTACCACGCCAGCCTCGAGCTGCTTATCCCCAGAAAAACAAATCCCTAATTTCTCTAAGCCGTGGTTATTTAGGGTCTCTACTGCTCTGCTATAGCCAAACACAATTTCTAAATGACACACTGTAGTTTTTAATCTCAAGAAAGCAATGGATATAAACTTTTATATTCTGTCATAATCATCATAAAACTGTAGCAAAACCTAAGCTGCAAAGTCTCATTATCTCGGGGCTGTTTCATGCTAATGTAACGATGGATACCACCGGATTAATCTATCGCTTCTACTAGTTAGTCTTTATGTTTTTAAATAGGGTCTTCAGGAGTAACGGCTTTACCTACAGCAGTGAAATCTGATAACTTGGCAACTAATGAGAGAGTTTTGGGTCTGTAAATGATTAGGCCTCGTCCAACCACGGCGAGCAGGTGCCACCTTTGTTTTCTCTATGTTGTTCCAGCCTCCAAAGGGACAACCTTGCCCCAAAATGATATACCCTGATTGAGCCAGACACCCAGATGTGACCTGAAGCAGGGCGACTGGCAGAAGTGTGGACAAGGCGGATATCACTGGAATTTGAGGAACGATATCATTTCTCATATTACCACTCTCTGTCCGAGAGCTTTGACCACAAATAGAGTTTCGTTTTCTCTTTCTATTGTGATTAACAAGCACCGGACAGATAGACAGTTAGTCTATCTGTAGATAATGTGTCCATTTCCATCAGGAAGACGGTACAGATGTGGAGGGGCTGGATTATAACAGGGTGACTAGTTGGGGAAGATGAATGCTAGAACAGAAGAGTAATTTTCTGCCATGCGTGAAAAATGCATCTGGCAGAGACTCACGGGGACTTGCCAAACCTACTTTCAGAGTTTGGACCGACCCTAAGTGTCACACAGATCTGACATTCACATCAGCCACAGCAAGTGTTCCCAGTTCAGAATCCCTGAAAACCCTTCAAGGATCTGGCATCCATGTGTTAAACAAAATATGTCTCGTAGCTGAATTTGTTTATAAATTATGAGTGAGACATTAACAAAGTTTTCTGTTGACCACACAGCATTCATTAACCAATCACAAAGGTTTCAAAGGCGGTTTATGACCTTAGGAGCCATTGAAAAGTGGAAAGGGAAAACAGCGCTGATCTAAATGCTCAGCTTTCTTGCCCTTTGCAGAAACAGGTACTCTGTCTCCTCTTAATCTGAAGCTTAGCCCGACGGACTCACCGCTGAAATGTGATGCTGGTATAAACAACGTAGCATGGCAATCAGCCGAGCAAGGAAGCCCCCTGGGGGGGCTGCCTTTGAGGAGCTGGTGAAGAAATGCAGGTTATGGACATGGAGTGACCACCAGGCTACCACACAGCAACCTCTGCATCCACTGGACACCTCGGAAAGAAACAGCGGGTACACTTCCTGTATCAAGAATCTGGCTCCCACCACACTTGGCCACCTTCTTTCCATTAAATGACAAGATAACCAATTTCATAAATCACTGGTTAAAAGAAAAGCTACCTTTCAGTGGTGTATGAGCTGGCAGAAATCATACTGGGTGTTCTAATGGAATTTAGAAATACCAGGGAAGTTAGAATAAGAGAAAGTAGACATTCCATTAGTGAGTTTCTAGTTTTCTACTTGCCTGAAAGCAGGGATGATAACGACGGTAAAAAAAGCCTATTTGACCTTTTAGGACTGACAAAACAAGTGTGATGTTTGACAGTAATAGCTATTACATAATTCACTTTCCACTTAAGTTTTTAATAGCGCTCACAAGGTTAGTGCGAACTCGACGGCGTGTGTATACACACGAAAGAAATGGAGGAAAGCAAACCCGCTTCTCAAATATTTTACAGTGTTTTGATCGTTTAAGAAGACTTCAAGCATTATTTTCCTAGAAATTCTGACAAAAGGATTCTATCAAATTAACTACTTGCTCCAAATTACATATTGTGTCATTAATCCCAAATATAGGTTATATTTGCAGGCAATCACCTTAGCCATCCTGTCATGGCGGAATCTTCTATTTCCAAAATTCTCGGGTAAGACATCTTGCAGAGGATCAATATTACCTCTGCTTCTAAATTTCTATTATCTTCATCCAATAAGTGTGAATGAATTAGATGCCTAGCGCTGCATGAGTCTCACAAAACGAAAAATAATATCACCCTTTGTGTCCTAATTCAAGCTTCAAGTGTAAGAATTCATTGTTCCTCAAGGCAGGGCAGGCAAGGAAGAGCCAGGGGCAGGTGCCAGGACACGTGATGTCCCATCTCGGATGGGACAGATGCTGGGAAGTGGCGGGAGAGCCAAGGCTGACGATTAAGGAGAGGTGCGTGGCGGGGACGCATCAGCCGGGGAGCAGTGGGCTCTGGGAGGGCTCTAGCCAGAGCAGCACATCATCATCATCTCTGTCACACATGATGCCGTGGAGGTGGCTGCAGCCCCGTGGGCCCCCGTCTGTACCTGTCGAAGGGATGATGGAACATCGAATGGAGAGAGACAGGTGCTGCCCATCCAGGCACCCAGGGGCGGAGTCCAGAGGACAGGACACGGGCATCCGGAGCCAGGAGCGCCGGCACCCTGACCCAGGCCTCGCAGGCTCGGCACGAAGCCTGCTGGACAGGGGATTCGGGCTAAAATAAGTATTGAGTCTTCGTAGACTTTGGCCGCAGTCGCGCAGGCTGAGGGTCTGGGAGAAGAAGCAAAGATACGGGGGAAGTCCAACTCCAGAGTCTGTACATGCGCTGGAAATATGCCTGGCTTCAAACACTTTATATCTTCCTTGATAGCTGCCCTCTTTCCTGACTTGTCTCCATGCGCAGCGTCAGAAAAACAAGGAGAGTCTTTCCCATAACAACTCGCCAATTAGATGTGAAATCATAAAAACACAAAATACTTTCTGATCCAATCTAGAGACCCACACTCTGGTTTGAAAATAAGGATTCCCAGAATGGTCGTGGGTCTGGGTGGGTCCAGGCGGAGTCCGGTTTCCTTTCCTCAAACAGAGCCAAATCCCAGTGCCCGGAGGCCCTGGGGACACTGAGTGCCACTCCAGCCCCTGCCGCCACGCTGACCCCTCCTGAGGTCGGTCCAAGGGCACGAGTTGTCCCCCTCCCTGCTCCCTCCTGAAGCCCCAACGCTCAGCCCCACTTCCTGAACCTCCACTGAGAAAGCTGAATTCCTCGATCTATGTGCCGTCTTTCCCCACGTGCAAATTGAAACTTTGATCATAAATAGGAATGTTCTTTTGAAAGCTGTATGTTACATAACCCAGGAAAAACTCAGTCCAGAAGGAACTACTGTAAGTGAAGGTCAACGTCAACCTCAGTGGAAATAACTGATTTCAGCGCCCGCCGCTGTGGAGTCATCAGGGAGTTGTCTGGCTACACGGTTTTTTCACATCTGTCAGTTAATTTAAAGAAATGAACGTACACTCTTTCATTAAAGCGAATCATGGAGATTTGCACCCCACCCTTGAGTGCCTGGAGTCTATACATGATAATATTACGTGGGGTCTGGAATATCATATTTTCAACTCTAATCAATAGACTTTACATACGATATAATCTGCGTTACGTAAGAGTGTAGATGATTTTTCAAATCAACAGTCTGACATTTAGGGACATTCTGGATGAATGAGTTTAAATCCATACCCAAATTAAGATAATTAGCTTCTTTTATTTTGAGGAATGATGTTACTGTACAGGTAATATTCTTTTATATCATGAGTTTTGGACCAATAGCCAGCAATGGAAGTTGCCCAATAAAACGTGACCTTGCAGCATTTTGTAAGGCAAGGCAATTTTGAAGGATGACCCTAAACATCTTAGCTGAAATATATTTTGAGTCACCGATTTGAATTTGCTGAAGAGAATGACTTAGCTCATTCATTTTTGCCATGTTTTTTCTGCCCAGCACTTTCTCCTCCCAAATGGCTCTAGAGTTTAAAAGACTGAGCAGATCCAGCTAAGAAGATAAGGAACATTGCAAGTATTAACTAGTTTCAGTAGCTACTGAGCGTCCCGCACTCAAAACATGGCTGGAAGCCGGTGGTTCCCATCCCCGCAAAGCCTCAAGCTCCTTTCCGCTTGACATGTTGTTCTAATCAACCACTCCGACACCGGGAGGCTCAACAGGCTGGAACCCAGGACACGGACCCCAATTGCAGGGACCACCTCTGTCGTTCCAAGTTTTATATATGGGTTAGCAAGGGTCCCCATCCTTCCCCGCAGCCCCTGCACGGGTGGCAGCTCAGGCTGCTCTGTCATCCTCCATCACCTTGGCAGACTCTCTGGTGTGGCCTTGACCCTGACTCATCCCGGGATCCCCCGGGCTCCCCCTCCCAGAACAAGGGGGACTGAAGATGCCAGCTCGCCACCCCGAGAACTTCCCGGCATCATCTGGAGGAACAGACGCACAGGACAGATTAGCTTTCTTTTTAAAAAATTTTATTGGGGAAGGACACTTTTTATTTGCTTGATTGTTTGTTTCAAGAATGCTGAAATAAAAGAGCAGAGAATTCGACACCGGACGCCCAGCACTATGCCTCCATCTGTCCAGCCTGAACCAGGCTGGGGTCCCCAGGTGGAGGCAGAAGAGCTGGAGTCCAGGAGCTGTCACTCTGGAAAGGCTGAGAGCCCCGGCACGTGGAACATTTCTGTGCCAACGGTGCTGAGCAACTAACATCATCTCATGACGCCCCAGAGCTTGTTTCTCCCTTTAACCCCATCAGAGATAAGAAACACTTGAGGAAGGGGGTCGGCTAACTTGCCAAAGCCAGACACGTGTGTCAGCAGAGCCAAGAGTTGAGTCCAAGCTGTTCAACTTCAAACCAGGAGCCCTTAGTCACCTATTTACTGTGCTGTTGGGGGCCCAGGGATAGTGTGAGGTACACTGTTAAGGAAGGAGCCTTCTCTATTTAGGGGCTCAGCCACCACCCCATTAGTTCCCTACAGATTGGCGGCTGGGGAGTTACTGGCCAACAGTACTTCTGGCGGGGGTGGGGAAAATGGTGGAAGGAAATATGTCTACACGAAGAGGGAAGAGGAGAATGTGGCTTCCTGGGGACCACAGCCCTGGAGACCACAGCCACGGAGACCACAGCCATGGAGACCACAGCCCTGGAGACCACAGCCACGGAGACCACAGCCACAGAGACCACAGCCCTGGAGACCACGGCCACGGAGACCACAGTCCTGGAGACCACAGTCCTGGAGACCACAGCCATGATGACCACAGTCCTGGAGAACACAGCCCTGGAGACCATAGCCCTGTAGACCACAGTCCCGAGGACCACAGCCCTGGAGAGCACAGTGCTGGAGACCACAGCCATGGAGACCACAGCCATGAAGACCACAGTCCTGGAGACCACAGCCCTAGAGACAACAGCCCTGGAGACCACAGCCCTGGAGAACACAGCCCTGGAGACCACAGTCCCGAGGACCACAGCCCTGGAGAACACAGTCCTGAGGACCATAGCCCTGGAGAACACAGCCCCTGAGGACCACAGCCATGGGGACCACAAGTGTGGAGACGTCCCTTGGAAGCCCCTGTAGTAACTGGGAGAGAGACCTGGGGGTGGGGACTGCAGTCCTGGAATCACTAGGGATGTCTCAGGTGCCCCCCAAGCATTGTGCTCTTGTGACCACATTTATTCATGGACAGCAGGTAAGAGACACTTTTCACACCTGTCCTGTGTCACCTGGGCAATGAGGAAATTAAAAGACCCCATGGCTGGGCTTCCCTGGTGGCACAGTGGTTGAGAGTCCGCCTGCCGATGCAGGGGACACGGGTTCGTGCCCCAGTCTGGGAAGATCCCACATGCCGCGGAGCGGCTGGGCCCGTGAGCCATGGCCGCTGAGCCTGCGCGTCCGGAGCCTGTGCTCCGCAACGGGAGAGGCCGCAGCAGTGAGAGGCCCATGTACTGCAAAAAAAAAAAAAACCCATTGCTGAGGTTAGGGAGAAAAAGGGGCTTTCATTCATTGCTGATGGGAATATCAAAGAGTACAACTTCTTTGGAAAAGAGCTTGGCAGTATCTTCAAAAGTTAAAGGTGCAGCTACCATATACCCCATCCTCTGCACCTTAGGTATTCACCCAAGAGAAGTGGAAGCATGTACACACGAAGACTTGTACACAAGTGTTCTTTTCAGCTTTATCAGTAACAGCCAGCCAAGTCCATCAGAAGGTGAAAAGATAAACTGGCACATCCGTAGGGTGGAAAGCCGCTCCCAGTGAAAGGTGTGAGTCTGGGTGCAGGTTGCAGCACGACCAACATAAATAACTCTGCCATATAAAGGGATCCAGGGCACCAGTGAAAAGTGCATACTTTCTGATTCCATTGACAGAAAATTCAAGGAAGTTAAAACTAGATCAGCAGCTGCCTGGGGACAGGAGTCGGGAACGCGGGGGGAGGTTCGGGAGAAAGGGATCGCAAAGAGACACAAGGAAACTCTGAGATGAATGAACACCTTCCCTGTCTTCGCTGTGGTGATGACTTCACAGACCGATGATTAGATCAAATTGACTCCATTGTACATTTAAAATATGTGTAGTTGATTCATGTCAGTTACACCTCAGTAAAGCTGTTTTGCAAAGTTGCTTATCTGGTAGGAAAAAGGGCTTCACGGGTAAAAGAGGAGATACCAGGAGACAGAGGACTCTGCCCAGCTCAGAGCCGTTTCATCAGTAAGAGTGGAGTCTGTGCTCTGCACACGGGTCCTCCTTCCGACGGCCCCCGGCCTGGCCACGCTGCTGTGGACTCCGGCCTCTTACGGCGACCGTTAACCCTGAGTGACATCTAGTTATTTTCTGCACCAGCCCCTGATCTGCACTTCGTGACGACAGCACCAGCCCCCCGGTAACAGACGGAAGAGCCGCGGCATTCCCCCTGGTTTCCTTGTGCTGCTGGGAGAACGAGGTTCGAATGGCCGGCGTACACGGAACACCCTCCTCGCCCACCGCTTATATTCACAGAGCTGGCCTTTCTGAGTGGCTGAATACGTGGGAAATGCCAGCTTCCTTTGCAGAGGGTGGCAGCTGGGGGAGAGAAAGCAGGAGGAGGAAAGAGAAGAGGGAAGGGGCCAGGCAAGCTGTGCGAAGCTGTGGCCTCGGGAGGGCAGGGGGCACCCGCCACACGCCCCGGGCACACCCAGGACCCCACTGTGCTCAGGGAGAAACATGCTCCCAGCATCGCGGAAGCAGACAACCAGCAGGTGGGAAAAGCGAGGTGCCTTTATGGAGGCACAGCCTGGCCCCAGGGGACCAGCGCCGCAGCAAGAGCGTTTCCATCTGGGCCAGGGCCGGGCAGACACACCCCAGGGAAGGGACTCGCAACGCCACACGTCGCCCAAGGGAGGCTGGACAGCAGGCTGCACGTCGAGGCTCAGCAGCTCGCCGTTCCTCAGCCTCAGAGCAAGCGTGTCCTCGTCCCACGCGGGCAGAGAGATCGCCTGGCCCTGTAGAAACGGTACCCAAACCGACCCTGCCCGTCTGCTCAGTCACTGAGAGAACAGGAAGTGAGGGCCACGCTGTACTCATCACCCACAGACAGCAAGTCCTGAAGCATGAGCTCTCGGCGTGCGAAGGGAAGGGGCTCCGGGCAGGGGGCAGCGCCCGGCGTTACAAGCATGGGGCCTGGTGGGCTCCTCTGGACGTCATGGGGAGGTCACTCTGTCCCTGTGGGTCTGTTGGCCTGGCTTCTCCAGCTCCCCCAGGCTGGAGGTTGGCCTGTGGACAGCTCATCATGTGTCCTGAGCCCATTAGACTTTCTGAAGGGCATCGCCAGGACACCTGCACTCAGACTGCCCAGGGTGGGCCACCCCCTCCCTCAGTGACCCTGGCAGACAGCCGCGGGCTCCCTTGCCCAAGAGCCTGCCCACTGCCGCCGTCTGGCACAGTCCTCACGTGTGCCACCCTCCCCGGGAGTGGGACTGGTCCCAGGTCGCCTGATGCTTGCAGGACTGGTCTGAACAACAATGGTCAGTGGTTGGAGAATGGGCTTCCCTTCCCAAGGGGGCACGAGTGCCGGGTCCTCCTGGGGCCAGGTGGTGGCACTGCTGCCTTTAGGCATCTACGGCCACGTCCTCGGGCCTCCTCTCAGGGCCGCTCCAGAAGCCAGTCCTCGGAGCCCACCAGGCCATACATACCGTGGGGATGGAGCACCCGGAACCCACAGGACCTCTAGAGGTGAGGCTGTCTCCCGATTCCACAGGGCTCCCCGTTCTGAAAATCAAACAGAGTGACTGGCGGTGGCCCAGGGGCACCTCTCTGCGCCTTAGCCCTCCCTACTCAGCGCAGGACAAAAGTAACAGTGCCAGGGCTAACTGGAGGTCAGCAGGAAGTGTCTTTGTATTCTTGTTCTGCTTGCCTTTACTTACAATGCACTCCGTTCATTGCCTGTTTCACATCAGGAACGCGTCTTCTCATTTCTCTCTGTGAACGCCCATCCCGCTCCCAGAGAGGAGTCCCTTGGACCCCCAAGTCTTTCCCGTAGGTTTCCTTCTGCCCAGAGCAGCTCTGTCACCCTCCTTCACAGTCCCCAGCAGACACGTCTTCTGGAGCCAAATGCGTTTTCACCACGACCAAGAAGGACCCATGAGGGTCCTTTTTAAAATGTCCTGTGCTTCTACCTGTCAGCGTCACATATCTAAGCAATAATCATTTCCATTTGATTCTCTAATGTTATTTCTTATCAATTAAGTACACTGTGAGGTCACGTTGATCTATTATCTGTAAATTTAGAGGCTGGGACCACTGACAAAGAAGACACAGAGAAGTACACTTTAGACCAGATTTTATCTTAGGAGATGCAGCGGACGGTGAGGGAAGTCAGCACGGGGACCTCCACCGACGCTGAGCTGAGTGCTTACAACATCCACGTCATGGGTCTGTGTGGATAATGTCCAGGATGCTGGTCCATTCAGAGCACACACTGAATTCACCAGAGAACACGGGAATGGCAGATCCCTGCGAAAAATGCCCCACAATCACAGCAAATGGTACAAACAGCCCCGAACGCCACATAACGCAAGTCAGGGAACATAGAACCCAGAGAAAGAGGAATGAGGTCACAGCACCCTGTCCTCCAGCTCGAGACGGAGGATGCAGGCAGAGGCCTTCAGGGCTGCCCCTCCCCCTAAGCCCAGCCCAGCAGGGCGACAAGCAGAAGCTGCAGCGTCCATACACAGAGAAATATCAGAGTCCGGGACCAAGGATGTTCAACTAGGGGGCGGTGCAGCCCATCCCGTTCCAGCGGGAGCTGATAAAGGCCCAGGATCCCACAGAACTGGCCCTGAGCTCCCACCCCTGACTCGCCAAACCGACCCTGAGTCTGGTAAGGTAGGTCCCCGGGGCCAAGGTCTCTGGGACTACACGCACCCTTGTCCCACCTAGGAGACCATGAAGACCAGGCCCCGAGTGCCAGGTGTGTTGGCCCCCTGTCTGTCCTCTCCCGCCCCCAATTCAAGTCCCATCTGGGAAGCTCGCGAGGGGGGACAGAGGCTGAGGCAGGAGTCAGGGGTCCTGGGTTCCAGGCCAGCCTCTCACTGACCTGTGATGTGGCCTCGGAAAAATCACAGTGCTTCTGCGCCTTGCTTCTGCACCTGCAGAGCCAGAGAAATTATGTGTACGCGCACGCACACTCGTGCACACACGGCGTTTAAAGCCAAGGGGCTGATAAGTGATGCTCCGGTTGGTGAGGACGGGGCCGAGGAGTGGGCGGGGCCTGCTGGGGTGGGCGGGGCCTGGAGAGGGGACGCGAGGGAAAACCAGGAGGAAAGTGTTTCAGGAAGGAGAGCAATCACCGCCTCTAGAGCTGCTGAAACACCAAGAGCATGAGGACAGACCTGGTGATGGCCTGGCAAGATGGGAACCCAGGGTTACGGACAACCAGAGCGAAAGGAATGTCACCTACGGTCGGGCGGGGGGGACGGCAGCTCCTTACCCGGCATCCGCAGTGAAGACCACACAGACAAGCCCCCGCACAGCGTCACTGGGCCACAGAGGCCTCCCAGCGGGAGAGAGAGAAAGGCCCTTCCAGGCAGGACGCACTTGACCCCTCGGACTTGCGGGGAGATGGGCTGGAGATGCCTTTCACCCGAAAAGTCAGAGATGTGATGAAGCTCCAATGGAGAGCCACTCGGGGCTGGGGAGGACTGAACCCCACCCCTCCACGAAAGCACCCCACTCCCACCCACCCCTCCACAAAGACCCCTCCCCAGCCACCCTCCACGAAAGACCCCTCCCACCCTAGACTTCTCTGAGCAACCCACTGACTCATTTGCTCTCACAATCTTTGCTGAGCCTTTATTCCTACATTATTCTGCAAAATCCACTGCAAGACTCAGATCACGGGAAAAACCCTACCTGAAAATAGCTTTCCCGAGGCGTGATTTTCTATCAGGAGGGTCTGGGGCACATCCAGGGCTCCAGACACTGGACCGCTCCCGCGGTTAAGAGCCTCCTGGTGCACGACGGTCGAAGACTTTTTGTCCAAGTTTTCAAGGCTCACTTTGCACATCTTTCCCCTTGTTCACTGAAGCCATATTTCTGGTGTCATTTTAATAGATTCCGTGTGCATTTTCAATATCTGTTCACTTCACAGTTTGATTAAAGGTGTAACGAATCGTTTTTCGGTCACATTCAAAAAGAAATGCATTCATGAACTCGCACACAATCTGACTTCCCATAAATTCTCTCCTCAGACATGCATTTGGTCAGATTCTCGAAAGCTTAATGTCAGATTATTATTTCTGGCACTCACTCATCAGTACCTCCCCAAAAATCCACCTCAGGATGTGAGTCCCGGATCCTGCACCAGAAATAATTGATCCTGTGACATTCCCTGGTTAATGGAGACTCTCCCGTTCTTTCAACAGCACGTTCAGCCAGATCCGGGTACCAGCTGTGTGATGACACGGCTCTGAGTGTTTCCGCTGAGCCGGAAGTGTGCTCTCACCGAACAGGGGGAAGGATTTCTCAGTTAAAGATATGAAGCCGGCACCATCTTTTCCGCCTTCCAGTCTGTGCTCCGTGGATGCTTTTCCCAGTGTGCCCTCCCCCGCCCCAATTCCAAACTGGTGCCTGTCCTCCTCACAGGGTCTACGCCGACCCTGCCTGGAACGGCATCAGATTAAAGGGTCGCGCACGACACAGCCCGGCATCCAGCACTTTTTCTCTCTGGGTTGTGTACTTTCCTGCAAGGCAGGAGTCGCCGTGCTCTGCAGGAAGGGCTATGACAACTTCCACATTAATCTACTGGTTTTAAAGAATACAGCCTTTTCAGACTCTGTATTTTTTCCACTTTTCGTCTGAATTTAAATGCATTGATTTATGATCATCTGAATGCAAAGCAGAACGCGTATTATATAAAAGAGGAGGCTTCTCCTTGCCTCCTGGTGACCTCATCCTAGCCACACGCCCATCCCACCTCCATATAAAATGAAGACACAGAGCACAGCAAAACACTAACTTGTCTGTCCTGTGTTTTCCCTTAAAATGCAAACTTTCCTTCACGTGTAAGTTCCAGGAAGCTCTAAGCTAAGTGTAAAATAAAGGTGAGAGTCCTTTGCCTTCAAAACCGCAGCCATCCTTCCCACCCAAGCAGCAGGCTCTGGGGCCCAGGAAGAATTGAAAGCAGCAATGACAGTGCCGTTTCCTGGAGGGGTCAGGAGCCCCTCAAGAGGCAGGGAGTTCCAAGATCCTCCCTGAAGGTGAAACGCAAACTCCGAAGCTTTTGTCAGCAGCCACTGGAGACCCCACCCTTCCTTCCCGCCCTTAATCCCTGGAAACAGGGAGCTTCGTTCTGCTGCTAATTCACAAAATCCACTGCAGCCTGGACACACACTTGCTCTGCCTATGACTGTGGTCCGTTTATCAGCGTGGGACTTGGACATTAATTAGGGCTTTATTTGCTGCTGGGCCCCTTTTTCTACAAATATTTCCTCTGGGCCATGACAGCCATTTCCTGTCCTCTGATCTCGCCCCACAAGTAATTGAACCATTAGCCTGGTACCTGCAAGAAGCTGAATAGGGGCCCGTTCTGGGCAGGGCAGGATGGCTTCACACCAACACACATCCTGCCGGTCGGACGGAGCTCACGCCAGGAATCAAGGGCTGGACCCAGGTGAACATCGTTGAAAATAAAAGGAATAAAATATTAGAAAGTGTAAAAAACTAATTTTGCGTGCTGCATGTGAGGGAAGCTTCAGGGTTTTCAGTTTGGAAGACCTGAGTACTTGTAGTTAAGTAATAATAGTAAATTAAAGCAATAAGTAACCCTAATGAAGTGTTTACTGGGTATTAGACACCATTCTGCAGACCGATCCAAGACTCTCTGGCTGGGCCATCCCCCGAGAGGACAGGAGTAGGGCCCCCAAAGCCACGCTGCCCTCAGAGGGAAGCAGGACACACACGCAACACACGGAAAACCTGCAGACCACGTGAATCGAATCTGCATCCAACAGGATGGAGTCGAGTGTACAGCGTGTGGGCAGCCACACCCAACACCGGGGACAGGCTCCATCCACATGGGCAAAATGCGGAAGGGTCCCTGTTCCACTGTGGACCTTAGGGCCCCAGTACGGACTCTGGAAAACTGAAAAAGAAGGAAAAGAAAAAAGGGGTTTCTAACCTTTAAGTTTAAAATTTAGTTTCTCAAGCTGTCAATACTCTAGATGTTTCCAAGAACATTGGCACAGGTTTCAGCCTCAATTCACACAAGAAAAGTCCGTTTCAGATCAGATCAGATGTTCATTTCAGGTCAGTTAATTTATTAAACCGACCTTAAGAAGTGGAGTAAGATTGGTGCCTCTAATTCTGAAGGTGCCCCACTCAGATGCAAGAAGAGCGACTGAAATAGAGCAGGACGCACACCGTTTCCGTCTCTCGTGTGTTCTCACCCTGCTGCAAAAAGGTGGAGGAATTCCAAGAGGAGATTGCTGATAATCGCTTTGCTCAAATGTTTGGGGTTGCAAAGACCGTCGCCTACCAAGAAAGAGCATGTTCTCACTCAATTATATTAACAATTATTATTTCAGTGTGGAAACTTCCACAGGAAAACATACAGAATCTATTCCACGTTCGAAGAGGTGAACCGTCTCTATCTCCTCGGGTATGAGAATCTGTTTCTTTTCATCTTAGGAAGTAAAATCAGCCACGTGTAGAGTCATGACATTCAAGAACTTTCTTTCTGATACAATTCTGCCTGAGAAGCTGAATTTGAATATTTTTATACAAATGTAAAAGCCCTTTTTAGTGCAAAAGGAGACGTAATCTGAGCTATTTTTCTTTCTCTCTGTCCCCGTTTTCCCAGTGGCTGCTTTACGTTGTAATGAACCAGACAGGCAGGCAGTTCTTCGAAACCAAGAAAGAGGGGAGCAGAGGATGCAGCTGGGGCGGGGGGGTGGACACGATGTCCCCCAGCTGCAGTGCCCCCTGGAAGAGCCCACAGGTGCTCAGCGACAGGGAGGCTCATGACCCCGTCCCTGGCGCAGGCCCTGCTGTCTGCCCACCAGCCCTCAGTCTGCAAGAGAGGAGTGAGGACACTTGCACAGAGGGCTGCCTGCCCCACCCCGTCTCCCCCTCCTTGGGGTCCCTGGCAGGTGGAGGAACAGGCTGGCAGAGGGCTGAGAGAAGAGTTCCTTTCCCTCCCTGATCCAGACACGGGCACCGTGGTCAGAAGCTAGGAGACGGCCGCCGAGGGGAGGCAGCGGCCCAGGGAGGATGGGGAAGCCCTGGGCGGAGCTGTCCTGCTGGGCTGGTCTCCAGCTGCGGTCAGAGCTCCCGCCCGCCCTGTCCGGGCTCAGAAGCCAGGAAGGCCAAGGGGCAGGCCGCCCGCTACGGGGTTGACGCTGCCACTCCCCGGAGGCAACCAACACGGCCAGAGAGGCCACGGGATGCCACTCAAAATAGCCCAGGGCCCTTTTGCTCAGGTATCTTCAGACCAAAGTCTGCAGCCCGTGGACAGGCCTGCTGTGTGTCTCGTCCACCTCAGCCCAGGCAGTGGCCTCACCTGGGCCGAGGCTGACCCGGGTGAGGCTCCCCGTCCCTCTCCGCAGGTGTGCAAGGAGCTCGGACGAGCCCAGGCCCCTCGTCTCAGCGTCTGAGGTCGCCTTCCTGTGAGATGGGCTGACCTTCCCTGTCTCCTGTTGGTCTCCCAGGGCAACCTGACTAATTATCACAAACCTGGCAGCTCAGAGCAGCAGAATTTATCCTCTCTCAGCTCTGGAGACGGGAAGTCTGGGATCAAGGTGCTAGCAGGGCCGCACTCCCTCCAGAGGCTCCAGGGGAGGAACCTTCCTGCCTCTTCCAGCTGCTGGGGCCCTGGGCGCCCCATGGCTGTGGCCGCATCCCTCCGGCCACACGGCCTTCTCCCTGTGTGTCTTCTTGTAAGGACACCAGCCAGTAGAGTTACGGCCATCCTGCACACAGGACGACTGCGTCTCGGGATCCTTAACTTACTAAATCTGCAAAGACCTTAAATAAGGCCATATCCTGAAGTTCCAGGGGGGACACAACTCGGGAGGGGTCGGCCCGCTGCAGGACACAAGGCAGGTTCCGTCCCCAGAGGAGAAGGAGCTGCGGGCCGTGTTCTCTCCACCCTCCAACGCCTGCAGCTACTGATTGCAGCTCCCGCAGCAGGAACGGTGGTAAACCCGCTAGATTTATCATTTCATTCAATCCTCAAGATAACCCCAAAAGGAGACACATTAGTCTTGTTTCAGGAGCAAAAACCTGAGCTTTGGAGAAGTTAAGAAGAGTAAGTAGCAGGCAGGGCTCCGACCAGGTCTTAAGCTTCCACTGCCCACAGCCCGCCTTGCATAGCAAGGAAGGTCCCCACCGGGGCCCCGTCCTGGCCCCTTGTGGGTCTCTGCGGGGATGCCGGTCACGGGGTGGAGCGGGACGGGCCCTGACGGGGGCCGAGGACGACATGGGGACCCCATCCTGAAACTGTCCTGCCAGCAGCGAGTCTGGGCCTCCCGCTGCCTGACGTGGCCGGTGAGGCTTGCAGTCAGAGGGAGGCGCACGTGAATTAGCTGTAGCAGATGTTTTTTCTCTGGGAACCACCAGACCTTTCTGGCCGCTCATTTATCCTTCAAGGGGATAAAACTCCAGCCTTCTATTATGTGTTGTCATTGGAGCATTGCACAACTTTATCAAACTTTTTATTCTGGAAACTGAATTAATTTTCTGCAAGGGGTTTTTTGTGCAGCTCTTTAATCACATTTACTGGAGAACATGTGTACTGTACAGCTGGGGAGCCGATTACGGCTTCCAGAAAGGCCACTTTCAAAAGGAGATTGCCCTCGCTGCCGAGGCCTCCATCTGAAGGTCCCTGGGTTTTGTGAAGAGGAAAAAATTAATTACTATTTTAATAACGAAGCCAAGCCGGCTGAAAATCCTCTTAGAGGGCGGCGGATGATGTAAGGGCCGGCGGGGGGGATATTGAAAGCTCTGATCACGCGTCCTCCCTCCTCTCTGCTCCTCACCCTCTGTAAGATGATACGGGCTGCTAGGTCACACATTAGGGAATTAGACATATAATAATAACACTGTTTTTTCTTGGGAAGGGGAAAGCTGTGACGCTGAGGAACAGGCTGCTGGGAACTCCCGTCAGCCTGGCCCCGGGCCGCGCTCCCTCCCCGCCCCCAGCCTCAGGCTCCAGCCGCCCGGAGTCGCCCGGCGGTCACGGGGGCCTCGGGGTGAGGCGGGCGGTCGGGGGGCTGGCCGGGGGCTCACGTGAGCATCTCCAGCTCTCCCCAAGCCTTTCCCCTCCGGCTTCCAGAGGAAAAGGTTGAGCTGGGGTCTTTCATCTGCTGGCATTTCTCCTGGAAAGTGAAAGTTTTGCACCAGAATGCTGACGTGATGAGGCAACGGCCGAGTGAGCAGAGGGGGTCCCAGTGATGAGGGACCCAGAGCACTACGGGCACCGTGGCCAGCCACATGCAGATGGAAGGGTCCCGGGAAATACACAGCAAACTGCGTGCAGGACGCATGGAAGGCATGGTCCAGCCAAGGGCTCCCTGACTTCAGATCCATCCTGTTTAAGAAAGAAGGACACCACCAAAAATTAGCAGAGAGAAAGAGACAGAGAGAGAGAGACTGTGTGTGCATGTGTGGCGGCATGGGGACCTGTAAAAGAGATGCAGGCTTAAAGAATCAGGAAAGAATTCTCAGACCTGCAGTAGATGGCATATTGATGACGATTCTGCACAAATCACATGAACGCATATTAAATAAATAAAAGAGTTAGCCCTCACCAGAAATATTTTATAAGAAGTCCCAAAAGAAGGCATCGCCCAGTAAGAGAGAATTATGAGAAGACATGTGAAGGGGTTATGAAATCGCAGAGGCTGCTGTGATAAGCAAACCAGTTATGTTTAAAGCGAACGTGCCCGAGAAGTTTCAGAGCCGGGTGCAGGCAGGGCCAGCGCGCGTCTGTGGGACCGCGGTCCACCCAAGGATGCCCCTGCACCCTCGCTGCCCCCACGCTGCCGGCTGGCCCTGGGCGAGACCGAGCTGACCGGACATGCACGCGGCGGAGGGGCAGCAGCTGCGGGGGGAGGTGGCATCGCGGAGGGAAACGCTGCGGCGCATCCAGAGCTAAGGAGAAGAAGGAAGGAAAGTCGAGGTGCGTCCCCTGCAGCCTGGGGCTGCGGAAGGTGGTCAGGTCCCGGGTGAGGGGCAGAGTCTAGAGAAACATTTCAACCCGGGGGAACAGCCTCAACCATGATCTCCTCCACGAATTAAACAATAACCTTCCTGAGTGTCTGGGGGTCTCTGAGCTTTACCCAGAAAGTGTAGAGACAGTTCTATCTCCCTTATGACTCTAACGGGTGTAAGGACCCTTCTCCCTCCTGGGAGGTATCAGCTGACCCGAACTATTTATGCAAATTTTTAACCCACCCCGAGAGAATTCAACTACGTTTCACATCACCTAAACTGAGTTGGGATCAGTGCCTCAGTGACAATGTACACACAAAATGGCATTTGAAGAAATACGACTGTTTACATGTTCCTCACTGGCCATGATAGCATGACTATCCTATGTATAGCTGATTCACTTTGTTATAAAGCAGAAACTAACGCACCATTGTAAAGCAATTAATTCCAATAAAGATGTTTTTAAAATTAATTAATTAATGTTTAAAAATAGAATAAAGCGATGGTCGTGTCTGTAGTTGAAAGAATTCCATACATGACCCGGCTCCCGCTGTGGATGGAAGTGGGACCCTCTCAGTCCCGGTCTCTGCTTTCTTTTCACCCACGAGGCAGCATCACCTGGTGAGAACAGGTGAGGCAGCCACGCCCCACTCACCCGTCATGCTTCCTCTCCACTTTCTTTCTCACGGTGTTTCCTTCCAAGTCAGGTGATCTGTCTCACCCACAGGCCAGGCTGCCAGGGTGCATTAGGAGAAGAGTGGACAGGACGGAGAGAGACAGGCAACGAAACGAGCAGTTTCTACCTGTGGGGCAGTAACACTATCCAAGTGTCTGAGCGCTGCCGGCTGAATTCCCACCAGTGGGCCCCAAACGTGGCTCCATCCACGCAGCCACACCACACGGCACAAGCTCTCCTGCTTCCAGGCCCTCCCGGCGCTGAACACCCTGCCTCAGTCACGGGGTGACGCCATCACGCTGCGAGCTGTGCAACGTTGGGCGCCCACCCGGGTGGGCCTCAGCGACAGCGGGACCCAGCCCCACACCCACCGGGAGCCCCTAGTGCAGGGCGGGCCCCGCACCCCGCGCAGGCTGGAGCAAGGTTGTGAAAGAGGAAATGACAACCACCGTCCCTGCCTGGATCCTCCACCCGTTCAAGCTGAGTGCCCAGCAGCCACCGTGTTAGACCCCCAGGTAAGTGAGGGGCGTCCCGAACCCAGCCCCGCAGAGCAGTTCTGGGGGCACGTGTCTGCAGGGCATCTGCGCTCACGGCCTCTGTGGTTCCCATGACATCCAAGCAGGTCGTTTCGGCGCAGCTCGGCCAGTGGAGCACGGAAGCGGGTCAGCCTGCCCTCTGTCCGGGGGTCAGCACACGGCGGCCCACACGCCAAATCCCGCCTTTGTGACTCCCATGAACTAGAATGATTTTTAAGCGGTTGAAAAAATGAAAAGAACCATCACATGTCAGGACACGCAGCATCGTATGAAATTCATGGTTCGGGCACATAATAGAAGGTGTTTGGGGGACAGACCGAGGCTGATGGCTGCTTCGGCACTGCGCGTAGCTGAGTCGATGCAACAGACGTCACGTGACCAGAAAAGCCTAAGCAGTTGGTACCAGTCCCTTCACAGCCCATTCACTGACCCCTTTTGTAACCCACACAGGGCCACGCGGCACAGTCAAGCTTGGAGTGGACTTCAACCTTCAGCCCAAAGCCTACAGTCTGACAAACCCGCCCGACTTAAACCCACAGGAGGACGTGCCGGTGACTCTTGAGATTGTGCTACAAGCCCTTCCCCTTCCTGCAAACACAGATTTCTCCAAAGCCAGCAGGAGCCCACGACTCCATCGAATGGAAAAAGAATGTATCAGGCAAACAAATGGTGAAGTTTTATTAGCTGTTTATAACCTGTACTTTTTTCTAAATTGCTAGAGTTAGCATAAAAGAGACATGTCATATTGATGTGAAGTCTACCAGTTAGGATTATGAATTCTGTGACAGCATGATTGCCTTGATATCAATATGTTTTTTCATGAATTGCAAAGAAAAGCAGGTGTATAAAAATAAAACTCACATAAAATATAAATTATCATCGTGTGAGTTAATTCTATACCCTCAGGACACAATCGCTCATGCACTTTATATTTGCAAAACTTTGCGAGTTACTTTTTCCGATTTATTTATTTATTTCTATTTATTTTACATGTTTTCCCTTTGCTGAGAGAACTCTGTGAGATAGACATCTTATTTCCATAACCGTCCCAGGAAGACAACAGTCATAAAATGTTGCTATATTAACCTTGATATCCCAGATAAAGTGACACAGAGTGTCAGGCAGAATGCATACAACGCTGGAGTCCACGGATCTTCTCCTTAGAGGGGGAAGGAGAGGAGATAAAGAAAACAAATGTTTCTCCTTATCAGAGCTGGTGCTGTAGCAATGGAATAAATGCGTGATGTCGGGGGAGAAGCCTTGCTTAGGTGCTAATGACACTGACTGATCTAGGAGGTAGTGTAACCCAATGGCTAGGGCACTGTTTGTATCTGTTGTACAAATGTCTTAACGTTTTGCATTTTGGGCAGGGGGGAAAGGGACACAAATTTCTTTCTTTTTTTCTTCCAGGTTGAGATAAAATTGACCCACAGCACTGTATAAATTTAAGGATTTGACTTACACGCATCATGAAATAATTACCACAATAAGTTTAGTGAACATACATCATCTCATACAGATACAACATTAAAGAAATAGAAAAAACGCACTTCTTTCCTTGTGATGAGAACTCTGAGGGTTTACTCTCTAACAACTTTCATACGTAACACGCACGTGTTCATTCCATTTATCATGTTGTACCTTGCACCCCTGGTACTTATTCATCATGTGACTGGAAGTTTGTACTTTTTGATCACCTTCATCTGCTTCCCCTCCCCCTACTCCCATCTCTAGGAACTACATACCTGATCTCTATTTCCATGGCTTTGTCTGATTGTGTCTGAAGTGCAATTGACCTACAACCCTACGTCAGTTCCTGGTTCACAACGTGGTGATTCCACAGTTCCATACATTTCAAAATGATCACCACGACAAGTCTAGTTACCCGCTGTCACCACACAAAGGTATTAGGTATTCATAATTCAAACCATATTCCCCTCACTGTACGTTTCACACTCGTGACTCATTTATCGTGTACCTGGAAGTTTGTACCCCTTAATCTCTCTCACCTATTTCTCTCATGCCCCCCACCACCCTCCCCTCTGGCAAGCACCTGTTTGTTCTCTGTACCTATGACTCTCTCTTTTGTTATGCTTGTTCATTTGTTTTGTTTTTTAGATTTCACATATAAGTGAAATCGTAGGGTAATTGTCTTTTTCCATCTGACTTATTTTACTTACCATGAGTGGTCCATCCATGTTATTGCAAATGCCAACATTTCATTCTTTTTTATGGCTGAGTAATATTCCATTGTTTATATATACCACATCTTCTTTATCCATTCATCTGTTGATGTACACTTCGATTGCTTCCAAATCTTAGCTATTGTAAATAATGCTGCAATGAACACAGGAGTGCCTATATCTTTTCAAATTAGTCTTTTTGTTTCCTTTGGGTAAATACCCAGAAGTGGAATTGCTGGATCATACGGTAGTTTTATTTTTAATTTTTTGAGGAAACTCCATGTTGTTTTCCATAGTGGCTGCACCAGCTTACTTTCCCACCAACAGTGCAAATGTTCCCTTTTCTCCACATCCTCGCCAACTCTTATTATTTGTTGTCTTTTTGATAATAGCCATTCTGACAGGTGGAGGATTATGGATTTACTCTCTAACAACTCTCATTGTGGATCTGATTTTCATTTCCCTGATGATGAGTGATGTTGAGCATCTTTTCATGTGCCTGTCGGCCATCTGCGTGTCTTCTTTAGAAAAATGCCTATTCAGGTCCTCTGCCTATTTTTTAATGGATTTTTTTTTGATGTTGAGGGTTGTATGAGATTTTTGTGTATTTTGGGTTTAACCCCTTATCAGATACATCATTTGCAAATATTGTCTCCCATTCAGGAGGTGGCCTTTTTGCTTTGTTGATAGTTTCCTTCATTGTGCAAAAGCTTTTTAGTTTGATGTAGTCCCATTTCTTTATTTTTGCTTTTGTTTCCTTTGCCTGAGGAGATAGATCCAAAAAAATACTGCTAAGACTGATGTCAAAGAACATACTGCCTATGTTCTCTTCTAGAAGTTTTGTGGTCTCGGGCCTTACATTTAAGTTTTTAATCCATTTTAGTTTAATTTTGTATATATTATAAGAAAATAGTCCAGTGTGATTCTTTGACATCTGGCTATTCAGTTTTCCCAGTACCATTTATTGAAGAGGCTGTCTTCCCCCAGTATAGTCTTGCCTCCTTTGTCATACATTAATTGCCAGTATAAGTGTGGGTTTACTTTGGGACTCTATATTCTGTTCCATTGCTCTATGTGTCTGTTCCTGTTCCAGTACCATACTGTTTTAATTACTGTAGATTTGTAGTATAGTCTGAAATCAGGGAGCATGATAATTCTGGCTTTGTTCTCCTTTCCCAAGATTGTTTTGGCTATTCAGGTTCTGTTGTATTTCTGTACAGATTTTAGGATTATTTGTTCTAGTTTGTGAAAAAAGCCATTGGTATTTTGATGGGGATGGGGACTGCATTGAACGTGTAGGTGTCGGTTGTAACTTCTTTTTCATTTCTGATTCTATTTATTTGGGCCCTCTCTCTTTTTTTCTTGATGAGTCTAGCTAAATGCCTATCAATTTTGTTTCTCTTTTCAAAGAACTAGCTGTTAGTTTGATTTGATTTTTTCTATTATTTTAAGTCCTGTTTCATTTATTTCCGCTCTGATCTGTATCATTTCTTTCCTTCTTCTAACTTTGGATTTTGTTTGTTCTTCTTTTCCTCATTCCTTCAGCTGTAAGGTTAAGTTATTTGATTTTTCTTGTTTTCCTGAGGTAGGCTTGTATCAGTACAAATTTCCCTCTTAGACCTGTGTTGCTGCATCCCACAGATTTTGGATCATTGTGTTTTTGTTTTCATTCACCTCCAGGTATTTTTTAATTTCACTCTGATTTCTTCAGTGATTCATTGGTTGTTTAGTGGCATATTATTTAGCCTCCATGTGTTTATGGTTTTTTGCAGTTTTTTTCTTGTAGTTGATTTCTAGGCTCATAGTGTTGTGGCTGGAGAAGGTGCTTGATACGATTTCAATCTTAAATTTACTGAGACTTGTTTTGTGGCCTAGCATGTGATCTATCCTGTAGAAAGTTCCATATACACTGAAAAGAATGTGGATTCTGCTGCTTTCAGATGGAATGTTCTACATATGTCTATTAGGTCCATCTGATTTAATATGTCATTTAAGACTTGTGTTTCCTTATCAGTTTTCTGTCTGGATGATCTGTCCATTGATGTAAGTGGGGTGTTAGAGCCCTCTACTATTATTGTGTTACGCTCAATTTCTCCTTTTATGTCTGTTAATATTTCCTTTATGTATTTAGATGCTTCTATGCCGGGTGCATATATATTTATAATTGTTACATCTTCTTCTTGGAGTGATCCCTTTATAACTATGTAATGTGCTTCTTTGTTTCCTGTTACAGCCTTTGTTTTAAAGTCTATTTTGTCTGATATAAGTATTGTTACCCCAGCTTTCCTTTTATTTCCATTTGCATGGGATAACTTTTTCCATTCCTTCACTTTCAATCTTTGTGTGTCTTTACATCTGAAGTGAGTCTCTTGTAGGCAACATAAATATGGGTCTTGTTTTTTATCCATTCAGCCACTCTCTGTCTTTTGAATGGAGCATTTACTCCATTTACTTTAAAGTAGTTGTTGTTAGGTATGTACTTACTAACATTTTGCTAATATTTTTCTGCTTTTTCAAAGTTCTTTTTGTTCCTTTCTTCTTCTTTTATTGCCTTCCCTTGTGATTTGATGACTATCTTTAGTATTATGTTTGGATTCCTTTCTCTTTGTTGTGTGTGTATTTATCATAGATTTTTGATTTGTGGTTACCATGAGGTTTATATATAGCCTTATATATATAAAGATATACATAGCTAGACAGAAAGATATGGTTCTTTCAAGCTGATGATCCCTTTCTCCCCTGCTGTCCACCCTGCCTTGTAGCCCATGAGACACTTGCAAAGAGGCGGCAGCTTTTAATCTTTTGGACAAAGGGAGTCACTGGACTAAAGTCCTGCTGGGTGAATGGACGTGAGTCTGGAAGCAATGGTGCAGAGCAGGCGCAGCCTGCACACCCGTGCCCTCCCCCACGGCTGATTCCCACAGGTGTTACATCCTCCCTACTGCAAAGTGTTCACACCATGCCGGATGGCTTTCACAGCCAAGGCTGAGGCGAGAACTCGCGCAACTCTCACCAGAAAGTCTGCCCCCTTTGCATCAGGTTGGGGCCGTGGGAATGCATTTGCTCAAGGAGAGGGGGGCAAGGTTGTGTTTGTTGTGCCGTGGCTTGATTCTAAGAGACTTGTGTGATCAGCTGCCTAATGAAAAGGATCTGGGGGGCTTTGAAGATGCCCCATGTTGAAGACAGTGGCCCCCAGGAGGAGGAGCCCAGACCTCTGAACCCACAGTCCCAGGAGGTGCTGCACATCAGGCAGTTGTCCCCGAGACGTGGTGCTGCTCTTACAGCCGCTGACACAACTGTCCCGATTCACACAGGACAGATTCTCCCCATCAGCCTCCCACTTACAAGAACCATGTCGTGTGCTTTCCAAAAATCTAATTGACTTCCTGCTTTCATTTCCATTTCCAGATCAAGACATATCCCCCCCTTTCTGAGTAACCCAAACAGTTTTGCTCCCAAAGAGAACAGAATCTATATTTGTGAGCACAGAAGCAAATCTATAAGGGAATATGACTGATACTTTAATTAAATAAATTTTCTCTGAATATTTCAGACTGAGCACTCAGGGCAGAAATGCTGATACATGGAAAACCTCATCCGAATGTCCAAGCTCATCTTCCTGCCCCTTTGGCCACACCGATCACATCCCCCCTCTATTATGCATGATCAGACAATTATATTCGAGTTCCTTAGTAACGGAAATACATTTTGTATACCCCATAACATCTAGCACTGTGCTTTGGCCACTGCTGACACCTGATAAATATTTAATTAGCCCATTTATACAGTATCAGTCCTGCTGGAATGTGCTGGTTGCCAGCCTTTTTATGGGGAGCTCATTTCTTAATTACACTGATCGCTCATATCCTGTGAACCATAACTGGTTCTTTTCTTCCGACAATATATTTTTAATGAAGTGCTTTGACCTCTTTGTATCTGTAAAGTATGTCTCCTAGATAAAGTGGATCACTTACACAGGAATGTTCGCTGTCCTTCTCCCTTTTAACATTGTAGATTCAAACTGAAAGTTTCAGGGGATATTTGCTTGTTTTTCCATCAGGAGAACTGTCCTGACAACCTGGTGCCCTGCTACCTGGTGACAGTGCGGTGATGTGACAACAATTATTGGGATCTTCAGATAAGAGAACTGAGGCCCAGGGGATCACACAGCTGCTGGGGGAAGACACCCCCAATGGCCTGCTCTTAACCACATGTGATGCTCACCTCAAACCCAGATCTGACAGAAAGGCAGAGCTACAGCCTCAGGAAGATACTTTTATCTTTATGTCTTTAACTGTCTTCACAAAAGTGACCACAATCAAAATGTTCCTTTGTGGTTCTTCTTGGGCCTTAACTTTACTGAACTCTAACCTGCTTGACACTCTCTGGTGTCTGGACTGGCGTGGTGACCTTGTTTCTCCCCTCACCCCACCCACCCATCTCCTGTCCTCACACAGCACATCCTGGGCCTCTCCCCCCACCCACAGCAACACACCAGCCACTCAGAACCTTCAACTTTCAAAACACCTGGGGAGCAAGTGATGTTGGCCCCACCGGCGTTCCTTGTCCTGCGGCTCGAGCTGAACCCATGCTTGTCTACCACCCACCCCCCAACTTCCTTCACCATCAGCTGAGAATATTCCTTGTTAATCACATGAAGTAGATGCTCTCCTCCCTAAGAGAGTGGGAAGCTGACTCCGGTGTGGGGGTCTTGCCAGCTGGACAAGGTTGGTATTCCCTCCTGCAGTCGCTGGTCAGGGATGCAGGCGGGGCAGGTGCGAGAGCTGGTGCGGTATCTCCGTGTTTCAGACAGACGGAAACCAGGAGGCAAGAGGACGCAGAGCTGGAGGAGGCAGCTGAGGGCCAACAATACGTCGAAGAGACAACATGACAGACCTACTGACCGACAGTTCAAATCAAAGTATAGAGGATCACATACCCTGCCCTTGCAGCAGGCAAAAAGTCTCTCATCCAGGCATCTGGAGGTCAGACACAGGACGATGCGGCCCAGAGATGTCAACCTACCTGGTGATGGTTTATGGGCAAAGTAGCCCCACATGAGCCCTGCAGCATGGCACCCACTCACCACGGCCGGTCAGCCATCATCCTTGCAGGAGGCCACCCTGCCAGCCACAGAGGCCAGCGCGGAGCCCCAGCAAAGAACGGCCTTTGAGGGAGTCCAACTAGCCATGTGTCTGCAAGACAATTCCATGGGACCCCTCCATTCTGGGAGAGGCAGTGTCCCACTCTGACCTGGATGGACACAGATTCTGGATGTGGGTTTGCTTTTATCACAGGCACCATGGCCACTGTCTGAGGGCTTACAGAGGCTTTGACCCTCTGTCCTGGAATCAGGATGAGACCCATGGACCATGAGAGCATCCTCACAGAAGAGGAGCTGCAGTGGTGGGCGTGGTCTGGAATCCCTGCCCCTTCATCTCCCTATACACGCACATGCACACGCATGCATGCACCCATTCACACGTGTGAGCGCAGACACACACATACACACATGCACAAATTGTACCAAACTGGTCCATAGCTGAATGGACGACATGCAGAGGGAAAAGCTTCTTTGTTCCTTTCCCAGATGTCTACACAATCAGACTTACCTCACCTCTGAATACATGGGTCTACTCCGGGATTGCAAGCCTTGGGGTCTCTGCAAACACTGCAGAGGAGATGGTAATGGTCAGGTTCTCGAGAAGCCCGCCAGAGGCTCTGCTCTCAGCACAATGCCACATAATGGCCAGGAGAGATGGACCAGTAGCTGTGACACAGAGCTAATGTTCTGTGCCTGCCACAAAGAAGGGTTTGCAGGAACTGTGGGTCAAGTAGGAGAGTGGCTCTCTTTAGAAGAACAACAAAAATAAGACACAATCTCTAAGATAGACGGTGTTACCATCCCGAGACTCAGGGAGGACAAGGGCTACGTGAAAGCTAGTCACTTACGTGGCCTGGACTCAAACCCAGACGTCCTCCGCCTTCAGGCCTGTGACCACTGAGGAAAACAGGCTCACACACAGCCTGGAGTCTGCATGTTGTCATCATGTCGTCATCGGGGGATCTAAGTCAAATGAAGCCTTCTTCTGAAAGCTACACTAAGGCATGAAACGACGCCATCATCCACTCACTCAGGCACCCATCCAACAACAAGTTTCCAAGCTCTGTACAGCTTGCCTGGGATGCAAATGTGTAAAGCACATTCTCCGTGCTCAGGGAAAATAGAGTCCCACCATCTCTATTTAATGAAAAAGCCAGAAATGTAACTAAAGAAGATCAGTGTAAAACGCGGTCTGATCCAGGTCGAGCCAGGGCGTCCCCTAGGCGTGGAGGGGCGGTCACGGCAGCAGCAGAGCCTCCTGGGGAACACAGAGCAGGAAGAGAGGATGGTCGGAGGCTCTGCGTCCCTGCAGAACTGATAGTGTCCTCGGGGGGCGAGGACACGCGGATCACCGCGGGCCGGGAAGGGACTACAGATGACACGGGTTTGTGCCTCAGAGCAGACACAACACTAATTTAATTTGCTCTTCAAGACAATTATAGGAACAGCTATTTTGTCTGTGCGGCTCATTTTCCAAAACAAAACTTGGCGACAGAGATTGGGATCTGACAGACGGGGCCGTTTCTGGGAAGGAAGGGCGTTTGAAAGACGGTCTTTCGGAATCTCCCATGATGGCCAAGTGTGCTTCCTGTGCCTGCAGAGCTCATTTTTAGGAACCAAGATATAAAACACAGCTACAAATAAACAATTACAACTTGTGAGGAGAGTCTGTTCCTTGAGTGCCCGTGGTCTGGGACCATGTGCGCTGAGCCCACTGCCCGAGGGCTGGACACAGTAGGTGCTTAATAACAGCGTGTGAGATTGAAATGAAACCACTAGGTGAAATGAACAAATGACGTCAAACTTGGAGCCAGCAATGTCTTTGTTTAGAGCAGAGACATCCAGACGTTACTCGAGACGTCTTATCTGGGGCTCATCAAAGCCAGGGATGCATTTAGTTCTTCAATAAACATAATTTGTCGTTTACTTTCTGTAAGTCAGGGGGCTTGGCATGGGGGCAGGATGGGGAGGAAACTCCAGCACAGCTGGCTCCTTCTGTCCATGAGAAGGAGGCTAAGCTTGGTGCCATGCTTCTGTCTTCCCCTGGATAAACTGCAGAAAAATTGTGATGTGGAGGAAAACCAAAAACAGAATCTCAAAAATGTGCCTTGAGTCCCTTTTCTATGAAATTTGAGTTTCCTGAGCAAACGTTCCCTGAAAAAGAATTGGAACTCCTCTTTAGGGGCAATTTTAAGGGTCAGGATTCCCTACCAGGTGCCTCACATGCTATTAACAGGGAAATAAGACAAAAATATTTCAGTGGAAATATTGGCTAACTTTTCTAGAGTAACGATTACTCTAGAGGAAGAAAAGTACAAATTTTTTTAAGAATTTGCTTTACTTCTATAAAAATTCCATCGTTAAAAGTATAATGAAGTGAGAAAGAAAAGAATTGAGTTAACCATTTGAACTACTTTTAGAAGAATAATAGGAGTTGATGATTTGATTTTGAAAAATTATTGGTCTGATCAACCCAAATCTACTAAATAATGGTTTACTTCATTCTTCCCTCTACTCATAGCAGCTCCACCCACAAAGGATATCGCTGGGCTTCATTCTTTGCAATACGTTGTTCTATCATTTTATGATGCTGTTTAATCTTTCATTTAGTTTTTAAAATAATTCACATATATCAACTTCAAAAGGAACAAAGCCACGCAGCAGAGTTTCTCCCACCTGTTTGCCAGCCGCTCTTCTTCCTCCCCAGGGGAAGCCAGTGGTGACCGTTTCTCCCAGAGCTACTCCAGAGCTACTCCAGAGCTACTCCAGAAAATGTGTTAGTCCTCTTAGTTTTCCTCTTGCCCTTGGCTCCAGACTCCAATTAGCCTTAGAGTAAAAAATTTCCTGTTCTATTGTAGAGAGAGTTACAAAACTATTCTCCATAACTCATGAATGTTTATCATTTATACATTATTTAGCTTTCTCTTCTCCAAGGTGAATAACCCCAATTACTTTATTTCTACTCACTGGCCATATCCATGGGGAGGACTTTATCTTCTCAGTGTTGTCTTCATCCCAACTATCTGATAGGTCACAAAACTGGCAAGAAGGTTGAAAATATGACAATGGTTGAGCTGATCATAACTACCTTAGAGCCCTAATGCTGGCTGTTATCTTCCATCGGGGGGTGTAACATCTTTGGGCGTGGGGTGAGACCAATCTCAGGATGAGTTTCTTTGGAGACTTTACTGCCCACTCTGTGGAGACCAGTCTGACTTGTACTGAGTCTCTCACGATCACTGGCACACAGACACCTGGGAAGTGAGTGTTTGCTAAAGGGACAGAGCTTGAGAAGGGTCCCCCAGTAACCTAACAAGACAGTCCTGACTGGCGTCAGGCGGACATGTCCCAGTTCTTTGGGAATGGTGGTTGGCATCCTGACCCATCCACACTCTTCTATCGGCCCCGCACTGGTGATTGGCAAGGTCTGTCTAGAGAGTGAGCAGGTTCCCAAGCCCCATTCCTTCCACTTACCCAAATTTCCGAAACTCCAGCTTGTGAGACTAAAAAACAAAACAACCGTAACTCATTGCTGCAGAAAGTCACAAGATTTTGATTCAGCCCTTCAGAGACATTTCCATCGGGAAAAGTGGATAAACACTGATTTTCAATTTAATTCTGTCCCCAAAGAAAAATTACGGCTTTGGGTTTGAATTCACTGAGTCTTTCTCTACAATACTCTTCCAGAAGGGTCTGTATTCAGCAATGTTTTTCTGTCTTGACTAGTTCTTGTATCTGTGTGTGACCTTTTTCTTTCCTTGGCACTCTGTCCTTGAACTTGCCTAGAATGTTTCCTTAGTTAAGGGAGACTCTTTGATCTCAACGCCACCTCATCCAGCGAGGGTCCACGGGGCATATTTATAGGCACAGTGGCAAGCTGGAACTCTCCAACACCTCATGAGATTTTTGTTTTTGACAAAAATTAGATTTTTGTTGTTGCTGTTTCTTTTCATTCAGTCACCGGGATGTTGATTTTGATTAAGTAACTTTCATTTGGGGAAAACAAACGTTCCAAACTCTGAGGAGACTGGAGATGGGTGAAGAGAAAAAATGGAGGCAGAAGAAAGTTAAGGAGGCTTAATGGAAAACTGAAAGTCAGGAAGAAAAGCTTTTTAAAACGGAGGAAATTGTTTCTGTTGTATTTCCAGAATCCACGTGGTGTATGCAAAGATGTATCTAGAAAAGAGACAACACAGCCTCCAGAGCACATTTGCTCTGTGATCAGAACCCGAAAATGAGAGTCAACACAGATATTACACTCCACTGCCCTGAGTGCAGTCTCCATTAGGTAAACAACACGCACACAGACACCCGCAGTGTGTTTCGATCCACAGACCATGGGGCACATACTTCTTTCCATGTCTGGTTCATCCTCAGCACTTACGCAGCTATTTGAACTGGCCTCGGTGGGCCTGTCCTGAGGGCGCATCCGTTCTGGACCACCTGTGCCTGCAGGACAATCCAGGTGATCTGCTAACGGGCCCCGGCCTGAACTAAGGACACAGAAGCAACAGGGGGTCTGAGTCTCTGTGCTGGAAAATTAATGGTAAAGCAAGAATTCACTCGCAGTCCCAAGGACCTTCCAAGGGCAAGCGCTTCTCCAACTCTAACAGATACAAAAATCACCTAAACGGCTACTGAGAACTCAGACCCCTGCGCCTACTCTGAATGCCTGACTCTGTAGATCTGGTGAAGGGGCCAAGCGATGGTGTTTACACAGATTTGTGGGCGGTTCATGTGCAGCTTGTACTCAGGGCTCTGAGAAACCAGGGCTAGTCAGCGCCCTACCCCACCGTTCCCATCTCCCCAGGACCCAGCACGGCCCACCGTGGGAGACACCCCGTGTGCTTGCTTCCAAAGAGTGGACGCTGAGAACACGATGGGCCAAAGACCAAGTAGAGGGTACGCGGGCAGAGAGCCCCGTGAGGAAGGGTAGCGAGGCCCAGCTCTGAAGAGGGACCCTTTGCACCCAGGCCTCCCACACGGCCTGCCCCACAGAGGCAGTGAGGGCGGGCCCTGCACATGACCGCTCTTTACAGACAGGGGGAGGAGCTCGGGGAAGCGGACCTCTTGCCCACGAGGCACAGAAGTGGCTGGAGCTGGAGAGATGAGATGCAGACCCGGGACTGCACTCCACAACACGCGGTGTGTTCTGCCTGCAGACGGCAAGACCCCAAAAGGCGATTGGGCTGCGAACTATGTGGTGGGCGTCTTGAAGCTGGCGGATGAAATATGCCCAGAGTCAGCGCCCCGGCAGGCCTGCGTAAACAACATCCTTGCCGTATTCTGGACCATTCTGGGGGGGATGCTGTAAGGTCTTCTTTAGCCTCCTTTCCTAAGAATACGTTTGATTCAGGCAGAAGCCAAAAAAAGAGATGACCTAGGACTCAGGCTCCTGGCGTGGTGCGGGAAGGCAGAAAGGAGCGGCAGATGACGACACACCTGAGCAGGACAATAGGTGGTCGGCCGCCGCTGACGCCTGGTGCCACTTTGGCAGAGAACGCTCGCGTCTCCCGCACTAAACTGCAGCCTCTGAGAAGAATGGCTGGAGCCGCAGTCAAGGCCCTGGATTAATGGAGCTCGAACAACTTCAAATACCGCTGAACAAGTTCCGACCACCTCTTGTAAAGTTTCTCCTCTGCGGGCTAGGTAAACAGAACACTGTCTCTTTAACTGATTTTATTTTTTTTCCCCTTTCCTTTCCTTTTTTTTTTTTTTAGTTTAAAGATTACATTTAATATCTATTTCCCAGCAGTGTACAAACTGACATCATCTACTCATAAAAGCGGAATGCTTTGCTTTTTTAAGCTTCAAGCTGAATAACAAATTGCTACGGATGACAGCATAAAAGAATAACAGAATGGAATCAGAAGAAAATTCATCGCCAACAGAAACCCCCCGCTGAGGAATTTCAATTTCATATAGCTAATTATCCCTGTCAGTTGGAAGAGCTGACAAAAAGCAGCCTTTGTTCTCGTTCTGCCTCCTGCTTTCCGCTCTCAATGAATCCCGGCATACAAATATGACTAATTGTCTTTGCAGCGCTCAAGAGCGCTGTGTATAAATGTTCACGAACTGAAAATGATTTGGAGGGTATTCACGCACTGATTTATGATATTTGAACACAACAGACATGCATAATTCAGGTGACCAACGTTAGCACCCTCACACACCCGTATTACAGAGATTAAGCAAGATTCTCTTTTCACGTCCCTTTTTCATATCTGCTTTGTGACAGTAACTCACTTTGCACCTATTAAAAGAGGAAGCATTATATGTCTGCTGTGGCTCATTGAAATTAGCATGAACAAGATTATCAGCATTTAAATAACATACGGGCAGTGAAGTGACTTGGGAGTGGGGGCTTTAGTGGGAGCAGAAAAATATTAGGGACTTTTGAAAAGCATGACAAGATCTCTCTGTGAAGGTTAAAGTTTGAGGTTTTTATCTCAGTTTGTTGGTGTGGTTTGGGGGATTTGCTTTGTGTTTTTGTTTCTTTTTTTTTTTCCCCCTCGGTCTTGATCAGTGTTGTCAAAATGCTTTTCCGTTAATGTAGCTAATGCTTTCATTGTCTTCTTTTAGTCAATGACGGTAGAGTTTTCTCTCACTTTTTTTTAACTTCAGCAACTTAAACTTTACGCTCTTTGTGGCAACAGCTGAACAAAATGTAAATGGGATTCAAAATATAATAAAGAGGAAATAACATTCAAGAGGACAAAGGTCTTTGTCACTAGTAAATGAACATTTCTCAAAATTGCATTTTCTGTTTTTTAACAAAATCATTTTTGCAATTATAATTTAAAGTTAACTCTAATTCAGAAAATGAAAGTTAGAGTTCTGCCCTAATTATGGCAGCCAAAGAGTCTGTTCAAACAAACCTATAAAACTACAACATTTATTAACTGTTACCACATATGTGTAATTGCATGCTTGATCTAAACATATATTTTATTATCATCTGTGCCTTTTTGTTGCAAAAAATTAAAAAATGAAGCATGCTTTGGTCAGAGCTGAGTAGCCTCTTTAAAGTTTAGAGAATGAAAGCTATTCACTAACAAGTAGACATTTTTTGGAGTCTAATCATACTGTCAAGGTTACTAATAAAGGACCAATATGACATTCTAAAGGGCTTAGTATAAATTACTCCCCCAAAAAAGTGCTTTTGAGCAGTGAAAGAGATTTTTTTGTAAATTGCTTCTCCTGAATTTTTTTAGTGTGGGAACTTTAAAAAGTGTGCTTCCGGGGTAATTTTTACAGGAAAAGCAGCAATTCGAGATACATGCTTTTTACTCAGACAAACACTGTCAGCTGCTGCTTACCTGTTAGAAACAGCTAAACGACCACCAAGCTCACATGCTCTCCTGTTGTCCAAATATGCGTTAACTAGAATCCCGCCCAGATGCAGAAAATGTCTCTGGACCCTCCCTCCCGGTTACCCCCCACTCTGAATGTCCGTCTGGCTCTGAAGTGCTGGCATCTTCTGTGCTTCTGTTCACATCAGCCTCATGGTCCACAGAAGGGCCTCAGCACTGACTACAGAATTCTCTGTTCAGGGAATGAGTAGTTTAACAAGAGTTTTTAAAAATACGAGCACCGGGGTCTCATCAAGATCTGACTTTGGACGTGAAGTTGTACGCGCTGGCCCGCTCCCGATACTGCAGAGGGAGAATCTCGTCACGTTGGTCCAGAATCTCTATCTCTGTGCTTCTGTATTTCCGCAAGGAAAAAAATACACATGTGTGTGTGTCTGTGTGTGTATGTGCATCTCAGTACAAAAGATGTTTTGAGATAAAACGTAACTACATCCCTGAATTCACTATTAAATCCAAAAAGACAACCCCCTTGAAAAAGAAAGAATATGAATCCAAGTGGATCCTAAGTAGCGAGGAAGGTGCAGGACCGACAGTCATTACAGGTCTCAGGGGAAGCGCCCACCGGCGGTTGAACACACACTAGTTTGAGGGTGACATTTGACAAAGTGTCCTCAGGGTAGACTTAAAGGAAGAGGGCATCCTTCTCCGAATTTCCAAAGAGCAAATACCATCCTAAGTGTCACTGTCAAGTCACTCACCTCTTTGATAGAACAACAACTATTCATGAACTTTGGGGAAAATTTCTGAGAGCTCGAGTTATAAATTCCCAGAACGACATATTAAAACAATACAGTGAATTAAAGCTCAATCAAGAGAAAATAGGTTGGTTTCTTCTCAAAAGATATTTCAAGTTACCAGACGGAGTGGCGAGTTTGAGAGAGAAGAGTCTACTGTCAGAGGGAGACTCAGGGCAGCCATGGAACCAGAGGCGCCCGGACCATTCTCAGCTCCTGTCTTCCACCCTGAACACAGCGCCATCCCCCACCTCCACAGCCTGAGCCTGGCCGTGGTGACGCACCAGCAATGTGAACTGGAGGCCAGCAGTGGCCAAAGGACTAGGGCCCTGGACCGTCCAGGGGGCCGAGAACGGAAGCCCCAGCCAAGCGGCAAAACCGTGGGGAAAAGCACAGGGTGGTGACCTTCAGCAATGGTAGGCAGCCAGAGCAGGCGTGGGGAGGGGCAGGGGTGACAATGGACAGCATCCTCCCTGAGTACCCCAGGACACAGCTCATGCCATGGGGAGCCGGGGGCAGACAGCAAAGTGAACGAGGAGGCGATGCTCCGTCTCCCTTGGTGTTCTCTGCGCATTATATTTCATACGTGGGCTATACGGAATTTTCTGTTAGTTAAGCTTTTTGTATAAACATATAATGAATACCCTCAAATTTGCCTAGTCCCAGATTTGCTGGGAAGGGGGAAGCATGGCAGCTGCTTCTAATCGCCTGGGAAAAGTCAAGTAAAAAAGTGTTAGATTAAGGTGCTTTGTAAAAGTTACACATTTTCAACTCCAAGCATCTAGAAGGAAGGTGAGCCCTACAGGCAGAGCCTCCGCGTAGACACGTGATGTGTCATGTAAAATGCCATCACAGAGCTGTTTTCACCACACACAACATATGATGACGCTGACGGCCAGTTTTACCAAAAATGATGGAACCTGGTTCTGGCCCTTTTATTTGCATGGAAACTGTGGTTACTGGAAATTGTGTTTTCTCCTGAGGCAAGAACAGTGCTTGGTAAAGATGGACTCGTGAGAGCAACGTATTCCTTGAGAAAAACCTCAAGGATTCACAGAATCGTAGACTGTTTTTGTCAGAAGGTGATTGAAGGTTTAGCTCATTAAGTTCAACTATTTGTTTTTACAGACTAGAAAACTATGGTCTGGGGGGTGCTTCCCAAAAGCCACCCCGTTGGTGGCCAACTAAACTCCATCCCATGGTTCTTAACTTTTAGTGCAGTAAGAGCCCCGCAATGACGTCCTGCCTTATATTACAGTGACAAGGACTTTAAATCAAACTGCGCTTATTTTCGAAGCTAGTGAAACTCCCATAGGTTTTGCGTTGCAAAGCTGTTTCATCACTTTCTCTGCCAAGATTTTAAAAATTTAAGGTTGTGATAGAACAATTGATCGCTGGGCCCCTCCAGGACATATTGCATTATGGCTGTTAGCAACACGAGGGCTGAGTGTCCAAATCCGGGCAAACACAGACCACAGCTGGAGAGCAGGCTGTGTTGGGGGTTTTATTAAGGTGCCAACCATTTTAATGGGACTGACTGCATTTTGGAATTTCATCTCAGGATGTATGTAGAGACGGGTGTGGCCCTCCCATGATGGGGTCGCTGAGGGTCTCGTGAACATGAGGACGGAAGATGCCCCATTTCTGCCCCTGGGAGAAGCCGGCTGTTTGAAGGAGGGACTGACAGGGCAACTCTGGGTCCGTGAGGACCGCCCCAAGTCCTCCTAAGCCAGCCCCTCCCCCCAGGGCAGCACCAGAGGTCTCTGCTGTGGGAGGGGAAAGATTAATGTGGGGAGTGGGGAGAAATAGAGAGACCGCTGAAGCCTAACTCATTAACTGGCAACCTCTAGATGTTTTAACTGCAAAAATAAAAATTTGCTTTTCTTAAAATTATTTAAAATTTTACATTGTGATCATTATAGGTTCATGTGCCATTGTAACACATAGTACAGAGAGATTCTGCACACCCGTCCCCTAGCTTCTTCCAGGGATAACGTCTCACACACGCTCAAACAGCATCACAACCAGGAAACGGACGTTGATGTAACCCATCCATCTGCTTTTAGATTCCACCAGTTTGACATGACTTAGACGAGTGCAGTTTTATCATACGAGCATGTTGGTGTGACCAGGGCTCAGTCGAGATCAGAACAGCTCCAGGACCTGAGCTTGTCACCACGGTCACCTCCCTCCGTGACCCTAAGCCCTGAAACCACTAGTCTGTTCTCCAGCTCCACGGGCTTACCTTTCAAAATGCCATGTGAATGGAATCAGGCAGCTTGTAACATTCTGAGACGGACTTTTCACACTTAGGACAATTCACGCGAGACCCACCAGGATGTGGCATGAGTCAGCATCTTTGCTTTATTGCTGACTCGTGTTCCATGGCCCAGGGGTGCCATACTGGGTTTAACCTCTCACCTGTTGAAGGATACCTGGGCTGTTTCCAGTTTTTGCTGTTAAAGGGAAGGCTTTTGTGAACATTGTGTACCGGTACCAAGTGAATGCAAATCTCCTTTCTCTGGGGTAGGTGCCCAAGGGCAATTGCTGGGCTCATGACAAGCATAGGTGTTGCCGGAAAATGACATCTTTTCACTTTCAACCTGCCTATGTCACTGTATTTGAAGTGAGCTTCTTATAGACAAATGTTAGCTTGCGTTGTTTCATTTTTTAAATCTCTTCTGCCAATCTCTGGTTTTCAATTTTTGTATTTGGACTGTTTACACTTAATTATTGATCTATTAGGGCTCAAGTGAGCCATTTAGTTTGTTTTCTGTTTGTTTCTTCTGTTTCTCATTTTTCTGTTTCTCTTTTCTTGTTTTCCCATGGGCTACCTGAACATTTTTAGGAGTTCATCTTGATTTATTTACGGTGCCTTTTAGTATATCACTTTATACAGCTTTATTTGTTGCTCAGTATTATAATATACATGCATAATGTATCGCAAAACTGGTATCAGTGTTTTACCACTTTAAGTATTGAAACTTTAATTCCACTAGGTCCTTTTAAATATAATTATGTTATTTTCTCTACATATATTGAGCACCACATCACGTACTGTTATAATTTTTCTTCAATAGCCAAGTATGATTTAAGAGCTCGTGAAGTCAGCATATTATGTTTACCTTTATTTTTCTCTTTCTGGTTGTCTTTCCCTTCTGAAGTCCCGAGTCTTCTTCTGTTAACACTTCCTCTTTTTGGAAAACTTCCTTTAGTCGTTCTTTAAGGGTAGGTTTTCTAGAAACAAATCCTCTCAGTTTTCCTTTGTCTGAGCATGGCTTAATTTCTCCTTCATTTCCAGAGGATATTGTCACTAGACAGAGAATTGAAATGTGCTGTGCCTCTTCCTTCTGGCTCTGTGGTTTCAGATGGGAAATCTGCTGTCCTTGGAGCTGGTGTGTCCCCAGAGTAATGTCCTTTCTCTCTGGCTGCTTTCAGGATGTTTTCTTTCTCTTTAGTTTCAAAAGATTAATTAGAACGGCTCTTGGTGTAGATTTCTTTGGATTTATATAACTTAGGATTTGTTTAGCTTCTTGAATTTGTAGGTTTGTCTTTTGCTAAATTTGGGGGGTTTTCAGCAGTTATTTCTTCAAATACTTATACAGTTCATTCTCTCCTCTCCTTCTGGGAATCCAATGATATAAATGTCAGCTCTTTTATTATTGTCCCACAGGCCCTGGAGGGTTTTTTTTACAGTTTATTTTCTTTCTTTTCAGCTTAGGTAAATTCTATTGATGTCCTCAAGTTCACCAATTCTCTCCTCTGTCATCCCCATTCTACTATTGAGCCCATCTACCTGGTTTTTTGTTGTTTGTTTTATTCTTTATGATTGTATATTTTTGGTTCTATTATTTCCATGTGGTTCTTCTTTATAACTTCTACTTCTTTGATGAGATTTTCTACTTTTTATTTTTATCAAGAGAACTTGTAATGATTTGTTGAAGCATTTTCATGATGGCTGCTTTTAAATCCTTGTTGGATCATTTCAATATGTGATTCATCTCAGTGTTAGTGTCTGTTGATTATCTTTTCTCATTCAAGTTATGATTTTCCCAGTACTTTGCACAATGAGTGATTTTCAGCTGTATCCTGGATATTTGGGAGACTATATTATGGCAGTCTGGTCCTGTTAAATCTTCTGTTTATAGCAGGCAGTCACATGTTGAGATGTAGTGCAAGGGCCAGGTGGCTGTGTGTGTGTGTTTTTCCCCTGGGCCCTGCCAACACCACCCCCACAAAAGTAGGGAACTGACTCCTACTGTATTGCTCCTTTCAAGTGGGGGCTGGAGCCCTGGTCCGTGCTGGCCACTGGTGACACCAGGTGGGGATCGGAAGGCATTCACACTGCTGAGCAAGGTCGAGTCTCTGCTCCCTCCTGAGTCCCGCTGACATGATCCCAGCAGAGCAACTGGAACACACCCTACTCCCACTGGCTGGCAATTGAAAGTCAGCAATGTGCTCAGCCTCACAGACACCACCATGCAGCCTGCTTCATGGGAGTGGGTGATGGGGGTAAGGGGGGTGTAAAAGGTCCGAAGTCTCAGGCAGGAAGGAGCCTGTGTGGTTTTTCCTGGTTTGGCTGGAGTAACGTTTTCTAGTGCTGGCCATCCTTCGGCGGCCCTTTGGCTAAGGGGACCTGGCTTTCCTTGGAGGCTTTTTGTCTGTGTCCATTGGCAGTTCTGGGCTGGGGGCTCTGAAGTGTCTGCACATCCTCTAGGATGTCAAGTAGGCAGTAAGGAATTCACTGCCACATCACCCCAAGTCTCAAGCTCTCTAGCCAGTCTCACTGGCTTTCTTCTTTCCACCCTTTAGAGTCTTCTTATACTTATTTGTTGTGTTATGGTCAGAAATTTTACTTGTAAGAGGGATAAATTAGAAGGAATGGAACTATTTCCTCTTGGCCCAAACCAGAACAGTTCCTTATAATTTTTAATCCATTAAAATAAAATGCAAAGGAAATAAGGAGATGTTGCCCATGAGTTAAATTTGCTACAGATAAGCATTTCCAAATCTCAGCAATATTGACATTTGGGGATAACTGATTCTTTGCATGAGGCTGATCTGCATCCTTGACCATTTGATGCCAATAGCACACACCACCCCCACTGTGACAACCAGACATGTCTGCACACATCGCCAAGTGTTACCTAGGAGGCAAAATCACTCAATATTGAGAACTATGAATTCTGATCAATTGGAAATGTTTTATATACATACAGACATATAAATCTAGGGTATTTTATTGATGCTCCTGGAAAAAATAACAAATTATGGCAATATTCTCAATATTTTAAAAATGTACGATAAATCGTTATCTTGCCAAGTTATCTGAGAAATGTTGTGCGATGCAAGAGCTCTCTGCTGGCTGGCTCTGAGACTGTGAGCCCCCCATCAGGGACCCTAAACCATGTGCAACATTAGGTAACACACTCAACTAAGGGTCGTAAGTTTCCTTGCATGTCTAAGCGAATGGTGAGTTCAGCTCTCCTCTTGACATGAACCATACCAGCAGTTATAACTTGTCTTTAGAGCCCAGCTAGCCCACCACCTGCCCCTTCCCTCTGTCCCCAGGGCACCCGGGTTTATCTTCACTTGCACCATCTGTGCAAATGGGACCTTCCCTACTAAACAAATCTGAGATGTTGCCCCAGAGGTTTTCACACCAACTCCTGCAGAAGAGATTTCCACACCGTCGTTAATTTAAAGCTGCCAGTTTCCAGAGAACCTCTGGTCTAGACATGTTACATTCACAGAAAAAAAAAAGACACTCACAACCCCTATCAAATTATCAACCCCCTCAGCTCTGTCATATCAGAAGAGCCAGAACCTGAGGAAACACACCCAAAGGTAAACAAGAGCCACCCTGAGGAAGCAGAACAGACCCTGCATTTGGGATCAGAAGGCCTGGTTTTGTGTCTTTACCCCTGACAGTATGACACTTTTTTCCACGAGCCCCACTTTCTTCATGTGTAAAAGAGCATAGTAATACCACCTCCACAGCTACAGTGACGTTTAGATTGAACAGCAAAGGTGACACGATGGTCTAATCCATAGACAATTGTTCAAGGTGGGTTATTCTCCCCCACTCTTCTCAAAGCCCCTACACATTTACATTGCAGTGTATTGGTGGCTAAGATATATTATTCTATTTAGCTGACCAACGCATTAATTAATTAATTAATTAGTGATGTCACCAAAACAACATTTTTAATGTTTCAAATGCAGAGAGTTGTGTTAAGATATCTGCTAGGCTTGGAGATATAAAGTTACATAAGTCACGGTCACCGTCTCAAGGAAGTCATAGCCGCCCATTCATTTGTCCAAACTAATTATCATTGAGCACTATTGTTTACGCCCATGAGCACTGTCCTGGTGCTGGGAACGGATAGAACAATGGTCAAGACAGAGCCCTCCCCGCAGAGAGCTGACAGCACAGGAGAGGAGAAAGGCAGCCTGGTGAGTGTGACAAGAGCGGGACTTCATGGTAAGTACTATAGGAACACCAGGCAAAGGGACAGGCCCCAGCCCAGGGAGTCAGGGAGGGCTTCCTGTAGGAAGGGAGACTCCAAATACAAACAGGGTTTAGGCAGGTGACTATAGGGGGACAGGTCATCTGGATAGATGAAAACCAAATAAAATGTGTAAACACAGAAGATACCCAATAAATGTGAGATGAATGATTGATTTGACTGACCGATTGGCTAACAATCAGATAAACTTTCTTTCCAGGAACTGGAGGAGAGTAGGGTGGGGAGGGAAAGAAAACGGCCTAGGGTCTCAGCAGCTACTGACAACAGAAGAGCCTAGATTAAAGACCAACAGCATGAAGGGTCACAGGGACGAGTACCTAGAAAAAACAAACCAAAAATATACAGAAAACCAACGGGTCCTAATCTCCCCCATCTTCTCCCCCCAAAAGTCAAGGAGCAGTATCTGCCCAGAGAAGATGCTGTCCAGGTCGCTGGGGGTGGGAGTTCTTACTGAAGAAAACACACGGCAGGAAACCCAGAGGCAGAAAAACCATGTTCTTAGATGTCTAAGACTGAAATACGCAAACATAAATTCAGGAGTCAGGGCAGGAAATTAGAGGAGAGCCGGCCGGGGAGGCTGGCACCAGCGCTTGAGCAGGTGAAGAATCATTGAGAAGAAAAGGGATCTCGCCCACCTCGGTGGCTGGGCAAGTGTGTCCGCGCGTCTGAGAGAGCCCGGGCTCTGTGTCCCCCACACAGCCAGGGCCACTGAAATCCTCCTGGACAGAGACCCGCTGCACCAGCTCAGAGCATGTGCTGGACGGCAGCAGGATGGTAGCAGCTTAGGTTCACCGAGCCCTCACCGTACATCAGGCACTCGTCAAGGTGCTTTCAAGGTGCACTCGTCAAGGTGCTTTCCTAACTTACCTCATTTAATTCTCACAACATACTAATAGAATAGTACTACTCTCACTTTACAGATGAGGAAACTAAGAAAAATGTTAAGTAATTTGCCCAAAGTCACACAGAGTTAGGTGGCAGAGCAGGGACTTCTGTCCAAAGAGATTGACGTCTCTACACATATTCACACACACACAACATTTGTACATACACACCAGGCACATCTAAAAAGGAAAGAAGAGAAAACCAGAGAATCCCAGCAGCCAATAACCAGGGGTGTGTGGAACAGGAACAGGGCACAGTTGGAAGAGGCATAACTCCAGAAGGGCGCCCCCTGCCCCCGACCCAGCTGTGCTGCTGTCCATGGTCCTGGAGAGTCTGGCGTCACGGGGCAGGGCTGTGCTTGCTAATCCTGCATCACTAGGGGTCCTGCCCACAGGAATGCAGAACCAGATGAGGGAAGAGCCGCTGCGGAGAGAAACCTGGGAGCAGGGAGGGAGGGTCCTGACGGCCCGGCCACTGTCACCGCACGCGGAGGGACAGCTCGTTCTCACATACCCACGTGCAATATTTATTGCTGGAAAAATTGGCAAGAGCGTGCCTTTGCTTTTCCGTTTCACTGTCGAAAAATAAAAATTAGAAAGGTGACTCTGAGCCGCATACCGTGAGATCCACGTCTGTGCGCGTTTTCTAGTTTTTCACCATAGCCCTTGTCTCTCCTCCACGTATTGCCTCTGACACAGCATCGTCCTAGCAACTGAAAAGCCAGGATAACATCCCGTTGGATGTATCCAAATGGCTGATTGCAGCCGCTTTGCCTGCGTTGCCGTTCCCAGCCCATCTTCAGTTCCTTGAGAGGTAAACTTTCCTTGTGTCTGTCCTTGAAACAGAGGTTCCGTCCAGGCAGCTCGCTGAGCGAAGAAGCCCAAGGAGGAGGCTCAGGAAAGACAGCGGAGCCTTGCGGACGGCCCACTGCTCGCGCCCTGGACACCGGGCAGATGTACGGATGAAACGGTTGGCAGTGGAAACACAAAGAGAAAGAGCGCTCTTTCTATTATCCACAGTCTTCCCAGGAGCTGTTTGCCTCGTTGCCATGGCACGGGCGGTGAGATTTCATAACTGTCCTCCTGCCTGCCATGTGCTTCCCCGCAACAATGCGAATTTAATCAGCCCAGACAGTCGGTCGGGTTTTGTCCATGTGAGTGGAATAAAACTTTTCTCACCAGCTAAACCCACAAAGTATCTAAAAGCCATAAATAATCGGTAGCCCTCCTAACTTGCACCTGCCTGCTCTGTTTGATCAGGGCTACGAGGGGCAGAGAACAACCACGGCTCCCATGCGCTGCCTGCTTCTCCCGGCTGTGCTACCAATGTGTTTGCAGTGCAAAACATCCATTTTGGGTAGAGAAGGATTGTTTCTGAACGGCAGAAATAATTCTGCCCCAAGCGATGATTTTAAATGGAAAAAGCTTCACAAATATTCCTTACACAGGGCAAAGAGAGTGCCCAAAGAACAGAGAGATGAGAGGAAAATACATCAGAAAGATCATCTGAAAGGCTAGAGATGGCAGGAGTGAATTTCACTTGCATCACTAGAAATGGAAAGAGGACACTGAAATTCCACCCCTTCCTTTAATGCCAGAAGCGCGGGTCAGAAGAGCTGGCGGCAGAGGACCCAGAACTGAATTTATTCGTCACACCTGGAGAGGTTACTGGAACAATCTGAAACTTCTTGCGTCTTTTCAGAAAATAATCTGCACTATTTTGAAATGATACCATTACAATGTGATCAAGAGACACTTCTTCTGTAAACAGTAACCTGATATTTGCATATCTTAAAAGTATGGTGTTAGATTTAAATTGACAGTAGTGGATATTTAGATGTGTTTGTTTTTATCTCTGTATTCTGATACAAGATTACTAAGTTTCCAAGACCCTGTTGAAAATACATTCACTTTATGGTCAAGTGACCATGAAATTCTTTACTGTGTTTTTAGTGTATTAAAGGGCCGAAAAATTATACGGCATGAAAAACACTTCTTTGACACAAAACTAGGAGATAGGATTATAATCAATTTATCTGATGATCCATTTTTCAAATTAATAAGTGTATTTCCATTATACATTACCAAAAGTCATTTTGCTTCTCAGTGAAAGAGCTGAAGGAGAGAGAATTATTTAAGCTACTCCTCAGTTCAGCTACAATTAAAGAATAAGAAACAAATAATGGGATATTTGAAAAATCGTTTCTCTAAGCTGGTAGACTACTAATCTAGAGTTCCACTTTGACAAAATATCAGAAGTCGGGACCCAGTCACAGCTGTCCATGCTGCTGTCTTGTTACTTTAGCCATAGCTGCCCCGCCTCCCCCGAGGCGCCTCCACCCACCTCTTCTGACCTTCAATGTGGCTGCAACTGGTTCCCCACGGGAGACATTAACAAAAAGTATCCTCATTTTTGATCTGAGATCCTGCCCAGGGAATGTTTGTAAAGTGAGGGAAACCCCTAAGCCACCTGTGCATCTCACCTGGAACCTGGGCGCAGCGTGGGCTGACCCTGTCAGACCCACATGGGCTTGAATCCTGGTCATACCTGAGCAAGCATCTTCCAGACGGAATGCGGTAATGATCAGCCTCCCACAAAGCTACAGGGATTCTGTGAAATTAACCCACGGATTACAGCAAAGTGAAGTCAGGGACGGTATCCTGAGTGCCTGCCTTCCCCGTGGAGTTTACATGCAAGTGAAAGGAAATAATTTCACCGGCAAGCGAGCTCTCGACTCCCATCTTGTCTGTGTTTAATAACCAGGCGTCTGGGGAACCGTATCGCTGGGGGGGAGAGATATACATATTTAACATGATTTCCGTTGGAGTGCACCAGCTTTAACTTGTGGATTTTTGAGCAACGAGAATAAAAAGGAGATTGGCCTTCATCTTTCATTGTCACCTTGGCCAAAGTCTCCCTTGAGCAGGAAGGCAGAGAGGGAAGGAGGGCAGAGAAAAGAGGCGGGGCCTCGCAGGATGGGGGCAGGCGCCCACTGACGGTCCTGGCCGCTTTAGGAGGCATCAGTATTCCCACCTGCGAAGGACGGAGCTGAGACCCCAAACGGTTAAATAGCGACACTCGGGGCCACGAGTCACATTTAAGCAACATGTCTGAGAGCACGTTGATCTTCAGTTCAGTGCTCCGTCCCCCGCGCAGGCCGTGTCTCCAGCCTTCCCCTGGGCAGACCTGCTTCATCCGCTTTAGCAAACACTGCCTGTCCAGGTGATGGTCTGGCTTGGTTCTGGGGATGCACAGGTGCTGCCTTTGATCAGCGTCTTGGAGGACCAGGAAACACTGAGACAGTCGGGAGGGGAGGGGAGTGATGGCTCCGCCCAAATTTAGGTAGACGCGGAGCCAGGCCCTTCCAAGGCAGGTCCCACGCCTTCTGCTTGCACCTCCTCCAGTCAAGATAAAACTCTTCCAACTCTGTCCCCCGAAAGGCAGCAGCCGCAGGGCCTCGCCGCTGGCCTCACACCGGCGCTGGGCAGCCAGAGCTGCAGCCTCCAGGGGCTCTGGTCCCGTCAGGCCAGCCAGGCGGTGAGCCCCCAGGCCCAGCGGTGGCCCACTTTCCTCCTACCTTGTCATGGGTGCCCAGAAGGGGTGCAACAGAGACACAGACCTGCACTGCTGGGGAACGTGTCAGAGAAGTGGGGGAGATGCGCTCAAGACAGGCCAGTGGAGGCTGAGAAGACCACCCATGAGAAGCACAGACGTCCATCTCCCTACACCACACGCCATCATAGGAAATAATTCAGAGAGATGCAGTTAACAGGGGAAGGAGTGCGGAAAATTCTGTCCTAAAGAAGCGCAGTCCTGTCAGCATAGGTGTTGCCCCTTTGGCCGACTAGGACAGGTAAGCCCGCAGGGCGGTCCTGCCCCAAAACTCCACCAGGACGCACCCTCCAAGTGGTCTGCAGGAGCGTAACTAGAGCCCCAGCTTCCCACCAGGGACATCCGGCTGCCTGGAATGGTCCAAGGGTGGCACCCTGTCCCTTTTGTGCTTTGCTCTAGCACCTGATAAAAACAGCCCCCCGGGCACGGTCTCCATGTGCACAGATGCTCTGGCTGAGGGGAGGGGCAGCAGCTCTAACTCACGAGCCGACCGTAATTAAAAGCAAGAGGAAATACCCCTACACAGCTAGCCACTAGTCTGGTCTCACCCATCTTCTTGCTGGGCACAAAATCCAAAGAGCCCCATTTCCTGGCGGCCTAAGGAGACCCCACATCTGGATGCATGGCCATGGTCTCCCTGAGGCTTAAATGGGTGAATGGAGGCTCTCAGAGAAGCGCTGCTGTCTGTGTTGGGAGCACAACCCTTAGCCACAGGACGCTCCCTGTACAGAAAGGATGTTGTTGCCTGTACAACAGGGTGCTCCGTGTACAGCAAGGATGCCCCCTGTAGGGACTACCCTGGCTGTCCGGTGGTTAAAGACTTCACCTTCCAGGGCAGGGGGTGCAGGTTCAATCCCTGGTCGGGGAGCTAAGATCCCACATGCCTCACGGCCGAAAAACCAAAACAGAAAACAGAAGCAATATTGTAACAAATTCAATAAAGACTTTAAAAACGGTCCACATTTTTTTTAATCTTTAAAAAAAAAAAGAGAGAATGCTCCCTGTAGAGCAAGGATCCTCCCTGTACAACAAGGATATTCCCTGTGCAAGGATGATCCCATAAGTCGAGCTTTGCTTTGGCAGTGCCTGGATGTCAGCTGCTGGGGTTCTTTTGCATGAACTTCCTTGAGCTGGGATTTCTGACAATGTTATGTCTATGTTTTCGTTGCTAGGGCTGCAGTAACAAACTATTTCAAACTGTGAAATGTATTCTCTCACGGTTTGGAGGCCAGAGTCTGAGATCAAGGTGCTGGCGGGGTTGGTTCCTCCTGGGACTGAAAGAGAGAACGTGTCCCAGGCCCCTCCGCTCTCTGCTGGTTGGCTGCTGGCTGCGTCACCCCAGCCTCAGCCCTCACAGTCGTACAGCGTGCTGACTTTGTGCGCACGTGCGCCTCTGGGTGCAAATATCTCCTTTTTATAAGGACACAGTCACGTCGGTTTAGGGCCCACCCTAATGACCTCATCTTGAGCATCTGCAAACACCCCATTCCAAGTAAGGTCACATTCACAGGTACCAGGGGCAGGACTTTTGACACATAAATTTGGGGGACACACCTGCACCCATAGCTGGAGGTATGAAAGACCCCTGAAGTAAGAGAACAGAGACGCGGGTGAGGGATTTCCACTTCAGAGATACCTGGGGGGTGTTGAAGGGTCCCCTGGGTCTGGGAAGGGCATCCCGTCTGCCTTTCAGGCCCCAGCACTTTGAGGGGCTGCAGCCCCGCACCCTGAGTCGGCCCACTGGTAACACAGCACCTTAGTGACAGCAGCCTGGCGAGGGCAGGACACCCAAAGGAATACGAGAAAGCCCAAACCAGCTTCAGACGCTCCGAGCACAGCAACAAGGTGGGTCCCAGATTCCAGAAGGATGGCATTCCCATCTTGACACCGCTTTGCTATTTATGAGATTCTAGTGTAAAAAGTCAAAAGAACCTGTGAAAAAAGAAAGGGACCCTTTCCTGTGGAACTGTTCCTTTTTCACTCTTTTTACCCCACCTGCTCCTCCAGATTTCACACCGTCCGGAACCATTCATCACCAGGGAGGGTTTGGGGGCAGCTCTGTGGCTTTAGCGCGACAGGCACAGGAGGGGAGCAGGCTTCCGAGGGCGCAGCGCGGTGGCCAGCGGTCAGCACTGCTGCAGCGCCCACCACAGGGCCCCACGGGCCCCCACAGCTGCCCTACTGCAGACGCACACAGTCACGGGATGGGCACCCCACAGGAGACTCTGAATGGACGAGGAGAGGGCAAGAGGGTCTCCTAGGTGGGCTCTGAGTGGGCCCAGCCCCTGCGAACCACGAAGTGAGATTAAGGAACGGTCTCGGGAACAGCAGCAAAGACCTAGAAAAAGAAATCTGGGGCCCTGGCAGGTCCGACTGTGAAAATGTGAGGCCTCCTATCTCGGCCCACTTCATGCAGCCTCCGGGCCAGCCAGGAAGACTTACCAGCCACAGTCCGGAGACTATTCCCGTATTAGCAATTCACTGTCAAACGGTAAAGAGTTTGCCAAAGAATAATAGATGCTTTACATTTTATGCATAGCTAGTTCTGAGACCAGGGCTATAAAAGTTTTCTATTAACATGTAAGCACTAAGACAAGTTTTTTTTTAACTTGATAAATATACATAACTCCTTTACAATGGGGCTCTTGTATTGCTAATGGAGACCCTTAATGGAGAGTTATATTTCCAGGATTATATCTTTATTCAGTTGCAAATGATTTTTGGGGGGGGGAAGTTTTAATACTCTGCTCCCTCTATGAATAATAGTATCATTTGAATGCAGGGGACACCTGGTCCCGGGAGGAGGACAGAGGGGGCCTACACGGACCTGGCAGTGCTGCCAACTTTGCATTTTCCCAGCCTTCCCTATCCGCTCCATTCAGCATCTAATTTCATTCTCCCTCAGCAAAATGCTAGACACTTGTAACTTTATTCTCCCTCTGCAAAAACTTGCTCTCTTGTAAGGAAAAAATCCTGGAAAAAAAAAAATTCTCTTATCAATCTCTTCTTATATAGAGTCTAGTAATTTGAAGGCTGGCTAAAGTTTCAGGAAAAACCTTCCAATTAAATACTGTAAAAAGATAAAATAACAGTGGCCTTGCCTCTGCCCAATAGCTTTATTGAAGCGCTCTTTTGTTGACTTATTGTACACTAGCCACTGAGCCGTGCAAAGAACATTACGTTTCAGAAAGAGCTATTCGTATGCGGCCTGCGTCCACTCCAAAAACAATCAAGCCTGTATTGCGTTTTGCAAATTTATACCAGGATGTTGGTTTAGAGTGTTTCCCTGAAAAGTTTTTCAAGTAAGTGTCTGCTTTCATGGGCGAGAGAGATTGAGGCACACAAACAAACCTTTGTTTCAAAACTCACAGATGTATGGCCGGGGCTGGGCTTTGTTTTCTCTTTAAGAAGTATTCTCAGATTTTTGTTTTGAGCACAACACAGGATTGTACCAAAAAAAAAAAAAAAAAAAAAAAATCAGCTTGAGGATGAATGTCTTGTATAATCTTCGGCGTTCCCAGATTTTCCCAGGGTTAATTTTTCTGCTCCAAACTTTGTGTGTTGGGTTGGTTTGGGTGCTTTTTGGTTTGTTTGTTTGTTTTGTTTTTTAAACTCAGGCCCACAGTGAAAAAGGAATTCTAGCTACTTCAGCTTCTAATGGCTTTGGGAAACTTCATTCCAAAGCCATTCGGGGGTTTGCAAGCTCCATAAATATACTTCCGTTGGTGCTGTGATCTGCTTGTTGCTCTCCCCCTGCGCGGAGCCCTGCCCGGGACGTCTGTGGGCACCAGGTTGGATGTCCTGGGGGCAAAGGAAAGCGGGGGTGACAAAATGTTTACACTCCAAGCCAGGCATCCTTGGGGGCAGGAAAACAACTCTCCCTCCCGAAGAGCACATGAGGTGTTTTTATGTTCCACGTGGTCACATGTTCAACTAAAAAATTCTTGTGCATAAGTGGTCGGGGGTGAGCAGTTAGGAGAAGAATCTCAAGGAGGCAAAGCCAGGCAGCGGGAGGTCGTCCGCGGAGCAGGGAGCTGTCTGATGGGCCAGGAGCTGGCACAGACGGCGGCCACCTCAGGCGGCCAAGGTTCAAGTCTGCATCCAAACACGGGTCAGGCACCCTTCCTCCTTCAGGTCAGGTCTACAGGACAAGCCTGCAAAGGAACAAGATTCTTGGGTGTCCAACCCACGGAGCCCGGGAGCCTGCAAATCCTGGCTGTGCTCACCTCCAGCTGACTGGGGTGGGGGGGGGGGTGTCTCCCTTTGAAAGCATCCAGGTGTGAAAGGATGTCCCCTCGTGTCAGGGTGGATGGAGGGGGAGGGCAGGTGTGGGCGAGATGCAGACACCAGACAGCCGGTGAGGGTGTGAGTTTAGGGGCAGCCGACTGAGCTGGCTTACAGCCGAGTTAAGGTTGGGTGCTGTTCAGTTGCATTACACTTTAGTGACCACTGCTCATGTCTGTTTCATACTCCTATTTTATTTAGTTATTTTTATTTTATCTGATGCTCACAGCAACCCTACAAGGCTCAGGTTATCAATCCCATTTTCAAGATGAGGAAGTTGAGACCCGAGGGCACTTAAGTAATTTGCCCAGGGTCACCCAGCTGGTATTCAGCAGGGCTGGCTTTCAAACCCAGGTCCTTCTAAGTCCAAATTCAACTCCTGTCCACGATGTGAACTCCCTCTGAGCTTTCCAAGTCCAAGGCAGGTGGGCAGTCCTTCTCATTCTTCGGACTACGGACGTGTTGGCTTTCATTTGTGTAAGCTTTTCCTTTTCTTCCTCATCCCTCACCCCCGAAAATGATTTACTCAGCTCCTAGCTCTTATTGGCACGGCTAATTCTGGCTCTCCGTCAGCCTGAGCCTCTGCTTTTATTGTTTAAAGACCATGACTAAGTCGGGCTGTGCAAAATTGTACTGTGGTGTGAAAATTTAGTGTTGCTTTGTGACTCCAAAACTTCATCTCCATCAACTAGCAGAAGAGTTCTGTTCTTTCGGGATGGTCAAAGACATTGGTAATCGTCTTGGAAGTGTTACCTGGGACAGAACGTTACGTCTAGAAGTGGGGTGTTGGGTTAGTCTCTCAGGAGAAGAGACAGGGACCCGGCAGGTGGCAGGTGGACCACCAGGTGAATGTACGTGGTCAGAACCTGGAGAGGGTGAGCCCCAGGCTCTCGAGCTGACGGGGCCCAAGGACGCAGAGTTGTCTCAAAGGAGAGTATTTCCACGCGTGTCAGATGTGGTAGCACCTGCCCCTCCCACCTGCAGGCTTCACTAAAAACCACACAGAGGCATTCCCTTCTCAGTTACTGATGGCAGCGCCATGAAGTCAGTGAGTCTGAAAACAAATATCTGAAATTATGAATAAAATTTCAGAAGAGTCAAGGGCCCCTGGAAGCATTTGCAAAGTTAAAGCCAGCCCCCGCCCCCAATAAAGGGCTTGTCCAGGAGTCGTGAGCGGGGCTCACATTCCTAGAATCACCTTCAGAACTGCTGGACACTGCACGTGGCCGCCCTGTGCCCACATCACCTGCCCTTCAAGTCCTGCCAGCTTCGCTGAAACACCTGCTCTCCTGACCTTCACTCTCTGACAGTTTGGGGCCTGACACATCAAGTGATCCTTGTCATTTAAGTCACTTATTGTCTCAAACCTGAGACTCATGTCCTTCAATCTTTCTCTTCAGGAAACTCACACTCTTTCTGTGGAAGGTTAAAAAAATAATTTTGTACTTCTACATTTTATAATATGTTGTTTTCGAAACTCCAAATCTCACCACCCACGTCAGAGTCTCAGAACCCCCACAGCACTTCCAGCATCTTCCAAGGACCAGAAGGACACAAGGCAGCCCGAGACAGTGGAGACGTCACAGAATGCAAATCTGACCCCTCCCTCAAGTTCATACTCAGAATTCCAGGATTGCGCTTGGGAAATACCTCGCCTGACATAATTTTCTGAGTTAACTTGCACTATTTCCAACACGAAAGCAAGGAGTTTCTTATCAGCTAAACATCAATTTTCCAACCATGAGCCATGTAATGAAAACCCCTTTTGAGCACCGGGTAAGAATAAGGACGGATATCAGGAGCACAGAAATCCATAATTACTTTTTTATTCGTCCCTTTCAAGGAAGAAACCAGGGTTCACTCTCAAAATCATCACTCATCCTCTTTGGTGGCAGCCCCCCTCAAAGCCAAGTGGTCACACAGAATGGGCTGGCTCACAAGCCCCCGGTCACACCCGGCTGAGCTCTGGCGCCAGGGCAGCCGATGTGACTGTCACACCCACACATGTCCTCCGTCAGCTTCTGGGTCTGGGGCCTCAGCAGCCACTGCCTGGCTCTCTCCTGGGCACCTGAGCCCCTGCCACCCACCACCAGCTACTTCTGCTGCCTCCCGCCCCCCACCCCTGGGACATTATGATCCTATGTCACAGCCCCTATGCCTTTCCAAGGTAACACTTAGCCAATCCAGCAAACCGCTCTCTGAGAATGGAAAAGGCCGAGGAAGCCACCAAGCCCCCAGGTGACACCTGTGTAGTGTGTGTTGTTCCCTCAGACTTGGTTTCAAACCACACGCCCCGTCATATCACCCAGTGGTCACCTCCCCTTGTCATCCTCACCCCTGGCTGCTTTCAGTTCTCACCATATTATCAAGTGGATTCATTCATCCAGTGGGTCCTAAGAAAAGCCAGGATGGGAAGAACCGGGGTCATGGGGGGAAGCCTGGAGCAAAGCAGGCATCCTCACCTGCTGGTGGGGGGCAGGGATTCCCAACTTTTGGGGGGCCTTCCCAAGGCTGCGTGCCAGTGAAAGAGCAGTTCGTGTCGTATGCTGAAGCCTGGGGCCTTGCAGCGGTGTCTCGAGGCTGCGACCCTCTGGGGCCTCGTGTTAACACGAGAGGGTGTTTTCTTCTGCCAAGCGCTCCTCATTCCCCAGCCGAGTGCCGTGACGCTCACCTGTTCTCTGTCCTATTCCCTCCCTGCTGTACTGGAAGGCCAAAGCTGGGGGCTTATATAAAATAGACATTCCTTTCTCCCAGTTCTGGAGGCTGGGAGTCTGAGATCTGGGTGCCGGCAGATTCCGTGTCTGGTGGGGACGCATCCTGCACCCTGGGTGGCGTCTTCTTTCTGTGTCCTCATGTGGAAAAGGGCAGGTGCTCTCTGGGGTCTCTGTTATCAGGGCACAAATCCCATTTGTGAGGGCCCCACCCTCATGATCTTATCACCTCCCAAAGGGCCCACCTCCTGACACCATCACCTCAGGGGTAGGATTTCAGCACAGGGATCTGGGGGGACACAGATGTTCATTCCACAACAATCCTCACTGCCCTGACTGCCTCACGCCATCCACCCCCTCTCAGAGAGGAGGGAACGGAAATTTATCAGTATTATGCCTACGATTTTCAGTTGTGATAAACACAGAAGGATCCCCCGTGCTGGGTGACAGGTGACCGGTGGGCACCCAGTCGAGCGGGGCTTCTTCTCAGGACGGAGAGCGTCGTGTGGGGCTATCAGCATCTTACACTGAATTATTGGCTTCTGTCCTGACGCCTGTATTTTAGCCAACTTGAGTCCTGGAAAATCATTTTTATTCAGGTGACATCAGTGATAAAGAGCCCATCAATAAATATTTTCCGCCTGAGAAATGTGCTCAGTCCGCTCACTGGAACAAGAAAACCACGTGTGGTGCAGCCGGCCTGGAAGGTTCAGGAGAGGGAGCCTCGTGGGAACACGGGAACTGGCCTGGTCCTCACCCGGGGCCACTGGCCACTGGCCACTGAGGCGGTGGCTGTGTGGCAGCACAGGTGGCAAGCCACAGTTCCTCGTCTGCTGAGGACAGGCCGAAAGAAAGTGGGGTCTTCAGTCACCATGTTGAACCTCATGGGGCCATCATCCTTGACCCAGCATCCTGGGTCCCTGGGACCTGTGAGGTCCCAGCACTGACCCCATAACCCCGGGTATGAGCTCCCAGCAGCACTGGGACTGGCCTGGGTCAGTCTGTGCCCTGGTGAGCGCTGCCCCCTCCAGATGGGGTGAACACCGGGTGGCTTCCAGGGTCCCTCCAAGCCTAGAGACTGAGGTTCTTTAAAGAGGCAGGGACGGGTCTATCTCACTCCCAGGACAGCTGAGCCTCAGCACCCACCCCCACCCCTCCCCGGCCCACCTCCTCACAGCAAAGGGAGCCCCGCTCGGCTTTGCAATGGCTGTCAGGGGCCTGAGTCCACGCTTCACAAACCTCACAGGCTGTGGCTGTCCTTCGACGGGTTCCCTGACAGCCCGGCCGCCTCCAGAAAGCCCACCCCCACTTCCGTGCCTCCCAAGTGGCCTCACCTGCGCCTGTGGTCGTAACTGTCCCAAGATCATGTCTCCAGCCCCCATCTCTCACCTACACTCCAGCCTCACCTGCCCCATCAGGCCTGACACTCCCCACCCCACCCCCCGCCCATCCCCTTCTCCCCGGCCACGCCCAGCTCATCAGCTGCAAATCCCCTCTTCCTGTTCTGACCCCGAACCCGACGATGAGCCTCAGTTCTCCTCTCAGGCTGCACGGCAGGTCCCGTGCTGTTTGTCTCCAGATCACATCAGGCTAGGAGCACCCCTCACCCACCCCTCCAGTACCGCCTGGCCGCAGCCAACGCCCTCTCTCCTAAATATTCCAGACGCTGCTTGACCTTGCTCCACACGGCGTCTCCTCTATCAGGTCTCCCTGCTCCGCAGCCAGACCCCCAGCTACCCCGTCTCCACCCTCCCCGACCTCAGTGCCTCCCTTCCTGCTCTGTGGTTCCCCAGATTCACCAATCACGTTCCCCCACCCCCTGTCTGCACCTGCTCCCCCCCCCCCGCCCAGGTGCCCCCCGATTCCCCAGCGGCTCACTCCCTCCTGCCTGGAATGTCACAGAGCCCTGCTGCCCACATCCCAACCCCACACGTCTCTCCCGCACAGACCGCCTGTGTCTCTCACGCTCATCACCACGGTCCTACCGTGCATTCCTTGGTCTGGTCATGTGCAGCTTCTCTTCCCTGTGGGAACACAAGTTCCAAGAAGGTCGGGACATACTCCGTTCACTGCTAAATCCTCAACACCTAGGACCTGGCCCCTCCAAGGAGCTCGGTAAGCATCCGCCCAGTGGACAGATGGGTGGACGGAGGGCGGGAGGGCGGGAGGGCGGGTGGCGGATGGAGCTGGGGCTGCACACCCACGTCACAGGCAGCCAGCGGGCAGTGCGGTGGGAGGGAAGTTCGGGGCCTGGGTGGGAGAGGTGAGGGGAAAACACAGTGGCGATGGACCGTGCGGACTAGGGGTGGGCGTCCCTGGGGCAGGTCCACGGGGAATCTGCTCAGGGTCGAGCCCCAGATCAGGCCTGTGTGCACAGCAAGCTGTGTTCAGGGGACACTGGGGTCCGATGCTCCAGGCCAAAGTGGGGAAAGGAAGACCTCCATGCCTCAAGCTGCCACCTGAGAGGGTGGCTTTGGTCTCGGCCACTGGACTCACGATCTTTCCACGGTGCAGGTAGCGGCTTGCACGCGGCACCGTGCTCACACTCACAGCACAGCCGTGCTGCTCCTCCGTGGAGCTTTAACGAAAGACGCAGAACACCTCCTGGTCAATTCAACTCTCAGAGAATTCCACATTAACCAAGACGCTGGGCAACCGAGAAGTCATCCCAGCTGTGGTTCTGTAGTGACCTTGCTGAGAAACACGACATCCCAGGGCCAGGCACCGAGACCCTCTGCCCGTGTGCAAACACCTTCCTGCTACCCTCGGGATTTAACTGGGAAAAGCACAAATATTCCAAACAGAACCACTTCTAAGAAACGAGGTTGATTCATTGAAAAACTTGTTCTTACAGCCCAACAAAAAAAGTCCAGAGAGAGGTTGGTCATTTCCTAGATGTTGTCCAGGAAATAGCTGCTTCTCCAGTCCCTGTTTTATATTGATTATTTCATGATTAACAACCTTAGATCTACAGGAATGGATACTACCATTTGTTTATAATTCTTTGGGTCCAGTTTGGGGAAGAAAAAAGGAGACGCGTATGAGAGAAAAACAATTCAGACATCGCCCTCCACAGGCCCACCCTGTCCTGGGAAAGAGGACGAAGCAGCCTGGTCACAGCATTTCCATATAGTTAGGTTGAAAATGTGCATATGGAACACCCAGCAATTCTACTTTTAACTGTTGACCCTGGAGAATGTCTCACATAGGCGCATGGGGAGTCACGTAAAGAATATTCTGTGCACAACTGTTACAGAGAATGAAAAACTAGAAACCTTCCAATCTCCATTGGTAGAGGGACAGATCACAGTTTTCCAGGAGGTGAACCATGCAGTCATCAAAATGAATAAGAAATGGGGCAGGGGAGGGGGGAAGCGAGAGGGAGTGAGAGATCTACAGAGACGACCCTTCAGAACCTAGTGTGGGTTTATAAAAGTAAAGCATCTGAGAGCTTCCCTGGTGGCGCAGTGGTTGAGAATCTGCCTGCCAATGCAGGGGACACAGGTTCAATCTCTGGTCCGGGAAGATCCCACATGCCACGGAGCAACTAAGGCCGCGAGCCACAACTACTGAGCCCGCACGCCTAGAGCCCGTGCTCCGCAACAAGAGAAGCCACTGCAACGAGAAGCCCGTGCACCGCAACGCAGAGTAGACTCCGCTCGCCGCAGCTAGAGAAAGCCCGCGCGCAGCAAGGAAGACCCAGTGCAGCTAAAAATAAATAAATAAATTTATTTTTTAAAAAAGTAAAGCGTCTGAGAACAGCATGCTGTCTGCAGGCTCACAGCTTTACAGGTGGTTTATCTTATGCCTCTTGTGAAGTAATAGGACTTCAAGGTAGATTGTAGTGAGTTAAATACATATGTCATAAACCCAAAAGCTAATACTAAAATAAGCAAAAATAAAGTTATAGCTAATTAGCTAAAAGGAGATAAAGTAGAATGATTAAAACTTACCTGTTTGATCCAAAGGAAACTAGAAAAAGAAGAGAGAGGAACCAACTAGAGCTGGGCATTGAATTATACACTTTAGATGGGTGACTCGTGTGGCATGTGAATTACGTCTCTGAAGCTGTTCTTAAAAAAAGGAGCAGGACAAAAGTTGCTAACAGGTCTCACGACACTCCTCGGGGCCGGGGGGAAAAACGTGTGCTCCAGCCTCTCCAGCCAGAGGGGAGGAAAGGAAGTGGGTGGGTGAAGCCGCAGACACACCGAAGGTCCAGGCAGTGCAGGGCTGAAGGCTGCTGGGCCGCTGGCTCCAGGCCGAGGAGAGGGCCCGGAGGGGTTTCATGCCCTCGGCAGCTGCTTCGTGCTGCTTCAATGTGGTCTTTGCTAAGGTTCGTGTAACGAGCACAGCGCCTGTGTTTACCTGGCACGGCTGAGCACGGGACCAAGGTAAGAACAGGACAGCATCTCCATCTATGATATTTTACAGGAGTTTTTTTTTTTTTATTTAATCAGTTTTAGCATCACAATGATGCCCCCGCCCCCCCATCTCCCCCCGCCAAAAAGGACCTCTAGCTCTTGATTATTATATTCTCTGCAAGTGCACTGTGGGGACACAAATCCAAGAGCAGGCCCTCAGCTCCTCCAGGATCAGGCAGGTGCCTTCTCGGGAAGGGGATGCGGGAGCACAGGCATCCACCCTCTCCCCAAGACGGGAACGCCACTTTCCCCACGCCCCCTTTTGCTTTCTCCATCCAGACTAATTCTTCCTTGGGGTGCCTTTGAGCTCCACCGGCCTATGGAATTATATTTCTAACACTAGACCAAATTTGCAATGAGCCCCCAGCCCCCGGGGTGGGAAGTTCCTAGGAAACCAGCCGCACGTTCCCTGACGATCGGTGCCCAATCCAGCCTCTCCGATACTTTGTCCTGGCCAACTGTTTGACCTACTGCCATGTGGTTATCAAATTACAGCGTGACAGACCTACTGGAGAACGGACTTGAGGGTATGGGGAGGGGGAGGGGTGAGTTTTGACAGGGCGAGAGAGAGTCATGGACATATACACACTAACAAACGTAGTAAGGTAGATAGCTGGGGGGAAGCAGCCGCAAGGCACAGGGATATTAGCTCGGTGCTTTGTGACAGCCTGGAAGGGTGGGATGGCGAGAGTGGGAGGGAGGGAGACACAAGAGGGAAGACATATGGGAACATATGTATATGTATAGCTGATTCACTTTGTTATAAAGCAGAAACTAACACACCATTGTAAAGCAATTATACCCCAATAAAGATGTTTAAAAAAAAAAAAAAAAAATTACAGCGTGATACGTCATCCCGGGAAAGGAATCTGTTCCTCCATTGATGAGATCTTTGCATGGCGAGATGGCTAGCTTAGGACACGCATAATGCAACTGTGGTTTCCCTGAGAATCACCAGGAGACCGAGCTTTTTTAAAAATTACAATTCCTAAGACGGCCCTACAGAAAAGCACACAACCCCTATGCGTGGCCACGTAGGCTGCTGTGTCTCTTGCATTCCACCCACACCCCATTCATAAGGCAGCTCTGGCCTGTTGAGGGACACTGTGGAGACATTCTGCAGAGGCCACAAAACAGGCACCTTGAGAGCAGTCCTACCCTGAGGCCAAGGTGATCAACTCCTCATTCTGCCATATCCACCACAGCGTCATCTCCTCGCCCCATAAATCCAGCAAAGACTTGGACCTTTTTTACACGCTGTCACCATGCTTCCTGAAATTGTCCATTCTAGCAAAACACCTACAAGAGGTCTTTAAGGGCAGCTTTTTTTTTTTTTCTTTTTGGCAAATGGTGAAGGCCAGTTAGAGCTGGTCCAGGAAAACTCTGGTCTCATCAGCCAGGCTGCACATCCCAGTACAGACGGCAGAAAATGGACTGTGAGTGCAGTGCGTGTAGACCACCGGCCGGGACACCTGCACACCCCAGATTCTGTAGTTATAAGGATCTGCCATTAAATGCTGTTTACAATTCAATTAGTTTAGGAGGGCAGCCCAGGATGTGGTTTCTGTTTGTTGCTTTTTCCCTTTATTTTTAATCACTGACAAAATTTACCGTTTTAACCATTTTTTTTTTTTTTTTTTTTTTTTTATGCGTTACGCGGGCCTCTCACTGTTGTGGCCTCTCCCGTTGCGGAGGACAGGCTCCGGACGCGCAGGCTCAGCGGCCATGGCTCACGGGCCCAGCCGCTCCGCGGCATGTGGGATCTTCCCGGACCGGGGCACGAACCCGTGTCCCCTGCATCGGCAGGCGGACTCTCAACCACTGCGCCACCAGGGAAGCCCGTTTTAACCATTTTTAAGCAAACAGTTCAGCATTGTCGTGCAGCCGTCACCACCTTCCGTCCCCAAAACTTTTTTTTTTTTTTTTTTTTTGCGGTACGCGGGTCTCTCACTGTTGTGGCCTCTCCCGTTGCGGGGCACAGGCTCCGGACGTGCAGGCTCAGTGGCCATGGCTCACGGGCCCAGCTGCTCCGCGGCACGTGGGATCTTCCTGGACCGGGGCACGAACCCGCGTCCCCTGCATCGGCAGGCGGACCCTCAACCACTGCGCCACCAGGGAAGCCCAAAGCCTTTTTTTTTTCTTAGATGCGATACTCTTGATGAAATTTTTCAAAAGATCTAAGGTGTTTTGAGCTCTTTTCATCGATGCTATCGCTAAAGGAGGAACACCAAGGTCTGGGGCTAAGCCAGAAGGTCTAGTCCCCCTGCTGTGGTGTCAGGGCTGAGAGAGATGCCTGCTCTAACCGCTTCCATCGGAGCAGGGACAGCACTTCGGTGGTAGGCAGAACTGGGCACTTTTATACACAGGGAGTTAAATATGCAACACGCTGTGCTCCGCGTAGGGTCTGCCCAGGAACGCTTGGTGTGCAGGCTACTGAATACCATGCACCCGGAAATGGAAGTTTTTGCCTCAATCTCCTAACTGCCCCCCTGCCTCCACTCCACCCCCTTCACACTCCATCCCAATGGTCCAGCCTTAACTCACAAGCAGGCTGCCCGCTTCCCTCAGGGATGCAAATGTGTTCCCAGCCCAACATGTCCCCTCCCTCAGGAGACCCTTCCTGCCCACCCCTCGCTCTACTCGACCTCTCTGGGCCTCAGTCCTCACCTTTAAAATGGGGAAAGGCCTCCTGTCTCTCTTAGGACTATTATGACGCTACCTAAAATTACGGCTTAGCAAGCGCTCGAGACCTTAGCTCCGGGCTCCCATGCAGCCCACGGCCTGACTGGCTCCACAACGTCTAATTCAGGTGCCAGCCCACAGCGCGTGAGCCACACACTGAGACGGACCATCAGCGTGGTGTGTCGCTGTTTCTGAGCGTGTCCGTCCGGGAGACACAGTCTTAGCCATCAGATTGGGAGACTGTGCTCCCAGTCCAGGGCACACACAGCATCCCAGGCTCAGGACCAAGCCTCACAGCCCGACGTCCCCGTGGCGAGTGACGGGTAAGGAAACCCGGCTCCCCGAGGGCCAGTCCCCTTCCAAGGTCAGGGCGGTGAAGTCCCACGCAGGGTCCCTGATAGCAGATGGGGGTCTTCCCTCCACACCTAAGTGGGACCCGCCTCTAACCTGGACGCACAGCGAGACACTGCCCAAAGGAGTCTGGTTCACTCGGACCCACTCGACTTCGTGCCACCCTGAATCCCAGCTCCCTGATCCCATTTACCAGGCCAGCCTCAGCTAGAAATTGTAATACAAAGACCTCAAACCCTTTATTCCCCAAATAAAAGTCTCTTTGAGGACACAACCAAGAAGGGCAGCAAAGCTCCATCCCTGGGAACAGGGGGCAGGTGATCACCCGATTCTCGCAGGTCCTGCCCTGAAGCATTTCCTTACAACCCCATCATATTTTCATCAGCCAAACTGAGAGGAAGACTCCAGTTCACGTCCTTCACTGGCAGGTAACACAAGCTGGACACAGAGAAGGCAGGACCACGCCCCACCCAGGGTCCGATCACCCCGAACATAAAGCATCCCTGCCTTATTTGAGGCTGGAGTGTGGAGGCACTTTGCATCAAAGACTGACAGCGTCTTCGAGCTGAAGCTCTCTAGCAGGGGGAGAGTGGAGACGCTCAGGCTGGTGTAGCTCCCGGGGCCGCAGGAGAGAGACCAGCCCGGGACCAGCCTCCCCAGGTGCGAGCCATTTACAGTGCACCTGTCCCAGGGGAGTCCTTAGGGGCAAAAATACATGTGTGTATAAAATTGCATGTAACTGGGGGGTGGCATGAATTGGGAGATTGGGATTAACACATACACACGACTATATACAATAGATAACCAACAAGGACCTACTGTAGAGCACAGGGAACTGACCTAAATGGGAAAGAGATCTAAAACAGACTGGATACATGTGTACGTAGAGCTGTTTCACCTTGCTGTACGGCAGAAACTAACACAACATTGTAAAGCAACTATACTCCAATAAAAATTCATTAAAAATTACTCCTAACTGTAGTATCACACAGTGTATGCATAAACAACCACATATTCTATATTTACAGACTTCGGGGGGCACCTGCCGTCACACGCGGCCTGTTCCTCAGTCACCCAGAGCAGCCTACCTCCTCTGTGCCTCTGGTCCCAGGGTGCCCACCTTGCTCTCTGGGGTCTCAGTCTGAACACTTTACGGCGGGCTCTCAGGAGCCCATGGAGCCCTTGGCCCCAGCACACCACCGCCACAGGACGGCTTGTCCAGGGTCACAGGGTAGTACTTTGTGGGTCTGGGCTGTCGGCTCAGTTCTGCATCTGTCCCTGAACTTCAGCACCTGCAGGGTCATTGAAAACACAGAATCTCAGCTCTGGTGAGAAACTGAAGACACTCCTGTCAGAACTCATGTCACAAGTGAGAACTCAAGTGCTTTGCCCGTGGTCACAGCGTGAGCTCAGAACAGAGCTGGATGGGCTGATCTCTGCCTCCCAGACCAGGAGAAGAAAGTCCGAGTGAACATCACGACAGGCCTAGGTGTGATGCCAGGTTACACGAGTGAATCATGTCAAAGGACTCGGACAAAATAATTGCAGTGACAGCCACAGCAGTGATAATAACAATACTTTGCAATTTGGCAAAGAGCAGTTCATGGCTCACAAAGCCCTCGTCTCACTGACCCCTCTTCCACACTCTGAAAGGCCCCCATCCACCCGTCGGACCTGGACCAGAGAGCCTAGCCGAGGTCTCCAAAGGGGTAGATTTGGGGTTTGACCTCAAGGTCTTCCAAGTTTGTCACCACGTACTTCGGGGATTCGGTCCCCCTGGGGTCACCCAGAAGAGGCCCGTCTCCACACCTCCCACAAGCCACTGTCCCGTAGTGAGGAGAAGTGCCAATCAGATAAAGCGGGATACAACGTGGGGTGCTTTGTGGGCTTGTATTAAAGGCACCGGAGCCTCCCCAGAAAATGGCTAGCTCTGGATTCAGCGGGATCCTGCCCTGGAAGCCGTCCAGATGTCTCCCGTTACCAGCCCCAGAAAGGCAGATACAATACCTGGGATCCATACCGGGGTCTCTGGGGATGGTCCTGAAGATGGCATGATAAAGCGGTTCCCCTCACACAGACGACGGAAAGGAAAACCACCGTCCCATCTGGGACTGCAGTGAGGGGACATCTTACACGCCTGAAAGGTGAAATTCTCTGCTGTGAAGGGGCAAAGGGCTTGGCCAGAGTCACCGTAAAGGATGCGACAAGGCGTCTTGTGCTGGTTTAATGCACACGTGGCATGAACACCTCCAAAACAGAGGCCAAGGTCACTGTCCTCTGGGAATGTCAGCGAGAAACTAAGAAGGTAAAATCAGCGGTGCCTGCTGGGCGTCTCCTCCTGGAGATGGGGCTTTGGGGTATGGGCGGGGCTGCTATTTGCACCGTATTCAAGTCCACGTGCTCCTGAGTCTCATACGAACCAGCCCTGAGCAGGCGAACCCCTCCCTCACCTCCATCTGAGTCCACAGAACAGCCCTGCAGAAGCCCAGGTGGCCTCCAGCTGTGCGGAGGGCTGAAAGGCCAGAAAGAAGGGGAGGATAACCGTACCGCAAATGCTGCAAAGGTCTGAGACGTCAACCCACAAAATCCATTTTTCTGTTCCATGGATCGGATTCTGTAGGAAAAGCTTAACAAGGGAAAGAAGTTCAAATCCACTTTCAAGAACCGTCTCTCCTCCTTCCTAGGATCTAGTAAAACACTTGGTGCCCCAAAGTGGCCGTTCCGTCCACACTGAAGAATCTGATGCCCTTAGCTTCAGTCTGAGCACCTGCTGCTCACGTTTCTGTGTGTCTCAGAAGCGCACATGTGAGCCAGGAGCACGGACCCTCCCCGGGACAAGGCCACTCACCGCCCGCGTCACCCAAGTGTCACTGACATCACGCCGCCCCTCAGGCATCAGCACCTCGCAGACGGAGGACCCTCACCCTCACCCCTCACACAGACCGCAGTGTGGTAGTCAGAGGGTCCCCGCCATGGGTGCCGGGCAGGGTCCCTCACCTGGGGAAGAGCATCTCTGTCCTTGAGGAGAGAGAGGTGCTGCCGCGGGTGCGGGCCCTGGTGTGGACGGTCAGCAGGACGCGGGAAACTGGCTGCCCGCCGCCTGAAGGCCACCCACCACCTCAGTCAAGCAGAGGACAGCAAAGTCAAAGACTGTATCACATTCTGAGGACTCAGCCCTGACGCGGACGCAGCAGCGTTTCTCTCCTTCCCGCGAGCACTCCGAGCGAGTCGATGATCAGCAGACAACCTGGCAGCGGTCTAAGGCCTCTTCACCAAAGTCGCTGAGCATCACAGTCGGGACAGAACTGGGCAGCCGCAGCCCTACGCTCCCCGACGCCCCAAGCCCCGGGATCCCGCCTGATGGGCGTCAGCGTGCACCCTGGGGGGACGGGTCGCCCCCCAGAACCAGGGGTCGGGTTCGGCCCTGAGGCGTTGGTTACTTTCCCACTCCTGCTGCAGTAACTGACCCAGTGAAAGGCTGAGAACCACACACACATCCTCTTAGAGGCCCGGAGGCCGAGTCCAAGCCAGGCCCACTGGCCGGATCCAAGGCGGCTGCGGGACAGCTCCTTGCAGAGGCTCTGCTCCCTTCCCGGCTTCCAGGGCCGGTTCCGTGGCTCCTGGGCCTGCACCCCGGCGACCCTGCTCCCTGCCCCCCGTGATGACCCTTGTGATGACACAGCTCCTGCCTGGACGGCCCAGGGTCATCCTCCATCGCCAGCACGTGAGGTGACACAGCCACGGCCGCAGGGATTGGAATGTGGACATCTCCATCCGCCACGAGCGATGCGGCGATGCCCCCGCTGCAGCGCCCCGAGAGAGGCAGGGCTGCTCCACCCACAGCTCCTCTGCAGCGTGGCAGGCCCCCGTCCCCGGCTCCGGGCCTCAGCGGGGAGCCTCGTCCCTTCGACCCGCCGACCACAGCATGCCCTCGACATCACTTGCCACCAGCTTTCCCGAGCCTTTGACCAGGACCCGGGGAGCCTGCTGTGAAAACCCGTCTCTCTAAGGCAGTGGGTCCCAAAATTACTTTGGAACTTTGGTTAAAAAGAACATTTTTTTCCTAAAGAAAAGTTGAACAGAGCTCTAATACATAAAAGAGCTCCAGTGCCGCTGACCTGGCTGAAATGGGGGAAGACGTGGGGTCTTCCTTGCTCTGCCCCCCACCGCTCACCTGCCCCTCCTCGGAGGCCATCTGTGGGCACTGCCAACACCAGGGCTCTGGAACGAACCTGGAGGACCCTGTTCCAAAGGAATAGGTGGTGCCGCTCTGTCGCGACGTGACCACCGCACAGGTCCACCTGCCAGCCAGATGCGGACTGCCTAACAGAGAAGCAGCATCTAATCAAAGGCGTCTCTGAACAGTTACATCTTGTGTGTGGGGGGGGTGTCTCTGGAGCATGGGTGCCAATCCTGACACTTAGGTAAGGCCGTGGACACCACACCTGTCCTCCGAGGGCAGAGACCATACCCCCATTGGGCATGTGACCCACATGTGAGGGGTGTGAAAGACACCCCGGCTGGAGGCCGAGGCCCCGGCAGTTAGGGCTGTGGCTCCGGGTTTGAATCCAGCTCTGACTCATGTTAACCTGAGTCTGCACGTATTGTCAACCCTCCAGGCCTCGGCGTCTTCATCGGTAAAACGTGACTTGTGAAAGCTGAATGAGATAAGCTGCTTAGACGCTGTGTGGCACACAGTATGAACTCAATAAACATCAACCATCGTTTCTTTTTCTCGCTTTTCGCGCGATACAAATGGCTCCTCCTCTTGGCGCCAACAACACCCAGTGCCCATGGCTGAGCCCCTGCCTCTAAGGGACCCAGTGTCATCAGCTCCACCAGAGGTCTGGGTGTGAGCGCATCCAGCCACCTTGCAAAACTGATCAAAGTCTATGACCAACATCACAGACCTCCAGGTGGACCTGCTTCTCAACCACGCCAACAGCAAGACACCAACGGAATCTGCCTCTGAAAGTTGTCTTTATGGGGAAATCACTCCTCACTCTCAGGGAGACGCCATGAGAATATCCAGACCCCACGACGTGCAGCTGCCCTACGGCTGAAGGTGTGGAGGTGATGGTGAGAGCTGATGGGCTGTGGCCTGCAAGGGACCGCCACCCAGAAGAACGTACCAAGTGACAAGCGACCCTATGCATTTCTTTACAAAAGGAACTGACAGAACCTTGAGCTCAAAGTCCGTTGTTTCTAAGACCACCTGGGAAAATCCTTTGTGATAGTGGCAGGTTACTCAAGGAGCTCACAGCCAGGACTCGAACCTCCCTAGGATGGCGACAGCTATGAATCGGCTATTAGCTGCGTGTACATTGTCGGAAACTGTTACGCCTCACAGATGTCCACATTCTTCTCAGCTGGCTTAAGGAACTTTCAAGGAGGGCTCTTATAAATAAATTAATTAAATAAAACAAAACATTTCTAACTAAAAAAATTTAAAAAAAGAGGGCTCTTGTCTGAGCCTTCATCCTCAAACATCATCACCTTCAAGCAAATATTCACAGAGAAAGCACAGCAGGAACCACTAAGTACCCCCAAAGTGAGCAGAATTGTCCACTGAGCTCCACACAACAACCCAAAGTTATTACTTATTTTTATCGCCCGGGACTGACAAGCTCACAGTATCAAATGACACCACCAGGTCTGTACAGAAAGTAAATTTTCTCCCCACCCAGCCCCCCCGCTGGAAGAAGCCACCGCGGCCAGTTTATGGAGAATAATACTCCTAAGAATACGCGTAAAAGGGTTTTTCTCCTAAAATAGTTAACACAGCGCGCCACGTGTATTTTGGCTTTTTTGTTTTCTTGGCGATCTTCCCCTGCGAGGGCGTGTAGAGCTGATTGAGATTTTTTTTAGCACCTGGAGAGGGTATTCCAAAAAATTGATGTACTATGAATTATTTCTCAAGCCTCCGCTTCATGGACATTTTTACTGTTTTCATCTTTTTCTATTAAAAATGACACAGTGAATATCCATATACACCATTTCACACGTTTAAATGATGTAGTCAATGGGTCAAAGTATATGCAACGTACATGCAAATTTGTAATTTCATTAGACATTACCAAATCGCTACTGATAGACAGTGGACCGATTTATATTATCACCAACAATGAATTAACCCACCTGTTTCTCTACACTCTTTTGCCAAACCATTATGTTACCATTATTTTTGGTCTTTGCATATCTAATAGGTGAAAAAAATCTCTGTAGTTTTAATGCATTTCTCTAGTTATGAGTGAGGTTGAGTCTAAGATCCATCTGTATTTCCTTATATACAAACCTTTCATATACATTTTTCTACTGGGTTGTTCTTTTTTTTTTTTTTAGTTTATTTGTAGGTGATCTTCACCTACTAGGAAAATGAGCCTTGTGTCTGTGATATGAATTACAAATATTTTCCCTAATTTGTCATTTGTCTTGTGATTTTGTTGTGTGTTATATTTGTCATTAAAAATGTTTGATTTTAATGTAGTCGAATTACTTTATTTTTTTATATCTTCCAGGTTTGGTTTCATACTTAGAAAGACCCTCCCCATCCCAAGATTCAGGGAGAAAAATACAAAGTTTATGTTAAATACTTTTACAGTTTTATATTTTAAATCTTTGGTTCATTTGATATTTATTTTGGTGGGAGGTATGAAGTATGAGTCCCATTTTATTAATTTATTTTTAAAAGAGTGCTATCCAGTGTCCCAATATCTCTTATTGAGTTCTCTGTCTTTATCATGTAATAAATTGCAGTGTGGACTTGAGACTATTTCTGGACGCTGTCTTCTATGCCACTGACAACACCTAACTATCCAGTATCATTCAAGCACCACCTAACAGTAAAATTGAAAACCCAGCAGTGCTAGATTGCACTTATTTTTTCATGTATCCCTGCTAATTCTTCAATATAATTTTGGAATTGCCCAGTGTGTTCTGTTGGGATTGTTACTAAGATTGCATTAAATTTGTAGGATGGTTTAGGAAGAAGTAATTCCTTACGATGACTCTTCCCAAGTAGAGATGCTTTTCCATTGTTTGAGTCTTCTTCTGTATTCCACACTATGTTTTAAATTTTTAAACATATAGGCTTTGAGGGTTTTTTTAAAGTTTATTTTTAAAGTTTATCTCTTGGTATTTTTATGTTAATGGTTGCAACTTCAAATGGGCTCTTTCCTCCAATAATTCTAACTGGGCGTTTTTGGTATATATGAGCAGCATTAATTTCTATATATTTTATTCCTAACCACCTCACAAAATTCTCTTATTTGCAATAATCTTTCAGTCTATTTTCTTGGATTTATCAAGTAAACAATCGTATTTGTGAAAATGGTGATAATTTTAACTTTGAAATTTTCAGAACTCGTTTCCTCGTCTCATTTAATTGTATTAGCTGGCGCCTCCAGCAGAGTATTAAATAATAGTGATGATAATTGCTTTCCCAGGCTCATTTTGTTCCTGCCTTAATGGGAAAGCTTCCTGTGTTTCTCCATTACACACAGAGCCACATACTTAAAACCTATGTTCCCACACTAACGAAATATGTATCCGATCCCACAATAAAAGAGATATAGAATCATCTGCTTTAAATCATGTATGGAAGTTGGTATATATTATGTAGATGTTATATATATTATAAAGATGTATTAACAAGTGCTTTTTTAACACCTACGGAGATTTTTATTAATGTAGTGAATAACGTTAAAAATATGTTAATATTGAACCCCTCATGTTGAATTTTTGGATTCCTGAAATAAATCTCCATTGGTTAAGTTACATTCTTTTTTAATATGCTACTAGACTCTGTTTTCTAATATTTCGTTGAGAATATTTGTTGCTTTTTATAAGTGAGACTTGATCTGAAGTTTCTTTTATTCTGCTATTTTTGTCTGATTTTGCTATCAATTTCTTTTTAATTTATTTATTTTATTTATTTATTTTGGCTGTGTTAGGTCCTGATTGCTGGGTCCAGGCTTTCTCTAGTTGCGGTGAGCGGGGGCTACTCTTCATTGCAGTGCGCGGGCTTCTCACTGCAGTGGCTTCTCTTGTTGTGGAGCACGGGCTCTAGGCACACGTAGTTGTGACACACGGGCTTAGTTGCTCCGCGGCATATGGGATCTTCCTGAAATAGGGCTCGAACCCGTGTCCCCTGCATTGGCAGGCGGATTCTTAACCATTGCACCACCAGGGAAGCCCCTTGCTATCAATTTTTAATCCATGAAAAGAATCTGAGAGTATACCTTGTGTTCCCACACTATGACACAACGAAGTAGTGTTGCCATCTATTCATTAAAGGTTTAAGAGAATTTCCTGTGAAACCAGGTCTGGCATATTTGTTCTGTTTCTCTATGTTTTCTCTATCAATTTGTCCATTTATATTTTCTATACCTTCTAGACTCAGTGTTGGTAATTCATATTTCTAGAAAGCTCATACATTTCATTCAAGCTGTCAAACTGATTTGCATGGAGTTGAGCAGTTGAATTCTGAGTCTGCGTCTTTTCTCTATGAGCCATATGTCCATCTTCTCCCGGAGCAGGGCTGGTGAGGGTGATGGGAAGAGATTATAAGTCATTTTTACCATTTTTACTTTTTCTCCAAAAGAGCAACCTTTTAAAATATTTACTGATTTTCTGGTTTAAAATTTATTGATCACTACCGTTATCTTTAATTTATTCCTTTTGCTTTCCTAAAATTTACATAGGTGCTAATTTTTCTAAATTTTATGTTGAGTACTTAATTTACTTTAATCTTTCTTATTTATTTGTATGGTATAATTATTTAAGATTATGAATTTTCCTCTGAGCACTGCTGTAGCTATATCCCATCAGTTCTAACATATCATTTTTATAATCATTATTTGAGAGATTCTGAGATTTCAGTTTTTATTCCCTTTTTTACCTGAGTTGTTTTTAATTATTTTTAATTGTTTTTTAATCTTAATTTCCTTGGTAGTGAGATTTTTGTCTATTTATCTTATGATTTTTGTGGATAATGTGTTATGATTTTGTGATTAATTTCTAGCTTTATTGCATTATGACCAGAGTATATAATCTGAACTCTTTCTTTATATATATATATATATATATATATATATATATATATATATATATATATATATTCTAATGGGTGTGAGGTAGTATCTCTTTGTGGTTTTGATTTGCATTTCCTCAATGATCAGAGATGTTAAGTCCATTTTCATGTACCTATTGGCCATTTGTATATCTTCTCTGGAGAAAGTTTATTAAGGTCTTTTGTCTGTTTCTCAGTTGGGTTATTTGGTTATGTTTGGAGAGGTTGTTTGTTTGTTTGTTGTTATTGAGTTGTATGAATTCCTTATATATTTCCGATATTAACCCCTTATCAGATATATGGTTTGCAAATACTTTCTCCCATTCCAGTGACTGTTTCTTTTGCTCTGCAGAGCTTCTTAGTTTGATGCAATCCCTCTTGTTTATTTTTGCCTTTGTTGTCTGTGCGTTTGTTGTCATACCCAAAAAATCATTGCCAAGACCAATTACGAAACTGTTTTCTGATGAATATTCTTCACTTGCCATTTTTTCTATTTTTTCCTTTTTATAGTCTTTTTAAAATATAACCAGTGCTACCTCTTTCTTTTTATACCAAATATTTTCAGAAAATTTGTGCAGAGGAAGGACAAGGGCTGTGTTGCAGAGTAACAGAAATTCTTATGCAATAAGGCTATGTGTCTGAGTGTGTTATTTTGGCTCTCACTTCTCACAGACAGGCAGCTAAAGAGCTACTCAGGATACAGAGCAGCCCCCTTAACCTACTCTGTCAGCAGACAGTTACAGCCAGTGTGGTTTGCATGAGTCCTGTCCCCCCCACCTTCCAGACCTCATCCTGCCCATCTTAGTCCAGAGAAGGTCAGCAGCAGCCCCTACACCTATTTCTTATTGTTCCAAACTCAACACCTTGCCAGGTGGGTTCACCTCTGCTGGGCTTGCCTGAGACCTGCCGCCATGCACGGACCCAGTTTTATCTTCATGACACTTGGCAGCCCTTCCTCACCCGTCATTCCTTGGGTTGTAGGTGTCTTCTGATCTCACAGAAGATGCCATTTGTATTTCTGTTTCTCAACATCCTGTGTGATTTCTGAGAGGAAAGAGGAATAGGCTGTCCATATATGCCATCCTGTCTCAATGTTCAGTAGTTATAGCCAATCCCCCTGATTTACTCACGGGGCCCTCATCTGGCACAAAACAGATGAGCTCTGAGTAAGAGTCCTTTCCAGATGCTACCCTGCCTGATTCCAGAAAAGAGAGACCTAGGAGGTAGAGAGGTAAGCAGGAAAAGCTCTGGCAAACACCTTGGACAAGATAAAGATACTGCATGTTTGCTTATAAGGGAGGACACCCTGGCAAAACACAGGCTTCCGGGGAAGGCAAAGAGCTCAAGGGGCAGCCCAGAGCTTGTGAGGCTTGCTTGTTATCCACGTTGACCTAAGATTGTTTGCAAGGTTGATGCAATATTTTCCCCATTAAATGCCTGCATCTGCATCCATCTGCAACCACCATGACATCAAGAGGGGTCAACATCTACCATCTAAGTTACCCTTTAAAGCAGCAGAACCCCTCACGACAGCTGGGCTCACAGGGCTTTTACTGCCAAGCTCTGCATCTAGAAGGTGCTCTTCCCATCGCTGAGCTGATCCAAGCCTCCCTTCCGCAGCGTCTGCTCTGGAAACGTCCGGCATCATTCCTCCACCAGCCCTGCTCCATGTGCGAGGAAGCCTACATCTGACTGTTTGCACCTGCTGAGTTCCAGCTCCGGACCGTTTGCACCCAGAGGGCAGAATCCGATGGCGCAGCCCGCAAGGTCGAGGTCACAGGCGAAGGGTGGGGGCTGGCTTGGCTGAGATCCTGCTGGCTCCATGGGGTTTGGGGACAGGGCTGCTGCTTTTCCTGCTCCTTGACACCACGTTCACAAGCAGGTGACACCTAATTGGCTTGTTTAAAGCCCTGGTCAGAAGAGTCTGCTGGTCCGCTCGGCGCCCAGGCATGAGACACGGGCTGTGCTAACTACTCCAGACAAGAGATTAAAATCCAGGCTCGGGAAGGCTGAAACTTCATCAGGTCACATATAGTCTGGCTTGAGATCAAATTGAAAAATCAATTTAAATAGAACAAAAAAGCATGTCTATAATGCAGGAAGAAAACAGGGAAACAAATTACGGCTTCTCTTTGTAAGCCATCTCTGCCTGGCAAGCCCCCTTCCTCCTGCGGGGTCCCCCCACTCCCATCTTGGCAACCTGGTTGTGAAGTTTGGCGGTAACAGATTTTCTTTTTCCTTTTTGCTGTTATTAATCTTTCATCGTGTAGCATTAGTGCACAATACGTCTGACACCCTAACTGTGTTCTACAATTAGTTTCCGAGTGACCATGTCAATAACACTGACATTAGCGTGTTCATCTGAGGATTATGCTGCAGTAACCTCCCGACTCAATCTGGTGTTTGTAATTAAAGGGTCTGGACTCAGTGATGCGGGACGTGGTACCCCAAGGTAAGGATGCAAAGATGTATTTCTTATCCCCAAGACCCCCACTACCTTTGAAAGTCAGTTAAACAGAATTTTACTGTTTTGAATACTATTGAATAGAATATTATATTTTTCTCCTCTGTGAGAAATTTGCAAAACCTAGTTGAGTCATTGATATACAGGATATGAGCCTAATAAATATTACCTGAAATTGATTATACTATGAATCCACTGGGAGGAACAAGAGAATAATTGTTAATGCATTATTAGCTACTGGCAAAATACTATATTTTACATTTTACTACACAGATTATATATCCTGGCACACGTGGTTCTATTGCATTTTGTTTTGTTTTGTTTTGTTTTTGTTTTTGTTTTTGTTTCGTGGTACGCGGGCCTCTCACTGTTGTGGCCTCTCCCGTTGCGGAGCACAGGCTCCGGACGCGCAGGCTCAGCGGCCATGGCTCACGGGCCCAGCTGCTCCGTGGCATGTGGGATCCTCCCGGACCGGGGCACAAACCCGTGTCCCCCGAATCGGCAGGCGGACTCCCAACCACTGCGCCACCAGGGAAGCCCTATTGCATTGTTTATTCGCCAGCTTGGTAGTTACTTTCGCGGGTTTTCCATTGGTATGACCCTGGATTGCAAAGCTCAATTAATACAATTTCTAAAATAAGGGTTCTAGAATGATGCTCTCTAGACAGGCAAAGATGGTCACTGTGTAATACACTCCAACCAGTGTTCACTAATTACTGCTTCAAAGCATATTTCATCTTCAAATAGTTTTCTCAGAAGATAGTCATTTTAAATATGATTTCTAGCATTTTCTAATCTTTCACAGATATTCCTGTGCAGGGAATTTAATTTTCTAAGTACAATCCACAAAGAATAGAAGGAAAGTATGCAATTCCTGCTCCAGGTGGCTCCAATAAACAGGGGATGCAATGGGTTCCCAACTCAGATTCATGGACCAGGCAGCATAGAGACGGACTCACATTGAAGGAAAAGGAATTCAGCTGAAGGGAAATGAATTTGGCACACAGCTTGTGGTGTCAGGGCCACCTGGGTCCCCAGCCTCTGCGCCCTCTGAGCTCCCAGCTGAAGCCCTGGACCCTCAGCTGCAGACCCTGTGACCACAAGCAAAAGGCACCACGGCTGCTATGGCCTCTTCTTCAGGGCCATCCTCACCTGGTGCCAACCTGCAGTCATCACCTGGGACCCAGCGGTCATCACCTGGGGCCCAGCAGTCATCACCTGGGACCTAGCGGTCATCATCTGGGACCCAGCGGTCATCACCTGGGACCTAGCGGTCATCACCTGGGGCCCAGCGGTCATCACCTGGGACCCAGCGGTCATCACCTGGGACCTAGCGGTCATCATCTGGGACCCAGCGGTCATCACCTGGGACCTAGCGGTCATCACCTGGGACCCAGCGGTCATCAGTGTCCCAGGAACCAAAGGCCCCACAGCCCTGGCAGCTTTCTCCCAGGAATATTCTCGAGGATGAAATTTTGTCAGCATATACTAAGAATTTTTAAAGCAAAAACCCAGCTTACTGTGAGCACCTCTTGTGAACATTCTGTTTGAACAGAGTCCAAATATACTTTAAAACCCCAAATTCCATGCATTTTACAAATTACTTTTTGTTGATGTGTGTGCTTTTTTTTATTTTTGGTAATGCTTAAGCATGTGGTTCCCTCTATAGGGTTTTTCTAAATCTTAGTCCCTTCAGCTGCCAGAAATTAAAACAAAAAGACTGTATGACTCTCTTGTTCTGATTCCTGAGGTTTCAGAAAGGAAACTATGGTTAACGGCAAATTACACTGAATAACTCACTTGGTATGGGTTTTTCACTCAATTCTAATTAATAATAATTACCTTAAAGTTTTGAGCTGGGTGTAAAAAGGAATAGCCTTGTTCCTGCACACCCAAAGAACAGGCCACCTTCCCTTCCTGCCCCCGGTGCATCCTCCTGACAAAAAGGAAGGGGAGGGAATGGTTACATGCCTTGTTTTATGAAATGAATACAGTCGTGGGCTATTGCACCAACTGTTTCTTATTTTTTATGAACCGGAAGAATGAACAGGACCCCAGCAGTAAATCCTTTGATGCAGGAAACACTCTTTGCACATAATCGTCCTTTAACTCATCTGGAGGGTTTTAATCATATTTTTGTGTGTTGGGTTTTAGTAAAGTAGGACAACTCCATAATTAAGCATGAATACTAGGCAGGAAGATCCGAGGAACCTGCCTCGTGGGCCTGGGGGCAGCCTCGGCCTCGAACTGTGGTATCCGGAGCGCCCTGACACAGCTGGCCATCCATGGCCCACCTGCAGCGTCCGGAGCATCACGCTGGCCAGCACAGGCCAGCATCCCACTGTGGCCAAACTGAGGTCCGAGAACTGTCCCAATACCCGGACCCCTTCTAGCTTCGAACAGCCATATCCATTAAGAACATGGACTCATCTTGGTTCAGATTTGGAATCTACAAAAATGTAAAACAAGGTGGAAGTTACTCTAGATGCAGAATGTTCAGTCCTTTAAACTTTTCCCAAAAGAGAAAAGAGAGGTTTCTGTTGATAGCGCATTGATGAAGTTTCACAGATTCCGGATTTTTGCTTTACTTTGGTTTCTTTCTTCTTCCTTTTTTTCTTTTTCTTTTTTTTGAGTCTATCGATTTGAACCAGACAATGGAGGTGAGAACTCACATGGTCACCTCACAGCTCAGCAAGCCGTGAGCCAGAAAAGAAACGGCTGCGAGCAGTGATGTGTTATCGTGACAATGACAGCACCGCACCCGCGTCCTGCGCTGAGACCCTAGTGGGGCAGTTGGCAAAAAAAGTCACCTCTGAAGTCCCGAGCCTTTGGCGGGAAGCTGCCAGCCAGGATACGCCACCTCTGGGCAGCATTTCAGGGAGATACGATGAAACTCAGTCGCTGGCCCTGATCGGCAGAATCGGAATTTATGAGATGAGTGGTGGAGCGAAACTGGCAGAGTTGTTCTGCTACAAACCCAGTCCGAATGAAAGGGGAAGCTGAGATTTCTCCTCGTTTTCCCTGCCACTGCTGTAGCACTGCATTTGATTGACTTACAATTGTTCCCTAATATCGTTCTTTATGAAACCTGCCTTGAGCAATGGACCCGTGATTGTTCACCGAGGGTCGGGCCTCATTTGTTCCCGTGGATTGTGCCTAATTAACGTTAACTTGTCTGTACATAAAAAGTACAATAGGCTGTCCTTTCCAATTTAATTCCGACAGTTTAATCGAATCTGTTGTATTCTTTCAAAAATAATTAGATCATTTACACTTCATTAACACGTAATGTAATGTTGAGACATTCATCATAATGATTTCTTATTTTTCTTGTGCAATATTGTCTCCTCTAATGAAACTGTTAACGCCATGCATGCCTTAATTAGCTGTATCATATCACTGGTGATTTCTGAAGAAAGACACGTTTTTACAGATGAAATTGAATTAGCTCGGTAGGTACATTTTCGGCAGAATCTGTTCTTTTCTTGTTGAGAAACACCTTCCGGCCTCCCAGCCTCCGTGCTGCAGGCGCCCTCAAGGTGGCTTCACCCAGGCCTGGAAGGGAAGAAGGGTGTGTGCTTCTTCACTGGGTCGCGGCAGAGCAGACCCCGCACCCAGGACGCTCCCTCGCAAGCTGCCACGTGCACTGTGGCCTGGAGGGCATGGCTGTCAGGTAGCAGGCCTCGCGGGGCTTAGAGGATGGAGAGGTCAACCCAGTGGAGATGTGCATGGCCTCAAGCAAAAAGGTGAAGCCGCAGGTTCCCCTGGCTCAGGAGTGAGGCCGCTTAGCAGGCTGTGGCCACCCTTCACCGCGTGCCTCCTTACACCGCGGACCGTGTCTTCAGACACCGGGACAAGTAGCCGTGGGAAAGGCCCCACCTGACCCGGAGCGGAGCGCTCACCTGGGGCTGGTCCCACAGGACAGGTGAGTGGGTGGGAAGGCCCCCCAGGTGTTCAGCCATAGATCAGTTTGTTTAGGAGGAGGGGGTGGGGTGAATAAGCTGCCCCTCCCAGAAGGAATAGCTGCTGGAGAAACGGGGTCTCCACTCCTCAGACACCCAAGCACAGCCGCAGCCCTCTCCTCCCTAGCCCCCAGCGGCCCCTGTGGGAGCAGAGAAGCTTCTGGGCACAGGTGGATGAGGGGATGGGCCTGAGCTGGGCAGTGAAGGGGCCCAGGTCTCACTTCAGGGACGAGGGTCCTGGGGTTGACAGCATGACCTCTTACAGCTCAGTGACCTGGACAGCGACCAGGACGAGTGCCAGGCAGCTCAGGCCACAGTCAGGCTCCTCATTCTGGAGAGTTCCTTGGCCACCGGCTAGAGGCCAGCCCCACTTCTCCCAGGACAGGCGGACGGACGCCCCGGAGCGGGGTCCACCCAGCGCTTCGCTCAGCGCTGCCGCACGAGAATGCGGTCCGGGTGGACCCTGGATTGCACACCCGGGGAACAGGAGCCCCTGTTACCTGAGAGCCGCTGAGTCTGGAGGCTGATTAAGAGGAAAAGCATCCTGTGAGATCGCATCTGAGCACAAGCGGAACACAGGCGACGCCCGCGGAGAGGTCCGGCCCTCTCGGTCCCTCGGGCTGAGGACGGACAGGGGAAGCCTGGCTGCATCGGTGCAGGACCCCGTGTCCCGCTCAGGCGGACATCCCCTCCCCAGGCGGCAGACGTGCGCTTCTTCAGTGAGTTTAGGTTCAGCCTCTGGGTACCGACGCCCCACGAGCGTCTGGCCTGTTCTGAGGACCTCAGCCGCCCCGGGCCTGCTCCGTCTCCCATATCCTCGTCCCTGCTGCCTTACCCTCCGCTCTCAGACACACCTGATCTCTCCAGTTAGACAGGCAGCCTCCCCCGACGCCCCGACCCCCCTCCCTGCCCGGCTCCTCCCCGGAGCCGCCCTCCAGCCCCACCGTCAAATTCAGCCTTGCTTTTCCATCCTCACCCCCTTGCCTCTTCTCCTCCCTTACACCAGGGAGCCAGCCTCCTTGTTCTAACCCTGCTCCGTCACTTCCCCGCGCTACCCCTCCTGACTCCCCACCTCCCAGCACAGGCCACACCCCCCAGCACAGGCCACACCCCCCAGCACAGGCCACACCCCCATCTGCCCTGGGGCATCAGTGCTGCTCTGCGTCCCAAATTCCATGCTCTCCCCCAAGAGACACCGACCAGATCCAGAGCTTTAACTACTTCCGTGCGATCAGCCCCCAAACACACTTTCCAAGGCCCCCAGCAGACCCTGCATGCTCTCTCACCCGCCGGATGCCCCATGCCCACCCACGCCTGGTCTCCTGGTGAACAGCAAGGGCACCCCAGGGTCCCGTCCCGGCCAGGAACCCAGGGTCACCGTGACTTCCCCCACACACACTCCCCCTCAACCAGCCTCCAGGCCCCGCAGGCCACCCCCGCTCCCCAACAGCCCTGCCATGTTTTACACCTGCTTGTGCCTCACTTAGTGACGGCACCCCTGTGCTCCGATCCTTCTTCTATCGAAAGTGCAACTTCATGAAATCGATCCTCTGCCAGCGGTCCCTCAGCAGCTCCCCATACCCCTCAGGACAAAATGTCACCCCCGACTCAACCCCCAGAAAGCCCCCTGCTCGGACCACTGCCCACCTCTAGCTCAGCCGCACAGTCTTTCCTCCTTGCCTCAAGGCCTTCACAATGCTGTTCCCTCTGCCTCAGAGGCCTGGCCCCAGATTATTACCCAACACCTTCTCATCCTTCAAAGCATAGCTCAAATGGTGCCTCCTCCAGAAAGATTTTCCAGACGTCAAGGCTAATTCAGATGATGCTAGTTTCTCCAAATGAGCTGTTCAGAGGAAATAGCTGTTCAGAAGTAGCAGCTTTTCTTACGTCATCATTTAGCTCCTGCATCTCTAGATACGAATCGGTAAATTCTTAATATGAAATGTGCTCTGGGCTCAAATGGATTTTCCACACCAACTAGTAAGAAGGGAGCACAGACAGCCCGAAGACGTGGATTTAAGTCCCAGTTCTGCCCAGTACTACCTGCTGTGTGCCTCCTTTAACCTTTCTGAGTCTCAGCTTTTTCATGTGTAAAGGGGCATTACAGTATCTACTCAGGACGGGTGGAGATGGCCCACGTCCCCCATGTCGGGAGGTCGTGTAGTCGTGTGATCTCACACCTGCATCGTATTCTGGTCAAAGGGCGTGAAACCCGGGGGCCTGCCGTGGTGCCACCCACTCGGCTTACACAGAAACTAGAACCAGACCACGAGGCGGGAAGCAGAAAAAACACGGCCAGGAAAAATCTGTTCTTTAACCTAAAGACGGTCTATGCACACGCTGTGTTTACTGTTCTGAAACTGGCATGAAAAGAGTAAGACACGTTCATGCCATCCTGGGTCTGCGGCTGCCCTGGTGTCTGCAGACACGGCTCTCGTCCTAAGACGGGACCTCTCCATCCCCATCAAGCTGGTTACGTGCACGTGATCTAAAAGCACAAAAGCTGGGAAGCAAAGCCAACGTGGAATAAAGCAGGAACCCCCGAGACAATGTGATAACCCTAAACCCGTCTTCTCTGTCCAGAGAAACGCATGGTCTCGGTGGGGTGAACACGTAACCACGCCGTCACCCCACGGCTCCCTTGAATTTGCCGCTGGAGTTCTTGGCTCTGGGGGTGGGACCACCGGACACGCTGACGAATGACAAGTGCTCAGACCCGGCCCGCATGTCGCGCCTTTGCCGCGGTGTCTGCTGCTTCCGGATCTCCTTCAACTCACTCCATCTTTTGCCCACCACTAAATAAACAAAAACCATAAATAGAGTTTTACTTGGGCAAAGGCAACAGAGGACAGTGTGGAGTATGACAACTGCAAGGTTATTTAGGTGCTTTTTGTTTACCTTCTCTGCCTTAGCTGGGCGCCAGGAGGAAAGCAGGGTGACCAGAGAATGGCTCGCTGAGGTATAGCCAAATATCTCCCCCAAACACGGAGCCCTTCGAAAGCGGCACAGCATAATTGTCCACAACGCTTGGAGAACCCAGGCTACTAATTAACCGCTAGCGCATCAATTAGTTATAATAGCTGTAATAATACACAAGCAATGCTCTGAAGCTATGCACCACTGTGCCGCGCTCTCCATTTGGTGAGCTTTTCTTCTTCTAAGCTTTGGCTTTGAAGATTTAAGTTAATAATTTATCCCTAATGAATTTAGCCTTTCTGTTTCTCCAGGACGCAGGGTATTTAAACGACTGAAAGAAACCATGCTATTAACACAAGTTTGCTTTAAAGAAAACTTTCACCATTAAGAACAATATTTTCATATGGATGTTTCCACGTTCAGTTTCCAGAGGTGTGTGGATGAGGTTAGCTAGTTGGGCAAAGACATTGGAAAGGGGTCGGGGTGGCGTGAAAATATACAAACTTCATTTGTCTTTGGTCGGTGATTTGACATTTCATGCAAATTTAGTTCATCTCCTGTAAGATCTATAAACTTATGCAACACGTACATAATCTGTGAATAAAAGTAACTCACAATAAAGCAGAATTGTTCATAAGCGTAATTTTTTTTTTTTTTGGATCGGAGAAGATGATCAGAGAAGTAAGTATATTGACTGAAACAAATTCCAAATAATAAAAAAAACCTTCCAAGACGCATCTCCAGCCGTCCACGCGCCAGACAGACTTCCTCATAAATGGGAGCCCGGAGCAGGCTCTCTCTCCTCTGCATCTTCCTTTCCTCCCCACTCCCGGCGCCCCCAGGCCCGTTCTGATGTGCACCTGTCCTTTCTCTCTTTGATGAGCCGGCACATGAAGTCAGGACCTTCTGACTGAAACACAGCCCACGCACCTGTGTTCTCGACGAAGAGAGAAGCACAAAATCCCTCACATGAGGAGGCCAGACCGGGACTCAGCGGGCAGGCCAGGGCAGCCACGTTCAGAGAAAATCCAACTCGGTAGCTTTCAAATACTTACATCACCAAATTCTTAAGCTTGAGAAGCGTGTTTAGAACAGCATGAAAGTGCTCCAGTGTGAAGCTGGGGGAGGCCTGGGTCTGAGTGAGGCCCCCGAACTTCAGCCCCCCATGACCGTCCCCACCCTGAGGTCCCGCTTCATATGTAGACCTAAGTAAACAAAATAAACACAAACCAGGTGGGAAAAGGTTTAGTTTTTTTAAAACATATTACGTGGAAATAACTACGGATTCCAGGAAATGGCAAAGACAGTACAGAAATGTCCTGCTTACTGGTTTTCCCTTTTTTATTAGGTGTAGTTGACATATAATACTGTATTATTTCTGGGTACACAACGTAGTGATTCAACATTTCTGTGCATTACGAAGTGATCACCACGGTTAAGGCCGGTTACCGTGTCACCATGCAAAGTTATGACAATACTCCTGACTATGTTCCCTAAGCGGTGACTTATTACCTCCCTGTGACTTATTTCATAGCCGGAAGTTTGTGCCTCTTAATCCCCTTCCCTTGTTTCATCCAACCCCCCCTTCCCTCCGACAACAACCTGTTTGTTCTCTGTATCTATGAATCTGTTTCTGTTTTGTTGTTTAGATTCCGCGTGTAAGTGAAATCACACAGTGTTTGTCTTACTCTGACTTACTCACTTAGCATAACGCCCTCCAGTTTCACCCGCGGTGCTGCAAATGGCAAGATTTCATTGTTTACAGCAGAGTAATATTCCATGGTGTATAAAGGCCACTTCTTTATCCATTCACCCATCAATGGCTTTAGCTCCGAAGTGAGTCCCTTGCAGGCAACACAGATTTGGGTCTTGTTTTGTAACCATTCAGCCACTCTCTGTCTTTTGACTTGAGCACATGGTCCATTGACATTTAAAGTAATTATTGATAGGTATGTACTTATTGCCATTTTGTTGATTGTTTTCTGGTTGAAAACAATCAACAAAATGAGAGAATGAGTTCTCTCATTCTGTCTTCCTCTCTTGCTCTCTTCCCTTATGATTTGATGACTCTCTTTAGTGTTATGTTTGTATTCCTTTCTCTTCATTTTTTGTCTATATAATGGAGGTTTGTGGTTACCATGAGGTTCACATATAACAACCAATGTATGTAGCAATGTGCTTTAAGTTGACGGTCACTTACGTTCAAGCACATTCTAAAAGCACTAACATTTCTACTCTCCCCCCACATTTTAGGTTTTGGACGTCATATTTTACATCTTTTCGTTGTGTGTATTTCTTAACTAATTATTTTAAATGTAGGTGATTTTACTATTTTTGTCTCTTAACTTTTATACTAGTTTTATAGGTGGTTGATCCACTATCTTTACTATATGTTTGCCTTTACCAGTGAGACTTTTTTCTTTCATATTTTTTTTTGTTTCTAGTTATGACCTTTTCGTTTCTGTTTAAAGAAGTCCCCTTAACATTTCTTATAAGGGCAACTTAGAGGTGATGAACTCCTTTAGCTTTTGCTTGTCTGGGAAACCCTTTATCTCTCCTTCAGCTCTAATTGATAACCTTGCTGGGTAGAGTATTCTCGGTTGTAGGTTTTTTCCTTTTAGCCCTTTGCGCTTGTTTCTTCTGACCTGCAGAGCTTCTGCTGAAATATCAGCTGATAATCTAATGGGGGTTCCCTTGTGCAATACATAGCTAGTGGTTTATCTAATGGGGTTCCCCCTGTACAATACATAGCTAGTGGTTTATCTAATGGGGGTTCCCCTGTACAATACATAGCTAGTGGTTTATCTAATGGGGGTTCCCCTGTACAATACATAGCTAGTGGTTTACCTAATGGGGGTTCCCCTGTACAATACATAGCTAGTGGTTTATCTAATGGGGGTTCCCCTGTACAATACATAGCTAGTGGTTTATCTAATGGGGGTTCCCCTGTATAATACATAGCTAGTGGTTTATCTAATGGGGGTTCCCCTGTATAATACATAGCTAGTGGTTTATCTAATGGGGGTTCCCTTGTGCAATACATAGCTAGTGGTTTATCTAATGGGGGTTCCCCTGTACAATACATAGCTAGTGGTTTATCTAATGGGGGTTCCCCTGTACAATACATAGCTAGTGGCTTATCTAATGGGGGTTCCCCTGTATAATACATAGCTAGTGGTTTATCTAATGGGGGTTCCCCTGTACAATAGCTAGTGGTTTATCTAATGGGGGTTCCCCTGTACAATACATAGCTAGTGGTTTATCTAATGGGGGTTCCCTTGTACAATACACAGCTAGTGGTTTATCTAATGGGGGTTCCCCTGTACAATACATAGCTAGTGGTTTATCTAATGGGGGTTCCCCTGTACAATACATAGCTAGTGGTTTATCTAATGGGGGTTCCCCTGTACAATACATAGCTAGTGGTTTATCTAATGGGGGTTCCCCTGTACAATACATAGCTAGTGGTTTATCTAATGGGGGTTCCCCTGTATAATACATAGCTAGTGGTTTATCTAATGGGGGTTCCCCTGTACAATACACAGCTAGTGGTTTATCTAATGGGGGTTCCCCTGTATAATACATAGCTAGTGGTTTTTCTCTTGCTGCTTTTAAGATTCTCTTTTTATCTTTAACTTTCGACATTTTAATTATGATGTGTCTTAGTACAGACCTTTTTAGTTAATTTTGTTTGGGACTCTCTGTGCTTCCTGGACTTGGACATCTGTTTTCTTCCCCAGGTTAGGGAATTTTTCAGCCGTTGTTTCTTCAAATAGGTTTTCTGTCCCTTTCTCTCTTTCCTCTCCTTCCGCGACCCCTTTAATATCAGTGTTAGTGCCCTCCATGTTGTCCCAGAGGCCCCTTAAACTATCCGCATTTAAAAAAATTTTTTTTTCTTTTTGCTGTTCCAACTGGGTGATTTTCACTGCCTTGTCCAAGGGGCCGGTGGTGGAGATGGGGGTCCTCGGAGGGTGAAGCCTTCCAGGGCATCGCACAGGGTCCTCCTGAAGCCTCACGTCTTGGGCGTCAGGTGAGGCTCCTCCGGAGATTTTATCTGCAAACAGGCTTTTTCAGATGTGAGTCCCCACACACGTCACTTTGTCTCTACTTCAAAGTTGGCTCCCAGTGGCACCTCAGGCCCGTTGGTGTCACAGGGTAGAAGCTGAGTCATCACTTTTAATCCAAAGAGATTTCAGTGTAAGAACAAAGTATTTGTCCACAACCGCAGTGCAAGGGAAATAACATTAGTATTTGTCTGTTGGGGTCACACAGCGTTGAGAACTTATTATATTCACTTTTGTGGTTTTCTGTGTTTTTTTCTACTTTTCAAGATAACATCATTTATGTGTGTATAAGCAGTTTATATAGAACGGGCCTGGGCCTCAAGAAGGAGAAGAAATAATAACGCACAGGCACGGATGCATCGGGACGCACTCAGTCTCGTACACTCGGCCGTTTGCCTGGGGCCTTCCTGTGTTTTTCAAGCAGAGAAGAAATTCCTCATCCGCCAAGGGTTTGCCAGGCCTGCTCTGGCGAAGGAGCTTGACCACAGCAGAAAAAGTGGAAAGAGAATCAGAAGGCCCGAGGCTCAGTGGGCCCGGCCCCATCTGGCCGTTTCCCCGGAAAGGCGGGCCACGCCTGCAGGGACTCACACGGTTCACCTTTGCTCCAGCTGAGGCCCTGGTGAAGGAAGAGCAGACGGTCTTCGTTCTCCTTTTTCCTTTTGTGTCTTTGCCCTGGTAACCCACACAGGTGAGGCCTCTGTGCGGAGTTTCCTGGGCAGGTGTCCCCAGGACAGCTGGAGGGGGGACAGGAGCCCAGGGACTGGGGGCGTCCTCTCCCACCTGCTGCTCCGTGTGCCACGGGCGGCCCCGCAGACGCGGCTTTCTCTGTGGGCCGGAGGGGAAAGCGTCAGCAGAGACACCCCAGCATCAGAAGTGACGGTCTCTGGTCCTGAGCCGGGGCTGGAGCTGGGCCACCACCCGTCCTGAAGCAGACGAAGCAGACGCGTCCCTGAGCATCAGCTCCTCCACGAGAGCTGCTGGCCTTACCTCTGCTTGTAACTCTACTTTCCAAAACCGCGTTGTCGATTTTACCTACAGTGTTCACACTCCTCTTGGAAAGGACGGTGGAGGTCAAGACAAGGAGGGGTAGTTCAGCCCCTGTGGGCATTGCGCGGGGCCCAGGTGGGGACGGCACCCTGAGCACCGCGGCTGCTGACCGGGACCCGCTCTCACCCAGGAGACTCCCGTCCTCCCACTGAGGCTGCCCACCCCCAAACAGCCTGCAGTCACCGCAGCCCTCAAAGAATCGTTCCCGGAGTGTGAAGATGTGGGAGAAGGTAAGACTTAGAGAAAATAATTTAAAACAGGTGAGAAAGAGAAGAAATATTTTGGAATGTAATGAACATTATGAGATGAAAGACCTGTGACCTACGAGTCTGTGACCTATGACCTGTGAGCCTGTGACCTGGCGACCTGCGCCCCACGGCCCCAGGGCCTCCTTGCCTGCTCTGCAGGTGACCCCAGCCCCTGTCCATCAAGCTCCCGGCCCTGCTCTCTGGGTCCTGACGCCTGGCTCAGTTGGGGTGAAGGCTGGATGCGCCCCTAGACGGGGTCTCTCAGCCCCCTGTGTGTGCCTCTGTGCTGGAGACCAGGGGAGCACGGTCCGCCCGTCCCCACCCGTGTCACCAGGCGCTGGCCCAGCCCTGCTCCCCCTAACCCCCAGCTCTAGGTTCTGTGCACACAGCCACGCTGCCAGCGTGCCGTCCAGGAAGGGCCCGGCCACGTGACTGGCCTCGCCTGCGTCGGGAACACCCTGTGTACGGAGGGGTAGGCCCTGCTCCCCTCGCTCCGTCCTCGCTGGAGCTCGGGGACCTCCTGAACCACCGCGGAGCCACCAGAGCCCGGGAGCCTCCCACGCAGTGCAGGTGCTCCCACAGTGACCCGGGCCACCCTGTGGCGACCAGACTGCAGCCACCTGGAGCTGACAGCAGCTCCGCAGTGGCAGCCAGAGAACGTCGGGGGGGCCTGAGCTCTGCGGCCCCAGCACGGGAGGAGGGGCCCGAGGGTGCTCACCGGCCCTGAGGAGGTGGCTTCACGCCCATTTCCACCCATACTTGAATTGGGAACACCAATTCTGCGTTGGATGTGACCAGAACCAAAGCCCAGGTCTCACCAGATAAAGCGGCCACGCTAAGACCACAGGGCCACGTCCCTTCCACGTGACACCCAGCAACCTCGCAGGCAGCTCCTTGCATGCAACTGATTTCCCACAGAGTTTTGTCTGAAAGATGCTTCTAGATTATGGCAAGAAAGCATCCTCTAATCCTCCTGCCAATGTCATTATGTTAGCAGACAGGCCTCTCACGGCTGATTGATAACATTTAACGCCAAGCATATTTCAGCTGCAGGCGCAGCCGCCGGCCTCTGAGTGAAGCCGACCCTGCGGTCCGCTTGTTTGCCGAGCGCACGCCGTGTTTGCGGGGGAATTTGTAAGGTGGGTATGCGGGAGGCTCTTATGGATTTGCTATCTTAGCCTGAAGTGTGGGCTGCTGATTATGTGATTAAATCGATCATCATTTCTGCCCGGATCCCGTGCTTCCTGACCCATCTCCTGGCCACGGCGGAACCGCGAGCTCCAGCACTGGGCCTGAAGCGCTTCGTTGCAGAGAAAATGCCAAAGTCTTGGCAGGTGGCTTCCAAATCTCTTTAGAAAGCAAAATATTATAACAGGCCTTCGGGTAACTAAGCAAGCAGCCTTTGTTGTCAGGAGGGAACGTGGCAGGTGGGGGAGAGGGGCCATCTGGTCGATGGGACTGTTGACCCCGGCTTTACCTGGGGCCATGCAGAGCCTCCGGAGGTAGAGACCCTCTCGTTATATGGACGGGATTTATGTTGCACGACACGGGGCTCACTTCTGCACCCAGTGGGTTTGCAGGAGGGCACGTCATGGCTCACAGCGCCCCCCCCCCTTCTTCTTCTCCGGTCTCAGACCCCAGGGGAGGGAACCCCAGCCAACCCAGGAGGGGAGTGCAAGCCCCGCCCCAGGGGACACAGACATTCCCCCTTCTCGACTTTTTGGCTCTGGACCATCTCAGGCGGGCTCGACCATTTGACCGCAAATGGCATCAGAAATGCCATCCATCATCTTTCACGTGTCAGTCTGTGCTCAGCTCAGCTCTGGGGACCTTTCCCTCCCTCCCGCCCCTCCCAGGCTCCCAGGTAACTGAACAACCGCACTTTGCCAGCAAGGTGGACCTCTCCGCTCTCAGCAGGAAGATCTGGGACAATTCAATCTCCCAGCAGAAATTGCTGTGACCCCAACAGATCTTTTAAAAATCAGAACATCTGGGCAGTCACCTTCTCCCATATGGGTAAACAGAGCTGAGTTAATAAGGCCACATCAGGAAGCTGGGGAAGCAGGTAGACTTAACGGTTACAGGATGGCGCTGGGCTAGTGTGTCAGCCCCGGGAAGGTGCGTGGGGCGGGAACAACTGTGCTCATCAGTCCTTTTAAACAGCAAATCGCTCACAGGCATGAAAATATTACTTAAAAAAAAAGTAAGACAGCTGCTGGGGTTGCGCTCCTTGCTTTGTAAAAGGAAAGCTTCCTGAGCTTCCTGCACTGAAAATCAGTTCAGTTTCTATTAGGCTTATGCAATCATCATTGTAATTATTATTTATCTATTGGGAATTGGGCTTTTTTTTTTTAAAGTATTATTTTGCTGCAAGAGGGGCCCAGGGGAGGGGAAGCTTCCGTGGTTCATGACCCAGAAGCCACCCCCTGGATCCTCAAGATGGGAGTCAGAGGTCCCCTCTGCCTTTCCCAACAGGAGGTAGCTGCTGGGTGTAACAAACAGGACTGCCTTCCCAGTGCCCGCAAGAGGCTGGGCTCTTTCACTCCAAGCTGGTGGTGTGTTTCCATAAAACAGAAGCGTTTCCGGGCAGCTGACCACTCCAGCACTCTGGTCAAGCTGTTTCTCTCGGCAGCGTCGGGTCACTGCAGGGCCCCAACCGCTGCCTTCCCACTGTCCTCCCAGGCCCCTGTCCCCCAGCCCACTCCCCGGGGTCGAGGGCTCTGCCCCGCCCCGTCCCGCCGCGTGCGGAGCACAGGTTTGAAACAAGTCTAAGGACATCCCCAGACAGGGGCCGTCTTCCCCCAGTGTGTGTTTGGGGGGGAGGAGGGATGGCTCTTTGTCACTTGTTTTATCAAACTCTACGGTGAGCTAGTTGACACTCCAGGAAGTCACCTACCCTTTAAGATCGTCCACGGTCTCGGTAAGCAGCCGTGAGGGACCAAACTGCAGAGCAAGTACCTACACCAGCAACAAATCATCTAAAATGAAGAAGGAATCCTGTCACTGAAAACTCAACCGATAATCTAGAACTTTTTCTCCGCAGAGATGACATCTGGACCCGAGTGACCCCCAGTGTGAGAGGCACGGAGCCTAAGAGAACCCAACCCGTGGGTCCCACTAGGGTTTCTCTCCTCCTCTCTCTCCTTTCAGACACTCCCCAGGGACAAGCTTACAGCAGCACTTGTCTCAGATTTCCGGAGTCGGCCTCAGCGCCTGGCTGGGCATCCACATGTCGTCGGGCCGGGCATCCCCATCCGTCACCCAGACGTCCCCAAACCGGTGCCCGTGGGAAGTGGCCCGAAGCGTCACCTGGATCTTTCAGGAGCCCCACCTGGACCCAGAGCTTGAGGCCCGCCCAGAATGAAGGCGGAGGGAGAGGAGACCCTCTTGCTGGGCCCCCTCTCCCTCCGTGACCCCTTCTGTCTGCCAGCCACCCTGACGGTCGTGGCACCCAGAGTCCGTGGGGGGACAGAGCCAGCGTGAGGAACCCCGTCCACAGAGGTTAACGCCAGGCAGCCGCACTGCCTCTCCAAACAGTGAAGAAGATCAACCCGACTCAGCCTCCTAGTGTCTTACAGAATTTCCTTTTCTCCATTTCTCTCTGATGAAAGCTCACGCTGTCCAAACTCTAAATCGGGAGTGAAACTAACTTGGAAACTCTGCACCTCTGGGCTGTATATACACACACAAGTGTAATGCAAATACAGCTTCCTGATGAGTCCCGACCAGCCAGAACTAACAAGGGCTGTGCCTACTCTGACCCTTTTCAGGAACTGTGATTACAAATGACCGGTGCTGGGCACAGTGACAGCAGGATCCTGAGGAAACAGAGGACCCCAGCCTTGCCCAGCCTAGCAGCCCGCCCTGCTTCTGGGACCCCGCGCTTCCCAGCGCACGGGACCCCTGAGGGACCCCGCCCCTCCCAGCACACCTCTAAGGAGGGGCCTGCTGGCCTTCGACTGTGTGGTAAACCGATGATAAGATCTGCATTCGAATAACTAAAATAAATAAAGGCGCATCTACAAAAACACCGCCTTTCACTCTTGGAGAAGGATTTGGTCCAGTCAGACTCACCACTGTTTTAGATTTTCTCCAGCGCACAGGTTCTGGCACTGGAATTTATTTTAGGAGCCAAATAGCACATTACTTGGCAATTGTATCACTCCAGGTATATAAAAAAAAAAATCTTCCATTATTGTGTGTCATTTGGTTAAGTCTCCATCAAACCTTTTTCAAATTCAGAGAGCCAGCTCCACAATACGTAACTACAGCCCAGAATCAGTGATCACGTTTTTTTCCTCGGAGTTAATTGAAACTGATGTGTTTTGAAATCATAGTGGGGGTCTCTCGAGAGAAGGGCTGTGTGTTATTCAGTCGGGGGCATAAAGCAGCCGGAGTCAGCACGGCTCCACCAGCAGGACCGGTCCCGTTGGCACCGGTGGGCCCCGCACTGCAGCCTCTCCCAGTGGATAAATATTTAAATTATATGTGTGTCAACGTACAGAGCAACTTGAAAGGAGCCTGTTCTTCCTCCTGTCATCGGGCTGTGAGCCCTGAATAAATCTCCAGGTCAGCGGAGACGCCCTTTCCAAATCACAGAGTAGCTGACCTCTTGGGGCAGACCTTCCCTTCTTCGCCCTGAGACTAATTTCTCCAGGCTTAGAGGGGCATTTCCAATTAACAGCAACGTCATTTTTGATCACAGCTTTGCACAGTTTCAACGCTAAGGTGTAAACATTGGAGCACTCAGCGGCAGTGATTCACAAGTGCAGGAAGGGAAGTGCACGCGTCTCGTTGGCTGCTTCCAGCCAGGTCCACTTGCTAGAATTCCAGGCCAGCTGCACTCCATTCTTTTTTCACAATGGTCATGAAGCTCCTTTTATGTTATTCTTATTCCTCAGCCCCTTTGGTCGCTTCTGGCATTTCTTCATGACACGTGAAGTACATCCGTGCTGCAAAATCCATTAGGAAACACTTCCAGACCCATCACAGCCCTTTTGAGTGTGAATTTGAATTGAATTCATTTTGAATGAATGGAACGATACCCCAGCCAGTTAATGTGAGGTTATTTGAGTCTGGTAAGCACCACAATGGCCAGGTCCCATTTCCAGCACTGCACAGGTAAACAGATTACCTGGCGAGCGGCTCCATAGTAACGGAGTATGGTCCTCCTGCTGCTGAGCCCCTCTGTGGATACCACAGTGCGTGTTTGAGGAGAAGAGATCTGGTTCTTGGCGCAACCAAAAATACCCAGAGAGCTGGGGAGGTTGGGAGGCTGGGAGGTGCCCATGTCTGGGGCACTTCTGAGATGTGACTGGCTCCACGAGCAGATTTCAGGTATTCGATGGAGAAGGACCCGCTTTGGCCTCAAGTTCCCAACGGTCCGGGATTTAGCTGACGTGACGTGCAATGTGCTCAGGAGATGCTTCTGGGACTCAGGGCCAGAACCCCCAAACCTCCTCCCTACCCAGAAACCAAATAGAATTCTCAAAACCTTGTCACCACCTTGTAAAACAATCTTTACTTGTTCAGGTTGCAGGGTTCATCCTCCTGTCTTTGTGGATGAGGCCAAAGTTAGAGTGAGTACGAAGCCGGTGGACGGGGCCGCAGGCAGAGCAGGGACCTCGGTCGGGAGGGGCTGACGGGGGCCCCCATGGTCCCTACTTACCTTCCTCAGCCACCACTCTCCGTGCAGGTGCAACGAGGAACTCACACTGTGCTTTGTTTCACAAAAGGATGCGATCAGGTGCTCACCTGGCCTGTGACACAGGAGAGCAGGCCCTGGGGAGGGTCTCCATCATCCGCCCACCCACAGGATCTAGGGGCCCGAAGTGCTTCCGAGATGCTCAGGGCCCGTCCGTGGTGACTCTTCCTCCTGGAAACCTGGTTACTGCGGTCAGCTGAGAAAGGGCGCCCCCCAGCGCTGGTTATCTCCGGGCAAAACTACAGCTTCATGGTTTTTAAATGTAAATAAACTTTATAGTTTAGTTTTTAATTTAATTTAACCCTCAATCCTCACCTTCCAATGAATGTCAACCAAGAATGTAGTGGTTTCTATTTTGGACAAGAGCAGAAGTCCAGTCCGAGTCTTTGCTACAAAATGCATGTTTAGCCAGAAGTTGTTTCTGGGACTCTCTCCCCTCCCCACCCCATCTCCCATCCTCACCAGTAAGGTCGATGAGACGGAAAGTGCGCAGTGGATACAGAAGCTGGTGACGTTGTTAAGATGTAAATTCTCCATCGGCAAGACTGTGTCTCCGGGACGTCCCAGACTACCCTGTCCCTGCTCAGATAGCGCAGCTGTGAGACGGTGGAGCTGGTGGCCAGCTCCCGGGCGCCGCACGAGGCCGGCGTCGGGCGAGTGCGTGGTGGCAGGAAGGGGGTCATTGTCTTTGGCCCTGGCGTCACTGATTTTCAAAAAGCTGAGGGTCTCCTGGATCAGAAAGCAGTCGTCAAGAGACTGCTCTCTCGTGGAGATATTCTTTTAAGAGACAAACAGGCACGCACACACACACACCGACAACAACAAGTAGAAATTAGACATGTGAGTGTGAAGGTAAAACTACGCAGACACACGGAAGGCAAGCATGATGGCAGATAAATGTCCAGAGAGTAACGGCGGGGAGGGGGGGCGGTGGTGAGGAAGGTGAAGGACGCAGAGGTCACGGGTGTGACAGTCGCCTCCCCTGCCATCCCGGGGGAGCCAGCGTCTCACCCCCGCCCATCCTGGGGGCTCCTGGAAAGACTTGGGGGATGTGGGAGATGGATCTGTCTGTGCTGTCAGCTGAGAGAGGCCTTTCCGCACACGAGCCATCAAGATAGGCTGGGAAGAGAAATCTCCCATAGCCTAAAATCCTGACTGGCCCATGATCTGAACAGGTAAATGGCATCCGTCTTACAAACCCCACACTACTCGGTGTGCGTTTAGCACTGAGCACAGCAAACCAGCATTCCCGAGCTTCCATCCTACTCGGCAGCAGTCACAGAAACAACCGCTCATTTAGGAGGGTTTTCTTGGGGGTGAGGATGGAGATATTTGCGTTTAGCAATTTGAACAAACTCGCGAATCGTGACGAATGACTCCCTCACTTTAGGGGTATTCAGATAAGTGCTTCCAGGGGCTTATATTTATGACAAAACCATTTAATATAACTCGTACCTTCGCTGACGAACCAAAAGTTATCGTTTCTTCTCAGTATAAATATTTAACAAATTAGTGAGCTACTTTGTGGTCCATGTAATCTCTTGTTCACGATGGTCTCGCTGACCTGGCAAATTTTATCTGTAAATTATCAGCATGGCCTTTCAATCTCCAATTTATTTTTCTGGTCTGGTTTGGGTTTGGATTTTTAATTATAACACCAGACTGGCTTGCATGGAAGAATTTGGCCCATTTTCACTGTTTTAATTTGATTGCTGTTGATGGACTTATACCTAATTGAACCTATTCCAATTTTTATCATCTCAAAGTTTACCAAAATCCCACCCCCGAGCATTTCAAGAGTCAAATATCTCCACCAAGAAAACCGCGGAGGTTCACGACCCAGAGTCAATCCCGCAGCAAAATGGGTGTGGACATGCCCCCAGCTGTGCCAAAGCTCCCAAGAGGCAGGCGTCCCTCCTCGCAATTCCCATCCGAGGATTCATCCCTGTAGAACACATAGCACTTAGTCATGAGCCGGCCTTTTTATTGTTAAGGCCTGAACCCCTGCATGGCTCATCACGGCGTTCGGAAGACCTGCTGGAGGGGCAGCACCTTCTATGCTGTTGGTCTGGGTTACGGGCCCCCGCCCCCAGGACTCTTTCCCAACGTTACTCCTTCCAAGGGGCAGCGACGCCCTGCGCAGCCTTCTCCGGGCAGGTGATCCGTCTCTCCCGGAAAGTGCTCCTCGCTCTCAGACACCTCTCATGTGTCCTAGCCCAGCGCTGACTGATGAGCTGATCAGCTGAGCCTAAGCGCCTGAGGGGAGGGAGCCTGGCGGCCAGGGGATCGGATGCAGGGGCTGCACGTGGCCACTGTCCCAGGCCAGACGCAGTGTCCGGTGGCACTGGCACAGCCGCAGCTTCCTGGGCCGCCTTCCTGCGGGAGTGTGGGTGTGGACAGAGGGCAGGGCTGGAGCCTCCCTGGTCCTCGGTGGGTTCACCTCATCCCTGCAGCCCCTGGCACTCGGCTCTCCCAGACCCCGCTGCACCGTGGCCCCTAGAGCAGCTCAGGGTGGGGGAGAGGGTCACCACTCCCGGACGCTTGGACCTGGGTCCCCCCATCCCCGCCCCGTCCTTCAATCGAGGGTCTCAAATGTCCTCTGCCTACAGCCCTCGGTACGCAGTGAATTTTCACGGCACCCTTAGGCCCCCCAAAACAGCAAATCGTTCCCTTTATCAAGAGGCCAGGTCCAAACAACTTGATGCGTGTTCATGTCCTAACAAGTAGTAGCCATTTGGGAAAACAACACACGCAGTTGTAAAGAAGAATAGCTGTTCCTTCCTTCTTAACCACAGCCACCTACGATGGGGCGTGTGCCCTTGCTGGCTCCCTGGCAGCTTCTCGGTCCTCGGACCCACAGGGCACCCACCTCAAGCCCTGCCCCCACTGACTGTCCGGCACCAGGTCTTTATCCAGAGTCTCCACGTGCTTCCAGCACAAAGGCGTCGGCTGAGTGCTGTGTCCGGAGTGCGGGCTTTCCGTGCAGCTGGGGAGGGCGGGATGGTGGCCTCGGTACCGGATCCTGAGACAAAACTGAGCCAGTGGCAGGGCAGGGAGGACCGGCGTGGCCGACGGGACGCAGGGCTGGGAGGGCAAGGAGTCAGGTGGCTCACACCTGGGGGAAGGTGGCTCCTGAGAGGACAGTCACCCCAGGGTCAGAGGCGGGACAGGCAAGGCCCTTAGACTGTCCTCAGCCAGCTTCCACGCATCCTCCGTGGCCCTGAGAGGCTGGGGACTGGAAGGCCCCGTCCACTCACATCACACAAGGGGGCTGGGGTCGGGCGGGGGTGCTCTGTGCCCCAAGATGCCACTTGGATTACTTCGAACCTGCTTAAGGTGATGCCTAGATGAGCAGTGCCCCGGGAAGGCAGGGCCGCGTTTCCTTTCATACAACCTTAACAACAAAAGCTGCTGCGCACACGACGACCTCCTAACCCTAAGCCTCAGCCCCTCTGGCCTCAGGCGCCTGGCGCCAGCGCCACCCTGACCTTTTCAAAGCACAGGCCTGATACTGCCGTCCTTTGCCGTGACCTCGCTGCGGCGCCCCAGTGTCCTGACAGTAACGCTCCCCTTGTGGCTCTGACATCCCCTTGGGCCCCAGACTCCTCTTCTTCCAGCCAACAACTACAACGAGATGGAGAGACTGGGTGCTTGTTCCCACCTCAGCCGGCGCAGACAGCACTGCATCGTTTACGCTCAAATCCCAGTGGCAAGAACCAGAAGCGCGGACGTGTCTAGGTAGCGGACGGGGCAGGACACGCAGCCCCTGGCTGGCAGCCACATCTGAGGACACGGTAACACGTGGACGGGGACACGCAGGCACGGGGACAACTGGTCATTTCTGCCACAGCCTCTGGCCCTGAACCACACATATGACCCTAACTTCATCACCCAAGTCCCAGCTCACTGCATCCAGCTCAGGCCCCAGGCTCTCGGGCAGTACGCTGCCCCATCAGGGCCCGGCTGTGCCTCCCACTGCCCAGAGGACTGTGAACCCCAGACGGGTGTGGTCGGCCCCTGCCTCCACCTTAGGGACCCTGCTGGGCCCATCACCTCCATGGCCACATCTGAAGTCGTGCTGGGGAAAGGAGCCCTACTTGTGTAGGTTTGGGGCCCGATGGGGACGCTAGGCTTGGGCTCTCCGGGACCTCTTAGTCTGGGTGTCCGGGCCCTCCCTGAGCAAAGCCCACGGAGGATCGCCGACGTGGGCCTTCCGGGTCCCAGAAAGAAGTGGCAGGGGTCTTACACACTCCACGGGCCTGCTGTGTTCCCTGCTTGTCTGCGCCTCCCCCCACCCGCCAGCCTCCACCTTGAGACCCTGTGAGACGGGCAGGAGAGCGCTCAGCCCGGGCTGGCAGAGTGACTCGTTCTGTTCAACAGAGAAGTCTTCGAATTCCAAACTACTTCTCAGTCTTATCTCTTACCTTTTAGGATCCAGAAGCAATTTCTTCCAACACCGTAAAGCTCTGATGCCTCACCTGGGTTTTTCTTCCGTTTCTACTTGAAACCCACCAGCTACCACCCGAGCTCACCTTCTGCTTGTAACGCCTCCCTGGCGACGGCCGTGGCAGCCAGCGAACGCTAGAATCTTGGGCCTCCCCGAAGACTCCCCTGCGGCCAGAGGCTCCGTGACAAGGAGGCCTGCCTTCCGAGACATTGCGGGCGACAGTTCTGCCAAACGTTCTGCCAGGGCTTAATGGGCCTCACCAGCCCTCTGGCCTGCAGCGCCAACCTCACCATCCATCAACATACCGCCAGAACGAGGCCGTAGTTTTAGGTTTTTATCACACCTGCACCCACTTCCAAATGTCCGTGGCTTAACCCATCTGTCTCCCATTCACTTAGCAATCCTGTATGGCGATTTCCGTCGGCTGCTGGCCGCCCTCCACACGGCCATTCTGGGAGCCAGGGTCCCTCCGCCTGTGGTGTAACCCTCCTCCCCGGCTTCAGACGCCCTTCACAGCCACGGTGGGCAAAGACCACCAACTTCTTACCACGTTGGCCTGGAAGGGACAGACGCAACGTCCACTCCACTCCGTCAGTGAGAACTAGTTACTGGGCTCCACCAAGATGCAGGGGGTGGGGTGCAGAGCTGCAAACGAGCCCCCCGTGGACGCTGTCCCGGCAACAGCTCCCGCTACACCGTGGACGAAGAAACCCAAATCTCTGAAGCCATCTCTGCAAAGGGTAGCATAAAAAAGTCCAAAAGAACGGCTGCTTGTGCTTCTCAAATTTTTCTGGGCACAAGAATCAACATGGAGTGTAAATAAAAATGCAGACCCCCGACTCCATACCCAGGGGTTTGGACCCAGCAGGTCTGAACCTAGGGCCCGAGCTTCTGCACTTTTGACTAGTACCCACAGGAGGGTCTGCTGAGGGTTCTTTGAGAACACAACAGGGAGTCTAAAACGATTAATAAAAGATCGATAAATCGCGTTGATCCGCAGAGAAGAGGACTCACTCGCTACGGCTCCAAGAGCATTAGTTTCTAGAGGGCCCAGCGCGGTCTCAAGGGTCTCTCCTGCTCTGTGCCTTGTGACTTGGGAAAGAAAGGGTCATTCATGGCCACTTCGGTGGTAAAGCCTGGAGACCACAAGGCCACCTCCTCACTGGGAGAATCCGAAGGGTGCGTATTTAACTGAGTGGCCGCACTTCCTGCCCAAGCTTTGCGCAACACTTTCTAAATAAATGCACCTTCCTAAGAACAGCTCCTGCCCAGCGGGGAACATTTTGCCTGCAGATTTCAAAGTACATCCAGTCCCTTCATGGCACACAATGAACACCTGCCAGATGCTTGGCCTTGTGTTAAACACAGGAGCCAGACAGAGGAAAACCAGATTCGCCCTCGGAAACCAAGTCTTCCAGGCAGGGTGGACCGCAGGAACCGGACGGTGACACGACAGGTGCCAGGGGAGAAGCACGAATTACGTTTGGGGAGACCAGCAAGGAAAGCGGTGTGTGCGGTGGCTTAGGAGTTCCTGGGACGTTCATTAAGCCTCACTCCACGCGGAAAGGGCACGTTTACCTGTTTAATGACAGTCAGTACCCAAGAGCAAAGGAAGGTATCAGACAACATAAAGTGACAAGTGTATAGTGTCAACCAGGCAGAGAAACGGGAAATTTTGAGAAAGGGATTTGCATTTTTCATTATTTCTAGGCAGGATGGTATCGCAGTGGCAACATGACACCTAAAAATAAGACAACAGAGAAGAAATTCCTTCCAGCACCCCCATCAGCAACTTGCCGTCTTTGGACGACTCACAGCTTTGGACAACTCATCTCGTGCATCCCTATCTGTTGAACAGAGGTGCTAACTTCTTTCTCCCGTGAAGATGCTGGTGGGGCGGGGGAACGACGGTTGCTAAGGTAACAGCTGGATTCAGACTCTCTTTCCATCCCAGGTCCTCAGTTTGCCCTCCCTTCAAGGCCTTCAGACCCTTTTTCTAGCCCTGGAGCTGTCCGTGGTCCTCACGTTCTCTGGGCACATCCTCTGAAGTATTGACTTAACGCTTCAGCTAAACTTTTCTTTGCATAAAATGTAATTACCCGTCCCCCTAACACAAGAGTGCAGAAAACATTAGTAGGACTTCCACGCGGGTCGAATCGCAGCAGAGATAACTGCTGGTGAGCCTGAAGGATTGGTCCTCTGGAAACTTTATTTGCTATTAATCATCCAAGCAGCAGGAAAATAGGATAGGAAGTTTTAATTATCCTGACAGCCAGGGTTTCAAAGTGTGGAGACATTTGAGGCTGTCTGACAAGAGTATCAGATGAGCTAACGTCACCAAGGAGAGCGAGCACGTAAGTGCAAGGAAGGATGTTCTCTTTCCTAAAAAAGATGGACCTTGATGTTTCTCCCCCACGATTTTGGGCAAAATGCACGATTACAGCCTGTTTACAATATACTCAGAATGTAAGAGAGTGGAGACTGGTTCTTTACAGGGCATCTTGGGATATTCAAAAAATTAAATCCTTTCTATGTCTGTCATGCAGACACACGGCTCTGAGATGCGGAAGCAGAGGGTTTACATGGCAGTGCTCCTGAGAGGGGGTGAGGGGGCACAGCAGAAGTCCAGCCATGGTGCAACAGCCCCAGAGACCCCCGCGTGGGAGGAGCTCTGCGGAGAAGACGGTCCTGAGCATTGCCCCACTAAAGCGAGCGGGCACTTGTAGGCTGCGCCGGGCAGCTCCATCACCCGGTCTCCGGATGGGGCTGCCCCAGGGCGGGTCCCTGCGCGTGTCTACCCTCTGACTTCTTACCGCTGTTAGCTGTCGTCTGTTTCTCCTGCTGTTAAAATGACCTTTCAGTGCACTTGCCAAAACCTCCCCCAGTGATTCAGGAGTCTGGTCACTGGAGACCTCCCTCTGCCGCCCATCTGGACCTCAAATCCTCCTGACTGGTTAGAGTTCTTTGCAATTGTTCTCAGTCAAATAAATGGAGAATGAAAGTATCTTCTTCTTCTAATGTGATATTTTATGTACAGAATTATATTATAATAAAATATTCTCTGTGCTCAATAAAACAGCTGATTTAAAGCTTAGCAGGAAATATCTTGGTTTCTTGGCTAAGACCAGCTGCTAAAGGACAGTAAAACATTTATATGCAGGAGAACACACACCCAACTCACCCCATCTTGCAAAAATATTCTTTAATATCCATGTGTCATTTCTTTTGAAAGACTGAGGGTAAAGATATATGGTGCCTGTAAAGATGTTTTTTCCAAGAGTTTCTTTTTTCCCCATTATTTCTAAATTAGCTGATTCCACTGACAATTTTTTAGCTTTCTACATCTAGAGATTTACCATGTCTCTATTTAAATATATGAACTTATAATGACGCGCCATAAGATTACTTCAAAAAATTTATATTAATATTTGGTTTCTGAATCACAAGACAGTGTTCTAAATGGACAAAAATCTTAGAATAGTCCTTATAAGTGGACACTAGTCAATTACATTATTGAGTTCCAAAGGTACAAAGAAGTGCATGAGAAAAAGGTTATGAACTTGAAGAGAAAATAAAACGACACCGGACATATGAATATTCCCTGGATGAATCCTGGTAACAAGATTTAATTTCAACAGACATTTTCAGCCAGGCTTTATACAGGAACTGTGTTGATACATATTAGGACCAGTATAAAGGTTCCTAACTCCCACCATGAATGATGGGAGGAAGGGGTGTCACTTCCTTAAGGAAGAAAATCCAATTAATAAATATAGACGAAGTGAGAGAAACAGGAAATCACCATTCCAACACCTCATTAATGACAGTCACAGGCAAGATCCATCATGAGATATGAAATTGGTGAGAAAAGTTTCAGAAGAAACTGAGTATTTGTATAATTTCAAGTTTCACCCCCTCCCCAAGGTATTTATTCTTACAAAGGGAAAGACAGTAACTTTGCCGTGGAGAAATCTGGCAGGCGCCACCTTAACCGAGAGGTCAAGGTTACATCACCCGCAGCGAGACACAGAGACACCACGTACCTTCCGAAACGATGCCCTGAAAATCAGACGCCACATCCTGGGCACTCCTGCCAAAAATGCATGACTTCAATCTAATCAGGACGGAGCATCAGACAAACCCAAACTGAGGGACCTTCTACAAAGCAGCTGCCGGGATTCATCACAAGTGCCAAGGGCGCGAAAGACAAGGACTTTCTAAACCCGCACCACAGACGGGAGCCTGGGAGCTGTGACCCCAAATGCAGCAGGGGACCCAGGCCTGATCCCAGCCAGAGAAGGGCGTCATTAGGAAAGCCAGTGAAGTGGGGCAGGGTCTGCAGGTGAGTGACGGCCCCGCATCGAAATCAAGGTCTTCACTTCACTACTGTCCCCTTGTCGCGCTCAGCAGCAACGTCGGGGGGAGCACGTGGGAACTCTGCATGGTTTTTGCAACTTTTCTCCAAGTCTAAGATGATTTCAAAAGTAAGAAACTAAACGAGCCAAACACCTCGTGCTACGGTCATGCTGATTTCCGGGGAGGCTCTTCAACGTGATCATAGGGTACCTCGCCACAGGACTTTATCCGGGAAGGAAAGTGGTTCACACCGTGGCAGGGAGAGGAGAGGGGCCGCTGAGGACCCCAGATAACGTCTGGCTGCTGACACCCCGGACCACAGCAGGAGCTGCTTGCCCTCCACTCCACACCCTGCAGCAGAATTTCTTCCGCTCCCACCTTCGAGGGGGGCGGTCGTTTTGACTGCAAGACGGGGACAAACACACCAGTGAGTAAAAGGGAAAATGGGAGTGGAAGCATGGCTGATGGAAACAGGACATCCAGGGGGAGCCAGGACACAGCCAGACCGTGGGTGCTCCTGACTCGGGCCCTCGCGCACCCTGGGTCCCTCACTCGCCTCACAGACGGCAAATGCCGGCAGGAGCTTCCAGTTAAAAGGGGGGACGTTAAACACGGCACCGAGCACATCGTGGCACATATTCAGAGGCACTGGAGAGACAAAGTACCTTTTTATCCCCTTGAGAAGGGTCAAAACGGTATCACTTCCGAAACGGGGGCCAGAGGGCCAAACGCCTGGGGTTGAAGGTGTGTAGAAGGCTGGATGCTGGACGCTGGACAGCAGGAGGAGAGAGAGGCCATCGCTGACGCCCTCACCCCGGCCCCCCAGACCCCTGCAGGCGCATTTCAAACAGGCGCCACCCAGTGACCTCCCACGATACTGACCGGCAGAGAAGAACAGCCCGGTGGGGTCCGGGACGTGGCTCGGCGTCGCGATGCCCACCCTGAAGCGGCTCGTGTTTCTAACACTGGGCACAGTGACCCTCAGACGAACACTCAGAAATGTTGTTTCCAGATGATTCAAATTCCACCCGCAAGAAAGGTGACGGAAATGCGAGCTCCGTACCACCCCCGAGCTACGGCCAGCAGCTGGACCAGACGGAGATGCTCATGGGTGCATCTCTACAGGCACCGGCTGAAAGGAGACGGAGCCTTTCCTGCATTACTCGAAACAAAAGGAAAATGACATTTTCAAAGCAAAATGCCTACAAGTCTGTCCAGTAAAGGAAAACTAGATCCATGGAGACCACACAGTTTATTGGGGGATGTTAAAGAGATGCTGCTGGTCTCTGGGCCTCTAACATCATATGTGGCAAAAGGGAGAACGCTGAAATATTTATATGAATATAAGATGAAACTTAACCAATGGGGCCTACTTCGATTACAGGTATTTTCATGTTACTGCTAAGCTGAAGTCGTCTCTCAATATTTTATAGGCTGCAGTTCTGGCCTGCGCACCGTTACGCCCCTGGCTTCTACCACAAATGCTGCCTGTCATTCATGATGTGATAGACGTGCCGTCGGAAGTTATACAGAAAAGAAAAAAAAAACCACTTTCACATTTTACGCTGGGATATTTTTTGCCGTGCATTAGTGATGTGAAAATAGTACTAGATTTGTTGATAAGTTTCAGAAAATATTTTTCTTCCAAAATATTTCCATAATTATAAATAATCAAAGCATAGAAATTGTAGCTACACTGACTCTTTTTTAAAATTTTTACTGGAGTATAGCTGATTTACAATGTTGTATTACTTTCAGGTGTACAGCAAAGTGAATCTGTCATTCATATAGGCCATTACAGAGTATGGAGTAGAGTTCCCTGTGCTATATGGTAGGTCCTCATTAGTTATCTATTTTATAATATAGTAACGTGTGTATGTCAAACCCAATCTCCCAGTTGATCCCTCCCCTCCCGTATCCCCTACGCTGACTCTTTAATTCCATACCGTGTCATTACAGGTTGATTTTCACCGCGACTCTTGATATGGTTTCAGTGCTAAACACACCCCTTGGTCCTTTTCAAAGACAGAGAGAGAACCTCTTTGAAGGAAACGGAGCCCGACTCTCCCACAGAACAGCAGGTCGGTCTTTGGGCCGAGGGAGGGTGCAGGGGACAGTCTGCTCTCGATGTCTCCACCTCTCCCTAGTTAGCGTTAACGAGAGTCACACATGCGTATCTCAAAACAGGTCCTGTAATGTTTCAGTTAATGTGGGGTAAATTACGGTACAGGAAATATCAATGCCTCTTAAAATGAATTCAACAAGCTGCCAGGCTCTATCACCAACACAAGTATTAGAAACCCAGATCGTGCCCAAGGCCGTCGCTGCCCACCAACCCCTCCATGGCCACGAGGTCCGCTCACCCGGCACCTGCTGGGGTCAGAGGTCAGCACCGGCTGACCCCAGCGGGCACCCCGAGAAGTGAGCTCGTGGCCCAGAGCCCCTCGACATGCGGGGCCCCCGTGCACCCCAGGCCTGGCCTCCTGCGCCTCACAGCCTCCCTGCCAGGCACCTGAATTCAGGGTCGCTGCTCAGAGCTGGAGTTTTGTCCTACCCTCCCTAGGATAACGGTGCCTCAATCCAACACACCCAAACCAAAGCTGTGGTCTTCCCAACAGCACCCAGAGCTCTGCCCTGCGCACGGTACCCAACCCGAGATGCAATGAAGAGGAACGCCAGGACCACACATCTCACCGACTTCACCTGCCCTCCCCACCCCCCACCCCCAGCCAGTCTACACTAGTGCGCTTGGCTTTACAGCCTAAATTCTACTGAGACTGGTTTGGATGGAAATCACGGTAAGGTGCAGCCCACCGTCCCTGCCTCTCAGCTCAGACCTGAGACCAGGAAAGCAGGTCTGCTGGGCCCACCCGCCGTGATACAGCCTCAGGCCCTGTGCTCCGTGTCATTCGGGACAGTCCACCACGTCTTCCAGCCTCACTGCAATCAACAGAAACGCGCCCTGGGCTACAGGCAGGCCAGGAGGCTCAGAGAAGCCCCCAGGGTAGCCTGCTGGCTGGGGTGGAGCAGGGCTCGGAGCCCCGGGGTCTTTGCCAGATCCCACCTTGTTTCTCTACTTCCTTCGAGAGAAGTTACCAAGGAAGATGCACGCAGGCCACTGGATCAGGACCCTGTGTTGGGAGAGCAAGTGCAGAAGGAAGAAACATGCTCACCTGAGGAGTCGCCAGGGGCAGGTGGGCGTGCGTCAAGCCTCCACCCAGCCCACCCTCAGGACAGGAGCACAAATGCCGCCCCATCCTGAGGAAACAGGTAAGGAGCTCACCGTGATCGTGACCTCATCCGCCTCATGTCATATCACCCAGCAACCGCCTCCCCTGAGAAGTCATAGGAACTTGTTCATTCATCCGACAGATTCTCACAAAGCTGCTCTTCGCTGCCAGCCCCGTTCTAGGCACTGGGAAACCACAGAAGTAACTCGAATGTTCTAAGAGACGGACAAGACCAGAAGCAAGTTGTTCTCGGTGGTGACGTGGTGCCGGGGGCTATAAGGAGGTGGAACGGGAGCCCCGAGAGCCAGCGAGTGGGAACGTGGGGCACGAGCCTAACCCCAGGCACAGGGCCAGGTGGCAGGAGGGAGCAGCCCAAGGCCCCAGTCACCAGGAAGCCACCAGGGCTGGGCTGGGGACAAGAAGAAGGAAACACACAGACCCCACAGCCTTCTCACAGATGCCAAGACAGCTCCCTGCCCTCGGAGATGCCCCAGGCCTCGGGGCATGGGTGCTTCGGGTAGCAGCGGGTGAGTCCTCTCGCTGCCTGTTCTTATATGAACGAACCCACACTGTGAAGCCCTCAGGCCTGAAGAGCTTTTCCATATCCGCACACACCTGAGGTCAGAAGGCATGTCTGTCTTGACACCAGGGAACCGGAGCTCAGAGGGGCCACACTCTCCAGGGAGACACAGAGCCGGGATTCCAGGCCCGCATCCAGGTTCTGACCCTGTGCTCATGCCGGCATCTCCCCATGTCTCCCTAGTGGCTGCCCAGTACATTCAACTCCAGGACCCCGTGGACCCGTCTACACAGTGGTCATCCCACCAGGATGAGTCCGCCCAGACCTCCAAGGTGAGGAGGGTCCGCCCTTCCTCTTTTCAGCGCACCTGGCCCACAGGTGCCAGGAAGCCCTGCAGAGCACGGATGAACTCATCTGAGGATGGTCACAAGAGGAGCAGTGGCACCAGCGGGGCAGGGCGCATCCCCAGCGTGAAACGCAGAGCAGACTGAAGCCCAAGGGCTGGATCTGGAAGGTCAGTGTCTAGACGGCAAGCTCAGGGCGGAGCTGGGAGGAGGGCGGAGTGGACAGAGGGCCACGGTCCTCAGGGAGACGCTGCTCAGCCAAGCCTCCAAGGCCAATACTGACGGGTCCCCACCCTGACACAGGCTCCACCCAGATCCCGAAATCCCACGGTCTCTGTGCCACCCTCACCTGTTTGCTGCACGTGTCCAGGGTCCTAGGAGGTGTGCACGTCCCCCAACCAAGGAGCTTTAGAGTTTGCCAAGTACCGGCTGCAGGAGGGGGATGGTCACGTATGAAACAAACAGACACTTTTGCTGTGACTCCAAAACTGAGTACATTCCACACTTGGGAAGGAACTAGGTTTGGGGAAAATCAACTTAATGCATTTTCCAAAGTCTCCAAAAAGGTCCTTGGGTAGAAGAGTTACGGCGAGACTTGCCCGCGGTCTCTCCCTCCCTCCCTTCCTTCTCTGTGGTCTCCCTCATTACTGGGAACCTGGAACAAAATGTGGGACCAGCACCTGCAACCTGGTGAGGCTGTCGGGGGTGGCCTCTGCCCGGGGTCCCGGGGCGGGTGGCAGCTTGCTCTCAGGCGGTCCCCACGTGTCCCTTCACGGAGGAATCGGACACCGTGTGAGCCACAGAGGAGACAGCTGCCCCTGTGGCCCCGGCTGGCGCCGAGGAAGGGGAGTGAGGTCGCCACCAACGGGGCTGCCACTCAGGAGCAGACAGGACACAAACATCGCAAGACAAGGAGCTCCCGCTCGCCAGGACGCACCGTCTGGCTGACGCACTTTTCTTTTTAATGCTATCGATTCTATCTGCCAAAGGTCACGAATTACAGGAGGAATTATTCTTAAGATATTTGCTGAGCCCGACCTCTTCTAATGATTTTCCTACCTCTGGCCGGTGGGTCCAGGAGGATTTTTGCTGCTTGACTGTTGTTAAAAGCCCCTGCCCTCTGTAGTCACCCAGCTTCTCGGGGAAGACGCAGATAAGTCCACTGGGTGGGGGGCAGGTTAGCTGGATAAACCGTGTTCTGTCCACAGCCTGGGCTCAGACGCTCCCCTCCTGGGACACAGGAGGCCTCTCTCAGTGGGCATGGGTCTCCTGAGTGTGGACCCTCTGCACAAAAGAAGCAACGCACTTGAGACACTTCAGAGCCTGACACTGTGGTTTCACTGCAAACACGAGTACAAAAGGCCTCAAATGTCCCCAGAAGGCCCAAGTTAAAGCACGTTGCATAGAATAAGGCCAGTTTCAGGCAGGTCACCCAATGGAGAACAGATGGCAGCTCAGAAGCGATGCTGAGTCACTCACTGGTGTCCCGGGGGCTTTCGCTCCCCCGAGCTGTTCAAAACCAACAAGTAGAGCTCGGGAGGAAGCAGCTGAGGGAGGCATAGTCCGACGTGCCCACACAGACACTGTCCTAACTTGCCCCCTGGGCGAATTGCGGAATTTGTTACCTTTATTGTAAGAGGCTTCTTATGTTTCTTTTTGTGATCACCTGAAGTTTGGTAAATGATACAATACGATTTACTACCTATAGAGTGCCCTTCACAGAGAGTGTCACAGAATGTTTTGCAGGAGGGGTGAGACAGAGGAGCAGACAACTCTGCAGAGCTGGCAAGACCCTCCAGCGATGGGGGTGGAGGCCACGGGGTGGCCCGAGGGGCTGCGCTCTGTCCTGTGTCCCAGTTTCCATCTGGGCGCGCCCGTCCTTAGAGGGCCCAAAAGACACACCCGGGGACGCCTGTGGGGACGCAAGCGTGGACACACCCACGGTGTGTCCGCCGCCTTCAGGACTCAGCCAAGAATGGCGTCCCTGAGATCTATCCGTTAAAAGAAGCACCGAGGTAGGACTTCAAAGCTGTGAGAGCGCCACTCGACTCTTCGGGGTCTTTGATTTGGTCGTCGTGGTGGTGTTTATCCTCAGAGACAGATCAGATTCATTTTACTGCAGTTGAAAATCACGCATACGTAGTTGAGAAAGACGCACTTAATTCTCTGTTGCTCTTTGCACACGACACAAGCAGCACCCCTCCAGTACGAGCTCTGGCAGGCATTCTCAGGGTTACTCCGTGATACACTACACCATGATGTTAATTTTCCACATTACTTTATTCCTTCTCCAGACCATATTTTACAACAGAGAAAACAAACTGCTTGTAATTATACCGCATGCCAGGACAAATTAAGTAAACACGCATTTCTTAATGCTTCAGGCTGTTAGGGTAGAGAACAAAGGACTTCGGTTAAGGTCAGTATCAGAGCTATGCAACTGCCCAGGGATACAGAAGACAAGCCCTGGTTGAATGCGGGCGAAGAGGAAGTGGTGCCATTCAACGCCACAGAGCTAGATGCTCGAAAATAATATACTGCCAATGAGGCCAGGGCGTTTTTCCTATTTTATATTCATTTTCTGGGAGATTAATGCTAATGCCGAATAATTAAAAAATAATAACAAACGAACAGGAAAATCCACTGTGTCATTAACAAGGACATAAGTCAACTAAAAGTAAGCCCACTGTCCTCTACACCTGCCTCTGGAACTTACGTCTAAACAAATACATGCGATCAGTGGAACCCACAGACCTGAGCAGCCATGTTTTTCTTTCCTGCTCCTTCCTGCAAAATGCTGACAATCACACCGAATGTTCAGAGTTGAGGAGATGCGGAATTAAGACAGGATCCAGGGGGCACGAATGTTTTTAACAAGCCAGTGCAACGAAAAAGAACATTGTAAATGCCCGGCAAGACTGGGGAAGGTCAGAAATAAGCGTTTCTGGGCTTCCCTGGTGGCGCAGTGATTGAGAGTCCGCCTGCCAATGCAGGGGACACGGGTTCGTGCCCCAGTCCGGGAAGATCCCACATGCCGTGGAGCTGCTGGTCCCGTGAGCCATGGCCTCTGAGCCTGCGCTCCGCAACGGGAGAGGCCACAGCAGTGAGAGGCCAGTGTACCACAAAAAAAAAAAAAAAAAAAGAAATAAGCGTTTCTGCTTCTACGCATCCCGCCACGGCAGCCAGGACAGAAGGAGGAAGCGGCATCGCCAGGAAGGTGCAGAGACAGACACGAGATCTCTGGTGTCACCAGACGGCTGCTGAGCTCACACGCTCTCGTGCTCACTCCGGCTTCGTCAAGACATGTGCTTTGCTTTTCCCTAGAAGACAGAAATATTTGACTTCTCCTCGTTCGCAGGAGCTTCCTGGACATCAGACACAGCCCATCCTCTTGGATCATGGATTCCGTATTTGCAATTCACTCACACCCTAAAACATGCCGTCACCTCAAATCAGCGTGCTCAGGGCCTCGCGGTCCTTCGCAGACGCACAGAGATGCCGGGGTGCCCGTCCCAGCTGACAGCGAACAGGTGATGCCTGCCTCCTGCACCAGCTCTTATATGGGAAACACATGTCCTCTTCAGGGTCCATTCAGGGCCACGTTTCTCAAATTTTCAAGCTTCTTCTTGGTGATTTCACTGTTTACAAGTGTCCCGTGTGTGATGCTGGTGGGTTGGTGGGTGTTCTGAGTACAGGAAGGCCATGACGTCCCTCCTGCTGAGAACACATGTGTTAGATGAGCCTCCCTCAGGGCAAGTTGCAGCGATGCTGGCCATGAGCTCCGCGGGCGTGGATCCACGGTATGTGCTATAAGGCGCCCCCGGGGGCCCTGGACCCTGGCTGTGCAGCCCTGAGCACCGTCACCCAGCTCTCCTTCCCAACAGACACAAATAGCAGCAAAAAGCACTGCAAACTGTCTGCGCTGGCCTCAAAATTATCACTTAACGTACATCGTATATACATACGAACGTTATCTACTATGTCTATTATATATACATACACACAGGGAGAACCTGCAGTTCACATCCAATTTCTCACACCGTGAGGAGTGAGACTTCAAGCAAACTCAAAATAATACTTCCCCTTTGCCTGTATTTCATTACAGCCTTAAAATTCACTAAAACCCCAGGTCAACGTTGCTCAGCTAACTTCTAGGTCCAGGATTTTCAGGTGTTTTATAATTCCATAATTGGCGATTAAATTTGTTTTTGCAAACCGACGTGCAGGTCCCCGCATGGGTCCCCGGCAGTCATACAGGTGGATGCAAGGCCTCTTCTTAATTTGACCGCCCACTTGATTCTTTAGTTTCACAAGGCAAAAATGAGGGTGTCTTATCTTCAGTAATGAGGACAAAGCTGGGGTCCACAATGAGGAATTCCAGCTAACGTGGGTTTCCTTTTAGCCGTTTACACCAGACCCTTCCTCTGTTGAACAAGGACCTTGTTGGTTTTGCCCCATCCTTCCCTAGAGAGTCATCTGATTCATTCAGGGCAAGGAAGACTTGAACTTAAAAAAAAAAAAAAAAAAAAGTACTCCATTGGCCATTTCTCAAATCTGCAAACTTCAATGGAAAGGCTATTTCAAGAACTGAGCCTCTGGAAGGATCCACCCAGAAGGCTCAGCATCGTGCCAGGATTTGAAGCGGTTTGTCTCAGCTCCAAGTGTTTTCTGCCGTCCCCAGTATTTTCCAGCCTGAGAATGTGGGCGTGAAAAATGGTCATTGTGGGAAGACCAACTCCCTCCAAATCACTCCAACAGGCAGTAGCCATAACAGCATCACTGTCACGTTGGCCGGGGTCCTGCACTGCTCTACAAACGGTAGGTCAGGATGTGCACGGCGCCCCCCAGAGCATCACGACAGCTCCCAGGACCTGCGGCACCGCCTGCCTGCTGCAGGAGCTGTTGTCTTTGTGAGATGTGACCCTCAGTTATTTAAATTCTTACCTCTGAGATAACAGTATTTTGGTAATGGATACGACACAACGCCAGATAATATGCAGCGGAATCAACCCCGCCCAGTGGCACGTACACACTCATATATCCACACACATGCACGTAAACACACGCAATGCACATGAATGCATATACACGTGCGTGCACAAACATGCATACATGCACGCGCGCGTGCACATGCAGACACACGTGTGCAAACACATGCACACGCTCACCTACATGCACGTACACACACATTCACATGCATGCCCATACACACTTATCTGTCAGAGGTGAGTCAGCTGTCTTAAAACAGCTGAGGGATGGCGCTGATCTGAGAAATGTTTTGCGCACATTTGAACCTTCACAGGTGCGGACGGGGACCAGGCAGCACCGCTCGGGGCTGCGTTTAACCCCTCTGCGTTGTTATTATTACCGCACAGGCCACTCCTAAAGAGCGCCCTGCGCTGGCACGGCGCCCGAGGGTCCTCGCACTTTTCCCACACCTCGCACCGTGTCGCAGGGCCTAGAGTGACTGTGGCTGCTTCGTGGACGAAAGCCCCGCGACCCAGAGACGGGCAGGGAACCGTGAGCCAATCTCCCCTTGGCAGGTTCAGACCACAGCGGCCCCTCCCAGCGTCGCCCACGGTGGCCGCCGGCGTCTGTGACCCACACCCATCCCCCGGGGAAGGCAAGCGGCCCGTCAGAGCCCTAAGATCTCGGAGAGCTTAGATCAGTCTGGTTCTGCTCCCTGGCAAGCCTAGTATGCACAAAAATACTTTACCTGGAGAATCGTTGCAGAATTCTATCCATCAAAGAATCTGCCAAAGATTGGCATGCGCGGAAATGCACCAGACGCACACCCGATATGATCGCAGGGCTACGGGTGAGAGCAGCCCCTGGGGACCTGCCGCTCCGGCAGCCTCACCTTACAGACGAGGTGAATGAGAACCGAGATAGCGCCATCAAATACCCCCCGCCCAGATCTTCTTCTTTCCTGGAGGTGTCTGCTGGGAAATATGTCACTTCGGCCATGCGATAAAATCAGAGTTTCCTGGGCCCAGCACGACAGCAGCCTCAGATCATCCACGCAGACAGGACAGAATTTGAGACCGAGACCTGGGGAGCTCCTCCAGCCCCACACGGTTATCCAGAGACGTGCTCACAGATACTGGCAAGTCCTGTTCCCATCTGCTCCCTGACTCGGGTAAACAGAAACCTGAGGACTCGTCCCACGGAAAACTCTAGAACAGACCTGAGTCCTGTTTCACTGACCTCGTGAGAAACCCAGGCACATTTCAGGATCAGAAGGGGATTTGGAGCCACAGATACTAGGGAAGACGAAGAGCCGGTGTTCTCCTGTCCAGAACCCGCTGGCACACGGACTCCCCTTCTAAACCTGACCCTGCGGGTTTGCACAGTACCCTCCCCCGTTCCCCCTTCCCCCCATCCTGAACGGCGTGGGGGCCCAGGCACCTCACACCCGTGTCTCTGCAAAGCTGCCTCAACCGTCACAGCCGCTTCTAATCCTGGGACACCGGCCAGCTGGTACCCGCTGGAGACCCAGGGCGGGTCTCTACCCCTCCGGGCCCCCGAAACCCCAGCCAGGGTTTTACCTGTGCTTTCTGCACCCGTCAATCATCTTTAGTGCTGGGTGGGCCAGGCTTTTCTGCAACTTTCTGCTTCTCTCTCTCTTTTAAACCATCCACTCCTTGAGACTAGGGATGTACCTTATTTATTCTTCTCTTTCCAAGGCCAAGACACATGGTGGTCTCAGCAAATGGTCACAAAAAGAGTCAGGGTGTGGATGAGCAGGGCCCTCTGCTCCACGTTGGGGCGTATGGCAGGTCCTGGAAACCAGGAGGCCGGGTGTCGGCTCAAGTTAGGCGTTAATTCAGCTGTATTCATTACAGTTCTCCGTGGAATGCCGCCAGGCTAGACATTCAGAAGATTAAGGTCAGGATAAGATTAAAAGAGGAAAGAGTGAAAAAGGAAGGAAGAAGGAGGGCGGGATCTGCCGATCTGTTGCTCAGAGACTTAACGTCTATCAGTGAAAAATGTTTACAACATGTACAGAGAGAGAGAGAACTTAAAATATTTACCACACACCTTCTGAAATACGCATCCGATATTAAAAAGGAGAAAGAAAACATTACATAGAAAAACTACGAAAGAAAACAAATACAAGAATAACAATTTACACTGCAATAAGATTCTATTCTTTAAAACAATATTACCTCGAATTTCTTTCAAGGGAGAAAAAAGTAAGTTCCCTAGTAAATATGAGACGCAAAGCACGGTTTGTTTAAATTCGATTTACACACAGCTTTTCGGGGGACGATCCGTGAGGGACAGGGTGAGGCCCACGCACCAGACATGCAGCAGTAAGGGTCCTGGCCTGAGTTGGGGAGTGGGGGGGCATGGCCACTGGAGGGGCCTCTGCTGGACTCCGAGCCCAGGATGTGGACGAATCCTGCGGGACGGCCCGGGACTCCAGGCTGTTGGAACCCAGAGCCCCTGCTGGGAAGCATCTGTCGCTCACTCACCAGCCCTGCCCCCTCACCTTCCAAGGGGCTGGGGTCTTGGCCGGCCCAGGTGGCCTGGATATCACAGTCCTTTTAGTGCTTCAGACGGGCCGGCGAGCGTGGGCCCCGTCCAGCCGAGGACACGGCGAGGTCTGCGCTCCTGCCCGGGCTCACGTCCACTCAACCCACGTCCTCCTCCACGTGGGAACACTGGCTGAGGTTCTCCTGTGGGACGGGCATGTCATACACGGCCAGCAAGCCCTGCAGGAAAGGGGCTTGGTGAAGTAGCAGCACACAGAGAGTCGCATCGTGACAAAGTGCCACAGCGACACTGAACGGCAGGGTCGCAGGAACGGCCGAGGTCCAACCTGGTCCCTGCAGGTGACACTCAATGTACAAAACAAAAGCAGAAGCTTTCTGAAGAACCCGGTGCTCCGACACCTGTTTCAGCCTCGTCCGTGGCTTTTTATTTTGTTTCTATGTAAATGCTGGTTGCGTGCACCACTGGGTCATGAGCCCAGTAGTTTGAAAATCACGGGCTGGGGTGACCTGGGAAGTTTTCCTGGGGAGTCGCTGCTCTGGGACGGTGCCCAGGGTTGGGGTTGTGTGAGGAGAGCCCCTGGGGGCTCCGGCACCCCCCGCCCCCGTCCTTCGCGCTCCTGAGTATGTTCCGGCACGTTGGCTCGGGGGGGCCTCTCCCCGTGGGGTCGGCTGCCTGCCTGAGCCGGGGGTCCCACACAGTCCTGGATCTGCTGGCCTCCCAGCGCTCACAGACAGGCGGCCCGACCTCGGTGGAAGTGGGCTGAGGTCATTGCACAAGCTCCCGCCTCGGAGGTTTGGGGATGGAAGTGATGACCGGCGTCGCCAGCGAGGCCAGAACCCGCTGCAGGTGCTGGGTGGTGGTTATTTAAGGACAGGATCGTAGGTGATTTGCCCACATTTCCAGGACCAGCCAAGGGGCAAGGCTGAGAGCGGACGCTGCTCTTTCGGCCTCTGGACGGCGTGTTTGCTGCCCCCTCGGCTGGCTGAGCTCCTGTTGCCGCTATAAGCGACCTCCGCGTGGACTCTCTATCCTCACACGGTAGCATCATCACGGTTCCCGTCACCCTGCCGTCTCCCCACCACCCTGCTCCCCCCCGGAACCCAGGGAGATCACCGCCAGATGGAACGGCATACTTTGGAAATAAAAGTCTTCTTTCATCTGTCATTGGACAGCTAGTAAGTTTTCGAAGTCAAAGATATGGCTCAAATTTTAGCAACTAAATACACGTGAAGAAGAAAGTTATTACTCATCCAACTAATTGAATTTTGGAAGACTTGGCTTTCCCACTGAGTTGCATGGCCTGATGTTGATTTTGTCATAGATCCTGTCAAATAACACACAATACCGTGTGTCCCATTATGGTAACGTATTTTAACATAATCGATCAACCTCCTGGAGGTTAAAAAGCACTAAATTGAAAACTCCAGAGCTATTGGGTCTTAAGATGGTATGGATGACATGAATTTTTTTAATTTTTGTCCTCTAGAGCATTGATTTTCAGAATGGACATGTCCTATTTATAAGAACTCCCAAGATTCACGCAGCCTTGTGACGGTGACGGAAGAGGCCCCTGCTCGGCCCCCTCGACGGGGATGGCACCACCGGTCACTACGTCTCGTCCAAGAGGTCGTCCGAGTCGTTAAGGAGAAGCTGCGTGGCCCCTACTGCCCGGCAGGTCCTCACTGAGGCAATCACTGCCCCAGGACCTCGAAAGACAAGAATTCCATTTTTTAAAAATCTAGTTAACATATCAAAGAGCAGTAAATGTGCAAATTGCTGTTCCAAGGGCTCCTTTATTGCCTTTCCTTTTCAGATGTCCTCCCCGGCCCCCTGCACCCGGCCCCTCTGACAAGGTTACTCACTGGCGGGAAGAGTGAGCTATTTATACTCCTCAGATGTTTACCTTAGTAAAGACACTTCAAAGAGTGCTTGCGGGGCTCTCCCCGGCCCAGCAAACACTTAAAACCTATTGCTGTGATGGATGGAGCCTCTCCCCAGATTTAATAAATAGAAGCCACGGCCTCTGCTTCTCTGTTAGGGCAGCTGTGTTCCTGATGGGCTCACGGCTCACGGGTGGCCTGGCCGGCACAGCCTGAGAATTAGGCAAGGCTGCAATGACAATCCAGGGCCTTCTTTTTATTTCTTCCCCCCCGAGTCTCGCGTCTCAGAGCCGGATGGCTTGTTAATGTTTCCCGCCAAGCATTCCACAATATTGACTTAATCTTTCTATGGAGGACGATCCCCATAAAGATGCCTCGTTCTTCTTTTAATATCGAGTTGCCCAGACGGGTCTGACGAGCAGCCTCAATCAAGTAGAGGACGTAAATACATCTAAACTTCGCCTCACCAAACACGTAAGTCGCTCCGAAGGCTCGATGCCATCAGTAGCTCCCAGGAAGATACGCGAGGGGCAGAGTCCGTCTGGACAACACAGATTTAAACGCTAACACCAGCCAGGCTTCCCTTCTGCGGCCGCAGAGGGTCTGGAGAGGCACAGGAGCTGGGGCTCTGTTCAGGCAGTAAACAGCGTTTCTCCATGTCCGTCATGACCGAAGGGCCCGAGTCACACTGTACCCAGGACCCTTTGGGACACTCACTCAGCTTCATGATCTTTATGTTATTAGCCCCTTTTAAAAATAAAGAAGCTGAGGCTGGGAGAGGTTAAACGTCTTGTCCAGGATCACTCAGCAGCCTGATATTCCAACGAATTTCTGCACTTGGAACCATGCTCTCTGATCACCTGACGCCACGTCCTCAACGCGAGGATGACTGAGAAGAGGGGGCGTACCCTCCAACCACACTCAGCTCCGAGACGCTAGTTTCAATGCTAACTGAGCCCCGTGAGACGGAGGTGTGTTCCCTACGAGGACAGGCGCCCCTAAGATGCTTCAGAACAGCCAGGGCTGCGCATTGCAACAACACAAAAGAATTTTGAACGGAGTCTATCATCTCCAGAGTTTGTTAGTTTCCTGGACTGAAAATCAACACCCAGCCGCAGCCATGTGAGTCAGATTCTGTGGAGGGTTTTCTGCTTGACGTCAGCTGCCTGGTGCTTCGGACTGTGTTTCTGTTCCAGCTGCAGAGCCAGGGTTCCAGGAAGAAGCGTGAAGCCCGGTTACTCTAGATAGTTCCACCAACAGGAACCCCACCAGCGGGAGGACGGGACAGCACACGGCCGGGGCCACAGCGGACACCCCAGGAGGGGTGACTCGGGTAGTTAAATCCTCCAATGCCTGTGCATTGAGGGCAACAGACGAAATTACTCCAGTAAACAAATGATGCTTTTGTGTCATTTCTACTTACTAGCTAGTTCTAAGTTACTTAGAAATGTAACCACAGGGCTTCCCTGGTGGTGCAGTGGTTGAGAGTCCGCCTGCCGATGCAGGGGACGCGGGTTCGTGCCCCGGTTCGGGAAGATCCCACATGCCGCGGAGCGGCTGGGCCCGTGAGCCATGGCTGCTGAGCCTGCGCGCCTGGAGCCTGTGCTCCGCAGCGGGAGAGGCCACAGCAGTGAGAGGCCCGCGTACAGCCAAAAAAAAAAGAAATGTAACCACAGATGAGAAAAACTACAACTTGATCTTCCAAGAGAAAAAAGAAATGTTTGGCCAACCGGTGGTGGGTCAAACCCTGAAACCTTGATCGAGAGACCTGGCAAATTCCTCCGCAGATCCCTCCACCCCCAGCCTGGCCCGGCCTCCAGCAGTGCTCGGGCAGAGCCTGAGCCTCTTCCCAGGGACCGAGTCACATCCAAGATGAGTCCCCAGGTTTTATTCAGAGGTTTTTCCCGTGACTTTCCGTCTTGGAGTCACACATGCGTGAGGATTGGGAAACGGATGGAACGGGGACTGCGTGTTCTCGACTTTGATGTCCCCTCTTGGGGTCACCAGGGCGGAGCGGCCCCTGGTACTTATCATCCCGTGACCCCAGCCATTGCAGTAGACGCACCTTCTAGAATAAAACCAGCGGCCAAGGCCACTGCTCTCGGTGTGTCTGGCACCGTCCTAGATTCCAAGAATAGGAACCCCACAGACCTCACAGGGACCTGTGCAGTGGGACCTGTGCTGCGCCCCTTTACACGTGGGGAAACTGAGGCACGGAGGTTAAGCCATCTGCCCGGGGCCATGTATCTCGTGGCAAAGACAGCGCTTGAACCCAGAAGTCTGGCTCCTAGGTCGGTTCACTTAACTGCTGTGCTAGGCTCATAAGTGATCTACTGGCCTAAGTGTCTGTGTCCAGAATCTCCATCCACTGGGAGCAGACTAATCCCCAGAGCGTCCCGACCTACAGAGGTGAGGGGGTTTCCCCGGGCTGCTGTCACACAGGGGACATTCCAGAAGCTTCTTTCCCTTGCCTCGAGGCTCCAGGGTGCACTGCGGGGCTGCAAGCACGCCAGCCAGCCCCCCTCATTCCACCACGGCCCCTCCTCACGTCCAGGCTGCACCTCAAGGTCAAGCTGCTGTCTCCAGCCCCCTCTGTCCTCATGTGGCTGTGTCCCTGGAAAGAGGCCTCATCTCTGTGGCTCCAGGACCCCCCCATGCTGGTCCCCCCACTTCTACGGTCTGTCCTCCGTCCGCTCAGCCCACATTCCCCACTGAGCGCCAACCGTGTGCCCGACACCTTACGGGCAGGAGAGCAGAGCCCCACTCGGGAGGGGCCCTCAGGGCCCCCCCCAGAGGCAGGCGTGCGTGTCCTCTACCCTGTCAATGGCAGGGTGACACTGGGGACATGGGAACAGAAACCAGGGACCTGTCTCTGTGCCCAAACACGGGCCATTAACTCAAATCTTCAAATTAGTTCTGCCAAGTGGTGGTAGGTTGTATTTGACTACTACCATCCTAAAAGAGAGAGATGGTTACGATACTGTATGCTGGAATAAAACCCAAGTCCTACAATAGCAATTTAAGACACTGTGGGGAATGTGTGGTTAATCCTGTTGTCAGTCAATAAACAGTATTTGTTTTTCTTTAAGAGGAAAGCTTGGGGGAAAAGGATATGATAAACTCAGTGTTAGGACAACGCTCTTTCAGTAGACACCAAAACCGTAGAATAAGCCAAATCCCGAAGGCTGAACAGAGGTAGCATCAAGGGTCAAATAACAATCGCTACGCACAGTAAAAGCTTATGTACGCTGACGTGTGCAGAAAGGGGTGTGTGTGTGTCTCTGTGTGTCTGTGTGTGTGTGTCTGTACTCCATAGCACGTTCATTTTGCAATCCTAAAATATAAGCGCAAGGGTAATAAATGAACTTAGCTTACCCTGACATGAGTTCACTGGAAAAGACTGAGCTTTCCGAGGCCCAAAGACAGCCAGCGGATGAAAGCGGGAGCCCGAGCCGGGGGCAGCTGCTCTCGCAGGCCGCACGTCTACAGCGGTGCTGTCTGATGAAGACGTAAGTTGTAGTATCGTAGCCAAATGACAAAGCGTTCGTCAGGAATATCAGTTTGTAACTGAAATTCAAATTTAATGAAAAAGAGAGAAAAATGCTCATCACATTCCTAATGAAATGAGGGGTGTTGTGTGCATTCGGCTGAGAACCAGCCCTGAAGAGTCTCTAGGAAAATGCGGGTGTTGCTCCCCAGAGATGTGCTTCTTCTGATTTTACAGAAAAAGGAGGGGCTCCTGATGGCCGTGTCCTTTAGGTCAAGTTGGATGAGAAGGGGCAGAGCGCTGCAGCAGCGTCTACACGGCCCACACAGCCTGCCCAGGCCTGCCCAAGCTGTTCCCTCCACCACGCGGACCCACGCTGCTCGCGCTTCCAAAACACTTCCCAGGCCGCTGCCCGAGGGCCACACCGCAGCCGGGCCAGGGCCACGCCCAGCGATCTCCCTCCACGAGACCTGCTGCCTGCTCCCGTAATGCTGTCTGTGCTCTTTCCTGGGCGTTTGCGGCCTTCCCTGTCGTCTGTGGGCAGAGGACCTGGAGGGGGCGCTCACCAGGCGGCCAGGGACAGACAACGCAGAAGCTGGCACTGAGGTTTGCTGTCACCTGAGGCACAGGTGCGAGATCAATCTCATGAAACCCCAGCAGGGCCTCTGCCTGGAAACGCTGGTGACCAGCATCACTCCTCGGGTCCTGCAGCTTTGAAAACCCAAAGCCTGAAGCCTCCTTTCACGAGAACCCGAGGACAAGGACCCTGGGTGTCACGTGGAGCTCTATGCAGGGCGGGCGGGCCAGCTGGGGGGGACGCTGGGGGGGGGGCCTGGAAGGCCGCCAGCCGGGCACCAGCCCCGCCCCACACTTGGGCCATAAGGACGGGGCAGGAGGGCAGGCATCTCCAGAGGGGCCGGCCAGCACGGGCTTGTCCCCTGGACGTAGCCCAGTCCCACCATCCTCCACAGAACCTCGTCCTGGAAGCGGGAGGTCCCGTCCCCAGCAAAGCAGAAGCTAACGAGAAGGGCCTGGCCGGTGCCTCGGGGGACATCAAGGTCCCAGGTTCCACTCCCCAGCCAGGCCCACCCCTGGGTCTGGTAAGGATCCAGAGGGCCTTGCAGGAGGGTCTGCGGAGTCAGAGGGACGTCCGGGACACCGGCGCCCTGCCCTGTGGAACATCTGCATCACAGTGCCATAAAAAGTCAATGGCATGACCGCAGCCCGGCCGACGCAGGCCAGGGCCTGTTCCTGACCGGAGGCTCCTTCAGGACCTCGGGATCACGAGCGTGGGCCCCGCCGAGGGAGCCCTTCAGACACCGCACAGGCTCAGGGGATGGTGTGCAGACACCCCCAGGGATGAATTCTGCACGGGAGAAAATAGAGGCCATTTTTGTTTCAACTGAACTGATCGGCTGGAATGCAAGTACAGCCGTCAAAATCCAAGACGCGCAATTTTTAAAAATTTTTAAATATATGAGAATTTGCTCATCTGCACCAGAGGTGCCACGGCCTGGCCTCAGGTGCCGGGAGGGCACCTCCCCTCTAGCCCCGACCCTGCGCCACATACCCTCAGCTCTAGGCAGCCGGGGGCCAGGCCTCAGCCCACGTGACAGGCCTGGCCCGTGGCTGCGGTCGGAGCACTTGCTTCCCCACCTTCCTAGGGCGACACTCGAACAATTCAGATTTGGACACACAAACAGCTGGCCGTTTTCGCGTCCCCTCCATGTGGCCTCCGCCAAGGCACCTCCCTCACTGCCCCCTCCTGTGGGTTTCTTCCTACTTCTCCTCCGGCCCCTAATCTCTCTCTTTTTCACTGTAACACGATATACTGCCTTTTTTCTTAAGGGCCATATAATCTTATTTCTTCTCTTTTGTGACTATTTCAGAAAGAACCTAATAACCATCTATGACCTAACAGCTCAGGATAATCAGATAATAGACACAGTCTCGTGGGATTTTTTTTGATTTCTGGGAAGAGGAAACGTGTGGTGCTTTAGGGGCTTGGTTCCAGGATCTGGACCCTGCCCCAAAACTCCCTGGCGCAAGCCTGATGCTCAGAAAACTGCAGAATCCAGCTGTCTGGAGCCCTCGTGTGGGTCCCTAGAGGTGAAGTGACCTGCTGTCCTCACGCACACGCCAGCTGCTGATGCACGAGCCGCGGGGCAGGCGGGCGGCCAGCCACAGGGGCACGGGGAGAGGGCGGGCAGCCCACCGCAGCCTGGCCTGAGCTGGCAAAGCAGCGTCAGCACAAAGTCAGGAGGGCCCTTTCGTTTGAGGGGAGCGATGCTGTCTGGGTGAAGCGGCCTCCAGTGCGATCATCCCCAGGGGTGTGTCCGAGAAAGCGTGGGGAGCACATCCTCTGCCCCGCGGCTTCTCCAAGCTCCACCGGTAACTGGCTGTTTGCACCTGGGCTGGGATCTTCGAATGCAGGGCTGAGCTGTCCAGATCTCAGAGTGCAGGGCTGAGCTGTCCGGATCTCGGGGTGCAATGCTGAGCTGTCGGGAGCTCGGGGTGCAGGGCTGGGCTGTCGGGAGCTCGGGGTGCAGGGCTGAGCTGTCGGGAGCTCGGGGTGCAGGGCTGGCCTGGTGCTATCGGGCTCCTGTGCTCTTCAGCGGTCACGCCCCACCTTTCCCGCATGTGTGAGCTGAGGGACCCTCCTAGTCCTTGGAGGCAGCTCACGTCTAAACCACCTGTTCTGTCATGGGAACCTCCCAGCAGGGTCCTCCTGGCTGCCCGCAAGGTGGTCGCTGACTGACGGGGATCAACACATCCATCTCAAGTTTAGGACACACATAGCAGCAAGTAGCATGGCAAGCAGAGCTCCGAGGCCCAGTGTGAAACCACACAGCCCTGGAGACCAGGGGTCCCTGTGTCCGAGCTGTGTGCTGGGCTCTGCTGCTGCTATGTCCACGAAGTGATCATCGCCCTCGTGTGGGAACAGCACCTGCATCCAGTCACTCAGTGGAAATCCATGAGCTCACTGTTCCCGCACACACACAGAGCACACGTCCTCTTTAGTCAAAACGAATCCCATTCTATGTCCCGAAGGCCGCTTCTCATTAATGGAACCATTGTAATTAAGAATAGAAAAAATAAATGCAAGAAATGTAGAATTCAAAAGTCCAATTGCCACTGCAAGGTAATTATTAGCTTTCTGATTATATCCATTTCTGACCTATACTCCTTGTTGCCTTGTCATTAGCGTGGCCTATTCCCATCAACACTGAAGTCTGATATTTACGAACAATGAATTTCCTGAAAGTGAGAGCAATTATCCGAGCTGCGTCCACTTGACCACAAGTGAGCCCAGGAGTGAGCCCAGGAGTGACCCCAGTTGCCAAAAAGGAGTCATGAAAACGGGGCTGGCATCGGGGAGGGCGAGCGGGCTGTCCCCACTCACCTGGGAGGCCGTGCACCTGGGCATCAGCGTGGAGGCGGGTCACTCACATTCTGTACCTTTGGGAAAAGTTGGGCTTCTTTCAGGTGGTTTACTAAATGCTCATTCTCTTTAAAAACTCAACTTGGTTCCCACTCTGTGCCCGCTGTTGGGTGGACAAGGGCTCCCAGTTTGTGACTTGGAGACACCACCCCCGCAGAAGAGCTGCCAGGTGTCAGGGCACCACGGTCCTGCTGGAGTGGCCGCCGTCAGCTCACCCGAGAGCACAGGGCCCTCGGAGCCCCTCCGCCCATCCACCGCCCCCTGCCACCCCTGCAGCCCATGACCATTAAATGTGCGGGTGGAGGGAAGTCACCGCACGCCTCTCCACTGTAACTGTAACTTGGTGCCGATGTCCAGCTCCGACAGGCTCCGTCTCGTCTGCCCCTTGGCACCGTGGCATTTATTTATAACCTCAAGAACATCTCAAACCCAGCAGCTGGCACGGATGCCAGGCTGGGTGATGGATACACCGTGGGGAGTTAGCCAGGCAAAGTGCAGAACAGTGGACGGTCGTGTATATTTCCCAGAAACGTCACAGGTGGCCTTGGCAGAGACGCGCACAAGGGTGCTGCTTCCCCGCCTCGGCCCACGTCCACGGGGTCTGCAGCTCAGCCCCCTGCCGCCCAGGCCCCCGTCCCTGCAAGCGCGGAGCTCTCCCCCTGGCTTTGAGTCACCTGCCCATCCTCACCCCACCTTTTCTCTCCTTTCTCATGGGCTCCTCTGCTCGTGACTTGCAGCGTCAACCTGCAGTATTTTATATTCCCTCTACCCGCCAAGATGACGTGTCACAGACCTGCCATGTGGAAAAATGGTCAAAGACGCCACAGCCTTATGCAGAAAAGAGCCTGGCACGGGGCAGGTCTCAGACGCTCACAAAGCAAGTGATTCCCGCCACGTCCACCTTGACGGCGAACACAGACCGAAGATTCTATCCAGTCCTGTTCGTCTTAAATAAAGCCTGAGCCCTGTAACACCCCTGAGAAAATTATGAGAAGTGAGGCTAGATGTCAGGTATTTGAAAGATGAATCACTCAAGTTACAAGAAAATTTGCATTTTACGTGTAATATGCCACCGTCAATAACTTATTATTGAGCTTTGCAAAATCACACTGTATCATATAATTTAACGCATAAATTGCTACTCGGCTTACCGCGATCGCATGGGCATCTTTGGAGTGTGAGTAAGGGAGCACAGTCTTTGGGGCAAACGATTCCTGTTCCCGCCGATATGCGGGTTAGTGTTCATCTGAGAAATGGGTTCAGTGCCCCCAGCCCCAGCGGCACATCGCAGTGGCCCCGGCCGCTCCGAGAAGGGCTGTCCGTCCGTCCTGAGGCCCCTGTGTGTCCGCATGTACTTTATCAGGGTCTCGGCTCTGAGGGGTAGTCAGCCAGCTTTCGACAGAAGCTGCTTCCTTCTGCTGGAGCGTGGTCCTTCACTGCGTCTCCAGGCAAACCACACTGTAAGACAGCGTGTAATGGTGGGAAAGGCTTACAACATGGTAAATGGTTAGAGCGGGAGCCACGTTCCCAACGTCACAAAAGCACGAAAGATACAAATGCACACATATAAGAAGCCTTGAAGGAGACACAGCACATCCCCAGGTCAGCATCTCTGCCCATTCCTCCTTCTTTGTGCTTTCCGACCTCTCGAGACCTCTTTCTTGCCGCATGCAGTACATTCAACCAGAGAGAAACAGTGAACGTCGCTGGGTGTGTTTTCCAAAGACCACACCTCCTCCTGTCCCCATCCCATCCTCCGGCTTGAGTAGAACTAGGCGGATTTCTGCATCACTGAGAAATACTCTTATTAGAGCTCGATTGCTGAAAGAACCAAGAATATTATCCTTCCTTCTGCCGTAAGAACAAGCAGAGCCCACTTCCTAGCAGAGCCAGAGACCACAGGAACTTTGTCCGCCGGGGGCGGGTGCCGGTCCGCAGGAAGCAGGCGTCGTTAGTGGAGAAATAGGCCAGGGAGGAAGTTCCCGGTGGGACCAGGAGAGAACATCAGGGAGGAACATTCCGGCGCCTCGGGGGTCCTGGTCCGCCCTCCCTGCCACACTGGCTCGTCGTCCCTGTCAAAGCCGGGCCGCAGGTGTAAGACGAGCTGGTGATGGGGGTCAGCTTGCACAAAGCCAGCCGCCAGGCGTTCACAGCCTTGGTTCCAGCTTGAGCACGAAGGGCCAGACACGGACAGCCCAGCACCCCGTCCAGCCTGGGTCCCCAGACGCCCCGCCTGGCCCACAGGAGGGATGAAGGTGAAGTCGGGCAGGTGGACAAGAGGCCCGGCGCAGGAGTGGGTCTCGTGCTGCGACCACAGTCTGTGCACATCCTGGTCAGGCTGAGAAACCGATTCAGGGCGAAACAGACCTCGACTCGTTCCCTGGAAAGTGGCAGGGCCTGTGATGACACAGTCCCAGTCTTGGGGAAATGGGTGTTAATTGCCGTCTAGACGTTTTATTACACAGAGAGGCACTGATCACTGACCATCTCTCTCTTTACAGAGAAACCCTGGGTCAGCTGAATCGTCTGTCCCAAGGATAAGAGCCCAGGCCCGGAGCGTGTGGACTGAGAACTCAGAGCCCCACTCAACAAATTCCAGGAGAAAAGTAGGGGCAGGTTGCCTTGGGGCTGGGGACCAAGTCCATCTGTGGGTAGAGATTTCCCTGTGAAACGCAGACTAACCCACTGTGGCTTCCAACAGGTCCCAACACACGTGTGGCTTCTTCTCAGCTTCCGTGCTGTTTTCTTCTCATCCTTCGTGCACTAGTTTTTTTTTTAATCACTTTTCAACCACCCACTCCAGAGGCACGGGCCTTGTTTGGAGTTTGAGATGTAACGGTGAAAACCGTAGCAAGGGGCTTTCCTTCCTTCTCAGACGGGGTCAGGGCCGGCCTGCCCGCTCCCGGACACTTACCCTCCACACCGCCCTGCTCTGGGCCCAAATCACGGGAGGGACCACACCAGGCTTCCCGTGGGTTCTTCCTCCTTCAAGCATAACTGCAAAAGAAGAGGCAGGAAGGAGGCCGGCGGCGGGATCTCCGGCGAAATGGCACGCGAGACTTTCCTGCTCCTGCGGGGTCTCCTCAAGACCCTCACCCACGAGAGCCGCCAACCACACCTGGGGACCTGAAGCGAACTGGAGCCTTTCCTCCACCTTAAATGAAGGCCCTGTGGCCACTTTCCAGGACTGACACCCCGCGGTCAAGCCTCTGGCCGTGGCCCACAGGACACTTCCTTCAGGGCTCAGCCTAAACTCTGCAAGGCCTCTGAGCAGTCCAGCCCGGTGCTCCCAGAGCCTCACCCCTGAGGCGGCCCCAGGCCCCAATGTGCATGCGGAGGGTCCCCGCCGGCCTGACGGGTCTCCCCGGGCCACCGCCGGTGCAGACCTCACAACCAGTCGGTTGCTTTGCATCCACAGACTTGGGAACCCCTGTTCCCTTGGCTCCTTGGCGATTAGCAAGTGCCAGTCAGCGGGGGTGTTGGCATCGATGCGGTGGAATTAGATTGTATTCCGGGGTGTTCTCAGGAATGGCAAAGGGTGAGTCACAGAGGTCTTCAAAGCCATCTCAAGACTGAACATTTGTAAAACGCTGTAGGCCCCCAAAAGGGGGATTGAGATCAAGGAAAGGGCCCCGGGGCCCCGGTGGTACCACGTGACACCCAAGTACTTCTCCCCGACTTTGCAACTGGCAACCCCGAGTCAGGGTCCACAGGCCTCCCGTGACCTCAGCCACATCCACTCTAAAAACAGTGCAGGTTCTTTGTCCCAAGCACCAAAGTTCCGAGTCTAGTTCTGCGTCTTGCTAATTAGGGAATGTCACCTCTTGTGTACTGCGGCTCCAGGGCACGTACCACCTTGTTACCCTTCGGTGTGAGGCCGGGCATCTGTCCATTTCATGGAGAACCCCATCAAAGGCTGTGAACGTGTTCTGGCTGGAAAATGCCAAAGGCGGTGGGAGAGGGACGTGTCCCTCAGATTATCCACAGAACGAGCTTGTCTCCTCAGTTGTGTGAAGAGCAGAAGAGGCCAGTTCTGCGGGTCCTGCCGGGAGTGGGGACCCTCCTGCAGCATGCCCAGGTCCTGTCCAGAGCCCCGCTTTCGGGAAACCCACCTCAGGTGTGTGTTTACTGCCTGAAAGCACTGAAGAAAGCAGAGCATTTTTTTACTCAAATGCTCTTGATTTATTTTGACTCTTTTCTTGTTTTTAACAACTTTATAATAATATAACTTAGCTCTCTGTCTCAATGGGTTCCCCATCCATGGGTTCAACCAACCTCGGATGGAAAATATTCAGAAAAAAAGATTCCAGAAAGTTCCAAAAACCAAATTTGAATTTTCCGTGTGCCAGCAACTATTTACAGAGCATCGACATTGTATTAGGTATTATAAGTAACCTAGAGATGAGTGGATGTATGTGGGAGGATGCGTGTAGGTCATATGCATATACTGGGCCGTTTTATCTAAGGGACTTGAGCATCTTCGGATTTAGGTACTCAAGGGGATACTGGAACCGATGTCCCACAGGTACCAAGGGACGACTATACATCCCATAAAGTTTAGTTTCATGTGCACGTTCAATGTTTTCAGTATGTTCTTGGAATTATGCACCCGTCATCACATGCTGATTTTAGAATATTTTCATCACTCCAAAAAGAAAGTTTATACCCATATGAGCAGTCACCCCCATTCCCCCACCCACCCTCTGGGCAACGACTAATCTACCTTCTGTCTGGACATTTTATAGAAATGCTGTCACACAATAGATGGTCTCTTCTGGCTGGCTTCTTCCCCTGAGCAGAATGTTTTCAAGGTTCATTCCTTTTTATGGCCAAACAATACACCACCGTATGGATGGAGCCCGTGTCATTGACCCTTGATCAGCTGATGGACACATCTGGGTTGTCTCGACTTTGGGGCTCTGGTGAGTAAAGTTGCTGTGAACGTTCTCCTGCAAGCTTTGTGTGGACACACGTGTTCGTTTCTCTCAGGGTTCTCTCCTAGGAGTGGAATCTCTGGGTTGTGCGGTAACTCCACATTTAACATTTTGGGGAAACTTCTGTTGACTTTTATAGCTGTTGAACTCCAGGACTGCCGAGAACACCTTTCCTTTTGCGAGCTCTCTCTGCCTCTGTCTCTCTCTATCTGTCTCTGTCTCTCGCTGTCTCTCTCAATGTCTCTGTTTCTCTGTGTCTCTCTGTCTTTCTGTAACTCTCTGTCGCTCTGTCTCTGTCTCTCTCTGTCTCGCTGTCTGTCTCTGTCTCTCTCTGTCTGTCTCTGTCTCTCTGTCTCTGTGTCTCTCATTCTCTGAGAGATCAGCCCCTGCTGGTCTGCAGCTCTGGTTCTCGTCTGCACATCACAGAACTACAGCAAGACCCTCCAGTTCTGTAGCACGAAGTCTCTGGACGCCCAGGGGCGCAAGTCTCAATTAACCCGAGTTAACCCAAGTGTGGCCACAATGGCCCAGGACAATGGGTGTTGTTTTATTTCTTAATCCTCCGAGGGTCCTGAGAATGGGCCCCAGCTTGAAATGACCTGAGAGGCACTTGCCCCAGACCCAACTTGAAGCGTCTCAGTGACGCAAGGGCTTTTATCCCTAAGCTCTGTACATTCCTTCTACGCATAATCTGTTCCTAACAAGGTACCTGCTTTTGCTAATTCTTTTCTTCTGAAAAAAGCAGTGGAAAAGGAGTTGATGGTTTACGATTCACGTTTGCAGGAAGAAAAATTACTTTTCAACAAGCAAAAGAAGACGAGAAAGGTGGTGACTTGTGCTCAGTCTGAGACGCAGCGATTTTGTAAAATCCTTCTTTTCACTCGCAGCTTTGCAGAAACAGCCCCTCCCGGTTTCAGTCCTGCAAATGCCCTGCTTGCTGAGCCGCTGTCCCGAGCCAGCAAGCCCCTTCCCAGCTACCGAATGTCAGAGTTTTTAACCAAGTCATCAAGTGAGTAAACGAAGTCATTGTGCAAATAGGGCCACCAGCCGCGGGATGGTTTCTGTCGCTGGACAAGGAATCTTCCCAGAGCAGCAGTCACCGTGGTGGGGGGGGGGGGGGGGTGGTGGTGGAGCCCACCTCTGTCCCCACGGGGCCCGAAGCTCCCTGGAGAGGCAGGGTCCTCAGGAGCTGCCCGTCCACTGGGCGTCCTGTCCACTCCTCTCTGGACCCCAGGTCTCCAGGGAACCAGTGTGAAGCCCTCCCCGGCTGTTCCCAGGGGAAGGCCCAGCATGCGACCCCACAGAGGCCACCACAGCCAGAGGCCCCAGCCTCACCTGGGTGCAGAGAGGGTCCGCGCCCTGGCCGGGCCGCACCAGGGCCAGGCCCAGCACATGCGGGCTCCTGGGATCCATCACGGACAAAGCAGCGTCCTGCCCTCGCACAGCGTGTGTTTTAGCAGGCTTCACTGGGGTCGAATCCTCTACAGCCTAAGTCAGTAACATACCTGCAGGTGACAGTACCCACAACAGTAACACCCCTAGTTCATGTTAATTGAGCATCTGCTGTGCACGAGACCTTCCATCTCAGTTCTGATAGCAGACCGTGGAGTGGTCATTCTGTCCATCAGTGGGCCTTTCATGCTTCCAGGCTCCCCTCCGCGCCAGGGGAAAGAGAGGGACAGGACCGCAGCCTCTGTGGACAGACTCATCAACAAAGTTACGCAGGAGTGTCTGAGCTGCCACCCTGTCCTCAGGTTCTCCACAAACGCTCCCACCCCCATGACATAATCACCTCCCAAAGGCCCCACCTCCCAACGCCATCACCTTGGGAGTTGAGATTCCAGCCTATAAATTTGGAGGAGGGGTCACAAACACTCAATCTATAAGAGCCATACCCAGATATTTGGTCACACGCTATTCTAGATGATCTGGGAAGGTATTTTTTTGGATGAGATTAACATTTAAGTCTCTACTTTGAGTAAAGCAGGTTGGTCTCCATAATGTGAGTGGGCCTTGCCCCATCAGTTGAAGGCTAATCCCCCAGAGAACAGGGACTGTCCCAGCAGACAGCGGTCAGACTCGAGATCTGACCTTCCCTGGTCTCCAGCCGGTCCTACCGATGTTGGACCTGCAGCCAGAGCTACCCAGGCTGCTCAGTCCCTCTCTCCCTCTCTCCCTCTTTATATACATCGTTCTCTCTCTATATAGGCTCTGTTTCTCTGGAGAACCGTTGCTAATATCTTCATATGTACAAGATTTTCCTTAAACCATCATGCTTATAAAATCTAAACCAAAAGAAAGCATATCAAAGGTGAGGAAAATAATCTGAAATCAAGATTTAAAAATGGACTACATATTCCATTGTCTCACTGTTTCTTCTTTAATATTTTCAAAGAAGAATGTAAAATATAGATAGTTAATTTCTGATTTCTCTTAGCTTACATCATGTGTCAGATCACAATTTTTGGACCAGAAACTTTTAAGTTTCCTTTCCAAATTAAGGTTCTCAGTTTTATGACTAATTGGGTTTAGGTATTAGGTAGTATTGATCATTAGAACTTTTTAAAGTGAGTTCTTTGGAGCAGCAATCATTTTGTAACATAGAGAAATATCAAATCACTATGTTCCCCACCAGGAACTAACATAGCATTGTAGGTAAATTATACTTCAACAAACAAACAAACCCATAAAGAAAGAGATCAAATCTGTGGTTACCGGAGGTGGGGAGTTTTCGAGGGGAAACTGGGAGACGGTGGTCGAAAGGTACAAACTTTCAGTTATAAGATAAATAAGTACTAGGGATGTAACGTACAGCATGATACATGTAATAACACTGCTGAATGCTACGCACGAGAGCTGTTAAGGAAATAAACCCGAAGAGGAGGAAGTAGTTTTTCATTTTGTATCCGTATGAGATGGTGGATGTTCACTAAACGTACCGTGGCCACCATTTCCTGATGTCTGTAAGTCAAGCCGTTACGCGGCACACCTTAAACTTGCATACGGCTCTGTGTCAATTTTATCTCAATAAAACTGGACGAAAAAAAGTGAGTTCTTTGGAGGATGTTTCTTTCCCTTTCCCAAACATGAATTCAGAAACTTAAGTGTTAATAAACAAAAAGATAAACATTAAACAGCTGGACTACTGCATATCTCATAGTTTATATCTACCTATATATTTCTTCCCCAAAAAAGATTTAAGGCAACTAGCAAAGATGCATACAATAGACCAAAACATTATAAAATACTAAAAATGAGGAAAATGAAATTGAGAGGAAATAACGTGGAAACACACAGCAGAGCGAGGAGGGAAGGGGTTCCACTTGTCTGGGACCCAGCTCCTGTCCTACAACCGTGTCGGGGCCAGGCGTGTGGGTGACGGGATGCCCAGGGGGCACCGAGACGGAAGAACCCGCCAGGCAGAGCCGGCGTGGAGAGAGCCCAGTGTCCCCACATCACGCCAGACACGGCCCTGCTGGGAGACAGCCCCCAGGGAGCCGCGTCGCATGTGAGCGTCACCTCTCATTGGTTTAGGGGGGGCTCCTGACCCAGTCGAGAATATCAAAGCCTGACCACCGACCTACGACAGAGATGCACGCCTGCACGCTCCTTGCCTGCGTCATCTGAGTTCAGAAGTTCCGAGAAAAGGAGGCAGTTGACAGTTGGAGCTGGAAGCCTAAGGCATCGGGTGGTGAGACAGAGGGGCTGGCCAAGCTATGAGGGGTCGTGTGGGTGAGGTGGGCTTCACAGAGACAGGAGAGAGCGAGACGGAGACAGGGAGAGACACAGAGCGAGACAGCGAGGGCCAGCGGAGACAAGGAAGCAGGGGACATCCTCTCAGGATGCCCTCGGCTCTGGTGCTGGCGTCAGGTCCTCACTGCCCCACGAAGAAATGAACTGACGCCATCCTCCCCCAACGGCTGTGCGGCTCTGCTCGCGCCTTCGAAAGGGCCCGATGAACGTGTTAACTATAGGAAAGCATCTCCTGGGAAGATACAGACCACAATGGTAGGAATTTCTCGCTGGTGGAAAATGTGATTTTTATTCTTTTTGTCTCTCTCCTGCCCCCGTACTTTATAGGTTGTCAGTACCTTTGTCATCAGAAGCATCAAGTTCTCTGAGCACCATCTGTTTTTCACCCTCAGGACTGAAATCAGACGTGCAGTCGTGCAATCAGGGCAAAACCCACGTGGATTCGGCAGTGGCTGCGAGCAGCACCCCAGGGGCACCGGGTGGGGGCGTGGAGACGGGCGCTGCCCCGGGGAAGCCAGAGCCCCGGGGTCACTGCCAGGAATGGCCACAGTCAGAGCTGGGGACATGGGTGTGGATAGACACTGGGGGCAGGAGAGGCTGTGACCACACGCAGGGTAGGAGGGGGGCAACCGCGGGGCCAGAGCACAGGCTCGGGGCACCGCCTGCGATGCCCACATGGGAGGGGGTGGGGCCGGGGGTCCCGGGGGCCTCCACGCCCCCGCACGGAGCTCGTCACCCGTGGGCTCGTAACCGCAGGGGAGGCAAGTCCACAAGGCCTGTGTGAAGAAAAGTGAGCCTGAGGCTACAAGCGCCGACCACGCCCACCACGGGCCACGGAAGGGAGATGACAGTGTCCCTGCCACGGTGATCCATAACACCGGGAAGAAGTGCCTGAACGGGGACAGCAGGCTGGGACCCCCGCCCAGCAGGCAGGTGCACACGGGTTCTCATGACAAGGCCACGGCTGACCAGGCGACAGGTCCCGTCGTGACCCGCACATCACAGATGAGGGAACCGACGCGCAGTGCGTGCCCAGGGCCACCCGACCGACGGCCCGTGGGGCCAGAGTTGAAGACAACTGAGAGGAACTCAAAGGGGGTGCGGGGCTCTAGATATGAGCAGCAGTCGTTCTCACAGAGCCCTTCCTTAGGTTCAGAGATCAGCCACCTGCCTGACGGCTGGTTCATGACATTCAGATAAGGACAAACATGCCTGCAAGATCGGGACCCACGTCTTCCAAACCCGTTTGGCCTTGAAAGTCCTTTTCTCTGCAGTGACCAACACCTGTGTTCTGAGCAACAGTCACCAGGAACAACCGCTCCCCCGGGATCCTCTCAAGGCCCCGCACAGCCGCTGGTCCAGGATCTTGCTGAGCAGTGGCTTTCCATCCCCGGGCACATTTGTCAGTAGATCAGGCTCCCAGGAAAGCTCTGTCCTTGAAGACGATCATTTCGGATTGATTAGTCTCAGCTCTGATATTGGCTAGTATCAGAAATCACGTAATAATGTCGGGAAATCTTACAGCTTGTCAGCATCCTACAGGAAATCCTCTTTCCATCACGAAAGCCAAAAAAAAATTCTGCTTCCATGCCCCACATTTACCTTAAAAAGCTGTGAGTAAAATCATCTCAGAGAGTCAGCATGAGATCACTGACAAAAGCAGGTGCTTTAGAATCGGGAACCCCAGGCCTCATCATGCCTTGGACAAGGCCCAGAACTTCCATGAGCCTCAGTTTCTTCAGCTGTAAAATGGACACCTTCCCTAAATGGAAAGGTTGTCATGAGGACTAGAAATTATATATATAGTGTGGGAGGACTTCTATATTTTATTTTTATTATGTGCATCAAAACTTGTAAGAATCAAACTGCATGAGTCTGAGGTACTCTTTTCATGACAATCGGGGATAATTTCATAATTGGCCACATTTACATATTCTCACGCATTTAAAGTAAAAGGAAGCACACCGTTGCCTCATCGAACATTAGTGATCAGAGCAGTTGAACACTTGATGTATTCACGAATACTTCCCAAATTATGTATTTGTATGCATGTAAAAACAGATGCAAAACATATTTGGAAGTTCTCTGTCAAAGGAAGTTTCCTTCAACTGTACTGAAAACGTTCCAATATGTGATTAAAATGTTTTTGCCACGTCTATTGTCAAGCCCATCACTTTACGGTCTGTGGGCATGTTTAGGGTGTCACAGAATGGAATCCCCTGTCATTATAACTTATGATGGATTACAGATAAACAATATGATGTAGGTCTGCTCAGAGCATTCTCTGTAAGCAGCCAGATTGTAAATCATCCTGATTTATGGGTCGAACATCCCGGTCGCAGCTATTCGACTCAGCTCTTGTACAAACGACACATCCATGAATGTGTGGTTGTGTGCCAATAAAACTTTATTTGTGGACACTGACGTGAACGTCACATAATCAGGAAATTTCACGTGTCAGGAAATTTCATTCTTCTTTGGATTTTTTTCACCCATTGAAAAAATTTTCAAAAAATCCTTCTTAGTCTGTGGGACGTACAGAACCCAGCAGCTGGCTGCCTTGGCCACCCACCAACCCAGAATATCGTTTATTATATGGTCAGATTCTCTGTAATGTTCCTCTTTCATATTTGCATGAGCAGAAAAATGTCAACTTATACATGGATTTCTTCAAGGTGAAAATGTAAAATGTCTTACCATAAACTCAAGTTATCCTCTACAACCCAACAAAGCAAACCTCTGGTGCTGGCAGAACGCGTTCTGATTTGGACCCTCAGGGTCGGGAGTGGAGATGCTCCAGTGGGTCCTGAGCTGAGAGGGGAGGGACTGCGGGAGGCGGCACAGCGGCCTTCACTGGATGGAGAGCTGAGGAGACGCCGGCCCCTCCTGCCTGCAGCTCTGCCTCCGCGTCCCACGGCCTCACCCTCCTGCCCTGCCCAGACTCCAGCCATACAGTCCCGGCCAGTGCAGCCCACCCATCCCCACGCCAAGCCCCCCTCCAGGAGCACAGCCCATGAGGCCCAGGGACCATCCCGCCTGTCACCCTCGTGCTGCCACAGTCCTGACCCAGCTGGGGCGTCAGGGCTCCAGGGGCTCACGTCTAACAGGTCAGAGCGAGGTCGACACCTCTTGTGGCAGCTCCCTCCTGGGTGCATCCTCACATCGCCAACTAGAAGGCTTTGCAAAGGCCTCAGTTAAAATCGGAAAATGTTGAGAAAGCTTTGCTAAAACGCATTGCTTTCCTGGATAATTTAGTCACTGGGATGTGAAAGAGAAAAGAGAAAGAACAGTAATCAGAAAAATTAGAATAGAACAAAAAGAATTACACTGAAATTTAAATTGTGTGGAACAAGTTCAGGTCTTTTGAGAATTAATAAAGAGCAACGAGCAAGGACATCTCCTCAGGGAGTGTGTGTGTGCGTGCGCACGTGTGCGTGTAAGAGAGTCCACGCCCCCCTCCCCCCCCCCAAACCCCGACCTCCTGGTCCCCTTACGGCCCCGCCCAGCAGAGGAGAGCCTGCCGGGCCTCCGCCCCACGCTGTTGGAAACAGAGTCACAGAGCCCGGGCTCTCGCTCCTGGGCCGTCCAGGGCGTAAAGGGGAAGGTCGGTGAATAAATGTGCGGGGAGGTGACAAGTGACCTGAAGACTTGAAGAAGTAGCAGGTGACTTCAGAGGACATACGGGCTGCAGTCAGGAAGGTTGGGAACGTTTCTACAGGAGAGGGGTCCCTAATGGACCTGCTGGACGGGGACGGGGACAAGTGGACACTGTGTGCAGAGGGTGGAGCCAAGGGGCTCACGGTCCCCTGTCCTCAGCCAAGGGGGGATGAAGGGACCTGAGCGTCCTCGGGGGGCAGCCCCGCCAGGACAGTCTCAGCGCCTTCCGGCTCCCTGGGCAGCTGTGACGTGTGACAGGAGGGTCACAGCTCAGGTGTGATGAGCGAGACCCGCCAGGTGGCCAAGCGCCTGTGGAGTCACAGGGCCTGTGACTCTGGCCGCGTCCGCGCACCCACACCAGCCTCTGGGGTCAGAGGTGGAAGGTCCCCCGCGTCGCAGTGGGGACACAGGACGAATCCATCACCAACATGGTCCCCGAGCAGCGGGCGCCATCCGAGGGGATCCGTCTCCCGGCGCCTGCCTGGCCTCCCGTGGGCTCCGGACCAGGGACCAGCTGCTTCGCTCCGGGCCTGGCCCTGCGCCCTTCGAGCCGGCCAGTGCATCTGTTGCAGGACTGGTCAAGGCCGGCGCCTTTATTCCCGTGCAGGGCGTCTGTATCCCCGTCCCAATTGTTCCCTGTCTCCCCGGTGACACGGAGTCACTCGGCTTCAGCTGGAGACGCAGCGGAGAAACGCAAAGCGGCTTAGCATCCCTCAGCCTGCAGATTAAGTGCCTCTTAAAGATGCCAGCCCAGATGTGGCCGCGGCGCTCCTGCTCCCCCCGCAGCAGCTGGGAGCCACATCCGCCCCCAGGGCAGGTTCCCCGCGCCCGCGATGAGCAGGAATGAAAGCTGCCTTCTTAGGGGCGGGCGTTTGTGCGGATGCATAATTTTCTGTTTACATTACAAAAGGGCAAGCTTGCAGGCTTTCATTTCGGACACACAGAGAGAAAGGCAAGGTGTTCTCCCGTCAGCAACTCCTGCCATTCGCAGGCGGCGGTGGTGTTTGCATTAGTCGGAGTCACCCTCTGCACGCCCCACCACACACACACACACACACACACACACACGCGCGCACACACACCCACACACCACGCACACCCCTCCCACTCCCCCACATCCCCCGACAAGTCACTCCACCGCAAGGACAGTGAAATCAGCCGCCAGCATCCAACTTCACATCTGAGCAGGGCGCACTGCTCTGTGAAGCTCAAAAAACGAGAGAGAAATACTATTCTCAACTCTTCCCTGCCGGTGGATTCCACACTATTCTCAACTCTTCCCTGCCGGTGGATTCCAACAGATAGAAATTCAAGCGTCAGAAAGTGCGCTGCTGGAGTCCTGGGCGGTGAGGCAGATTTTAAAAGGATTCAGAACTCCTTGCTCCCATTTAGATTAGTGGCAACCAAAGTGCACGGTCTCTGACAACTGCCCGTGTTGGGAGAATTTCTTTGAAGTCTGAGCCACAAAAAGCCACATCCATTTATAAGCTTTGGTCTTGTTGCCAATATAAGTTGAGACATCTCCAATCATTGGCTTTGGCTTATGGCGAAGTTAACTTTTTTGTCTGTAATCCAGATGTGATCCTCAGAAACGAAGTTATTAGCTACACTCCGGAGGAAAAGCTCAGAAGACGCCTATTCAGCTAGCAGGAAACTTCTCTAGGCTGTTTCGAATGTGCCACATGTTTCCAAGGGTGCCTCTTTCTGTCCCCAGCACCAGGTATGTGGTCCGTGTGGCCACGAGTCGAACTCTGCTGCTGCCCGCCCTTTCCCTGGTGGGTGGAATGACGCTAACAACGCGATTCCCGTTAAAGATGATCGCGTGCGACAGAGTTCTCGCGAGAGCATAGGGTCTGGTACCCGCAGGACATCTATTCAGGGAAAGTCGTCTGGACAAAAATGCCCTCCAAAGAAAGACACACGTTTCATCTATTCCTGGGATCAAAGTGGTCTCGACTGCACATCAGAGGAGATTCAAGGGGTCCAGTGATGACCGAGTGAAACCACTGGGGAGAACTTAGTGCCGTCACACCCTCCACCCCGTGCCCCTCCCCCCCCCACACACACACACGATGAGAGAGACGAGAGGATTTAAATTTGCTCTGATTTAAATCTTCAGAGCAAAGAGGAGGCGCTCAGGCCGGTCCTGTCCTCTGCTCCTTGTGCCAGGCGGGGCTGCCACGCAGCCAGTGACCCTGCACTGGAGCATCGCGGCCAGCAGGGCTGCTGCAGAAAGGGGGCTGCGAAATAGTCCAAGGATCACGCGGAGGCCAGCAGCACAGTGGGACAGGACCTGAAGCCCTCCCGGAACGTTTCCGCAAAAGCCACACAACAGGCACTAAGTATAAGAGACGGTAAACCTGAGTTCGATGAAGCAAAAGCCCAAGGACAGAAGCGTGGTGTCCGTGCCGCTCCTCCATGGACAGAGGGGGAAGCGTCAGGAGCTCGGACGCCCTCCCGTGGAATCGACGCCCCAGGGCACCAAGCGCTGTCAGGACACGGGCCTCTCCGGCGCCGTCTGCCTCTTCCCCACGAGACCCCGTGAGCCCCAGGCTTGGGGGTACTCGGAAGAAAGCACCCTCTCAGAGCCCTTTCTGTTGTAGAAAGTGACTTTCGACTGAAAGCTGTTCCGGGGATGGGTCTTTAGGGACAAATGCCATCAAACCTGATTTCCAAACAAATACAGTTTCATGGAGTTAAAGGTTTCCATGTGGATGAAAATCGTACTTTTGAACAATTTCTCCCCAACGAGCCATTGATGTCAATTCCCCAGATACACATTTCCCTAAGTGGATGCTCTGGGCGGCCCGGGACATATGGGGGCGGCTCAAAAACTCCTCCTCTGGACAAACGAGGCTGAGAACTAACCAACTTAGTCCAGCCAAGTTAACCCGGCCGCGGTCACACGTCCAGTGTTGCCACAGCTCGGACACAGAAGAACCAGCTGTCTCTCTGGACCCCACGGGCACGGCCACTGCCAAGGGCGGGCACAGAAAACGAGGAGGGACAGCCGGACACCCCGGGCACGCGGGGCAGAGAGGGGATGTGTTTGGGCTCCACGTGCCACTCCTGGGGCTGATGCACTTCATGGTGACGGCGGCTTTTCCCTGAAACCTCACCGAGATGCACTGGTGCTTAATTTCTGGTTTCACGTCACTGTTTTAGTAAGACCATAAAGAACAGAGCACAGGGCAGGAAAACCTGGATCCAAACAAGGAAACACGGATTCCCTCTCCATCTGGCCAGCGAGTTTCTGCGTGGCCGTAAAATCAACATCTCTCTCGCCACATCAACATCTCTACTATTTCATCAGAAAAAAAAGAAAACATCTTTATGTCTCTCTCTCTCTCCCTCATGTGACCCTTAAGGACAAAAAAGTCCACGAGGAAGGAGATCTGGCTCCAGCCCAGCCTGGAGCCCGGGCCTCGGGAACCCCTGAATGTCCGAGCCTGCTTCCTTGTCTGTAACCCGGGACTCACCGTGCCGGCTCCAGAGACCTCACATCCCAGGGGATGCCAGAGACGGGCCTGGGAAACAGCGCGGTGCCGTACAGAATGTCTCTGCTGTGATTAAGGGTGACAAGAACCAACAACGTCTCAAAGCGCTCTCTCGTCCCTACTGGAAAGGCTGTGCACACGCGTGTCTGCGTGCATGTCTGCATCTGCGTGTACACGTGCATGTGTGTATGCTTGTGTGCACGTCTGTGTGCATGTCTGCGCGTGTACATGCGTGTTGTGGTTCATTCATGTTTGTGCGTGCATGCGTGTCTACGTATATACACGTGACTTGTGGATGGTGTGTACATGCATGCCCGTGTATATACACGTGTCTGTGTGTGGATAAACATGTGAGCGTGCATGTCTTGTGTGTATGCGTGCCTGGGTGTGCACATGTGTGTACGCGTGTGCACGTGTGCGTACCCGTGTCGGTCCCCGCGGCGAGCGCAGGGGCTTGTGGTCCTGAAGACCGGTTCTGACGCCTTCCTCTGGCTGCCCGGCTTCGGTGTCATACCCAGCTTTGGACTTGCCCTCAGTTTCCACACGTCCACCGTTTGGGGGATGCTTCCACCAATGGTCTGGACCCCGGGAACTCCCTCTGGTAACTAGTAAGTCACGATAAATCATACGGTGACATTTTAAATCACCACGAAGTCCAGTTTTTAGTAAGAATGCCTATCACGACATTCAGTGAAAAAGCATGAGACGAGAGTAACGCATGGTCTCTGCTGTGCGTGAAACAGAAAAAGTAACAGAGAGAACACAAGAAAACAGGTTTGTTGGGAGATGAACAATTCCTTTCATTTTCTTCTGCCTCTGAGAATGTTGTAGTTTTTATGCAATGATCACATAGTAACGTGTTACAAAAGGAGAAAGCAGAAGGCCACTTTTGACGTAGGGGCCAGGGAGCGTGTGCGGGAATGGAAATTGGGTTAGAAGAGCCAGGCAGCAGGGCACCCTCCCTGGGGACCGTGCTGGGGCAAGTTCACGTTGAGTGAGAGGCAGAGGGCCAGCTGCGCAGGGGCAGGGAGCCATGGGGCCCGGGTCTGTGCTCTGCACCTGCCCGTGGGCCCAGCAAAGAGATTTCATGTTATTATTTTTTGCCCCCAAGCTCACTCTGACACCCACTCTGCCACGTTGCGTGCGAATGTGAGTCGGACTCTGGCCCCTCCCACCACTGTCCCTGGGGAGTGAGGCCTGCTGCTGGGCTCCCGCCGGGGCCACACTGGGGCCACACTGGGCCCGCCAGCGCTAGAGTGGAAGCAGCAGGTGCCAGGCGGGCGCTGAGTGGGCGGCAGCAGATCTGAGGCCTCGGGGCCCCCAGCCAGCGGGGATTCTAACACACGACAGGGCCCTCACCCCACCACAGACGTCCTCACACTGCTACCCGACGAGCCCTCCCTGGGGTCACCGTGGACACAGGAAAAGGAATTACTGCGGCCATAAGCGGACAATCTGTGTCCCTCCCAGAGGCCAACCTGCAGCTGAAAGCGGACAGGACAATACTCCCTGTCCCCAGGGCGCTCGTTTCCTTCCCAGGTCCCCCTGCCACGGCACCCTTTGTCCGCCATAAACCCCGGTGCCCACCTAAACGGCCCCGAGGGTTTTCATGCCAACTCTCTGAAGGGCTGTTTATTTGCCTCAAGTACAACAAGCCATGTTGACGACACTCCCAGTTTGGAACAAACATGCGAAACAAACAGAAAGTTACCCAGGAGAAGAGCATGTTTTTTGTCGCAGGAATGGCACACATAGGGCGGCATTCAGAAAGCTGTATTTGCCACTAGTTCAATCAAGCCTTTAGTGAGCACCTACTGTGTGCCACCATCATACTGGGTACTGGGCATGAGAAGATAAAAAATACACGGCAGCCCATCCAGAGGCCGAAACACACACACACACACACACACACACACACACACACACGAATTGCTGCGGCTCATAAATGCCACAAGGAGGGAGTGTGGAGGCCGAGCCAGGGCCTGGCGTCCACACGAGGAGCCGGGCTCCCGAGAGCGTTGCCCGGCTTCTTCTGAGTCAAACTTAAGTACAGAAAAAGCAGATTGCTTCAAAGAGGATTTAACTTTTTAACACTGACCATTTCTGAAACCAGCCCTTCCCACCTCGTGGAAATGTCATCTGGGTGCCCCGGGGTGGACATGCCTGGCTCCGCCAAGAATGAGGCTGCGTCTCGAGGCTCGAGGGGCATGAAGCTTTATCAGACACACGAAGCATCACCTTAGCACCTGCGGGATGCCGGGATCCCACGGCAAACTCGATTACTAAGTGACAGAGCGCCCTCGGCCTCTGTAAACGCATAATATCATAACCCGTGCTGGGAGGCGGGGAGGCACGTTTAATACCTAATGCTCTAGTGGTTCCCCATCTCAAAGATTTCAAGAGACAATCAGGGAAAACAAAAGCAGAATGGACAGTTACGAAAAGCAAATTAGAGGGTATAGACAAATTGAATTATTCTAATAAGATGCCTCTTTGAGAGTTTTCTTCATCAGGCCCAAACCTGACTGCTAATTAAGTTATTCCACTAGAAAGGAGAACGTGTATCACTTTTTTTTTTTTAAAGAACCACTTTATAACCTTTAGTCCCATTCCTGCTTTGGGCCACAGGGGTGTAAACCTGTAATTAACAACTTCTTTATTGCTTCCGCAATAGTAATTGCCATGTATAGCCTTAAGGTAGCGAGAATAAAATCCTTTCTCCTCCCCACACTCAACCGGGCACCCTGCTTGTTATTCGATCTCGCCAAGATTTCACCTTCCACGAAACCTCGTGCTCACCGGGCAGTTCCTGCACCGTGACCTCCCCTCAAGGCGATCAATACGTCCGCTGTAATAATTCCCTCCTTGCAGAGAAGCCTGGAAAGAAAAGGGGGAAAAGAAAAAACATACAGGCCGCGCTGAGATTAGATTATCAATTATCAGGAAACTGTCTGCAACTTCAAAGGGCCGGGAGCTGGGGAAAGCACAGTTTATCGTGACTGTAAGAGTCCTCAATTATTTCCAAGCCGCCCAGATGTGGAGCAGCGTGGGGCCAGCAACTCTGGTCCGGGGTGGGGGTGGGCCTCGATGGGAAAGTGGGGAAGCAGCACTTCCTCTGGAATGTGAGTTGTCGGTTCTGGGTCAAAAGTGACAACACGGGGACACTGGGTGTGCTGGCAGCCAGCACCTCCGCCCAGCCACTCATGTCCACTCGGGGCCGGCACTTCTTCAAGGACACTAGGACGCTCTCATCCCCTCCCTGAAACTGAAGCTTTCACGCTAGTCAACAGATGGCGAAGAGTATGTCCAAGGATGATGCCTCCACGGTCCGCAAAGCTGCAGGACCTACGGCCTGGAGGACGCAGGCGACGGGGACACACCAGCCTGGGAGCAGAGCGTCAGTGACTGACATCACTTTGTGATTAGAATTCGGGGGAGTTTTTTGGGTTTTGCTTATTTTGGGCTTTTTCCAGTGGGATTATTGAGACCTTGATTTGACCCACGGTATCTTAGAACTAACCAGAACAATGGAAAATTAATGTAATGTTTATCAATACAGAGAAAAGTCCTCTGGCTAAAAAGATACCAAATAAGAAACAATTAAGTTCTCCTGCGGTCACAGGGCTGGTTAATGAACAGCCCTCGCTGTGTGCTGAGCATCAGAGTGGAATTCCTTCCACAGCTGCTGCCAGCCGGCCGGCCTCTGCTTCTCCAAACCCACCTGCTCTGGAGGGCGAGCCGTCCACACTCAGCAGAGCCTGGCCCTGCCGCCCAGTAGGAACCCTGTCTGAGTTGGTGAAAACAGGACACCACAAGCAGCCTCGTTATCTTTTGTATGTCTGGGGCGAGGCGGGGCGGGGCGGGGGGGTCCTTTCAGAGGGAGAGCACATTTCCTCCCAACAGAGAAGAGCCAGCTTTCTGTTGCCCTCCCCCAGTTTAATTTTCACGGACTCGAATTCCCAAATTACTATTTTTTAGAGCACAGCCTCTCAGAGACAGCACCCTGCATGTTCTGATTTCATCATTTGTTTCCAACTTTTAAATTCACTGTGTCAGTGTAGCTTGAATAAATAAAATATATAGAACCTTCCGTTCTCATTTTATTTTTGAGTTGGGGAAAGGATCTCTACCTATGGGGGGAAAAAACACAATTATTTCTAAAAACTGAGAAAGGATAAAGCAATATTCTTTTTAAGATCAGCCATAATCCCAACATCCAGGGGCAATCCATGTAATACTTTGTCGTATTTCAATCTTCTTTCCAGTTATTTTTACATTTTGACACCATATGGTTCTTATCATTTTAACTCTACTTTTTTCAAAAAACTTTCTTAAACAGTTTTCCATGTCCTTGAAAGCTCTACAGATAACTTTAAAGACTATGCAATAGTCTGTCATATAGAAAGTAGTGGTTAGAGCCACTCAGTACTACCTTGCATCAGTTACCCCAGGAGGTGGCCGCTTTCCTGGGCCTTTCTGTGATCTGATCACAGGTCTTCGCAAGGACCCGATAGTCCCCGTGTAATAGACGAGAGACTGTGGAGCAAAGATGTCTCGTCCAAGATCTCGCGGTAAGTAACCAAGATGCCTGCAGGGGCTTACGGTTCCCAAGCCAGCTCTCACCCTCCATCCTCAGCCCGGAGTCAGCTCCACCCTTTCACTCTGTTTGAACATCCAAACTGTTTCCAGTTTTTCACTGCACAGATCTCATTTTCATGTATCCAACTTCTTTCCCACTACCCAAAATGTATCCAGAACCATAGAGATGTAGCCAGGCTGATTTGTTTTACTTCCTTTCTTGTTTCCCCTTGCAACAGTGAACTGGCAGTGCAGCGGGTGGGATCCAGGTGGAAGAGAGAAACGGAAGCAAAGAACCTAGATGGTCTATAAAACAAAGAACCACAAAAACAAACAAACAGAACAGAGTCCTTGAACTGACCAAGGCTGTGACCTGGGCGTCAGGGAGAGACCCATCCGGCCTTCTGCAGGTTGTAAATTAACTGCTACGCGGTCGCCGGACACCAGGCCCGTGAGGGGACAGAACCACCTGTGACTTCGGGGCAGAAAGGGCCACGCAGACCTCTTGCCTCTGCCTGCCTGGGGGCTGCCGGGGCTGTGCCATCAGAACCACATGCTGGCAGATGTGGTTTCAGACGCTGCTGCCTCACTCCAGAATATCTACAGCTCGGATTTTCAGAAGGGCCAACCAACCCGGAGGAAAAGAAAGAGCAGACGTTACTCTGGAAACCAACCCTTCAGCCGTGTGTCAAGAGGCCACCGTCGCCAGGAAGTCCCTCACAGGTGGGCGTCCACATCACCAGAGCTGCAATGTAATGGCTACCAATCGACATCCTTGTTAGCATTTCAAGAAAAAGTATTCAAGCGAATGGATTTCCCTTCACACTTTAAAAATAATGACAAGGCAGCACAGAGATGTGCCTGTGTTTTCTGAACAGACGCGGTGAGCATCCTTCTCTGGCCTGGCAGCCGTCTGACGTCTTCATAATCCAAACCACTAAAAATTCTTACAAGACCAAAGCTCAGTTCCCTCTTTTGCAACGACTTTTTTTTGCTACCTTTTAATGAGCCAAATTGCTAGTCCAGACATGCTAGGGAAGGAGCAAATGCCAAGTGGAGAGACCCTTGCTTTTATGTGTGCCTCTTTGAGATAAAATAAAATGATACGTAATCTTGAGTTATGTCATGATGCAAAATGCTGCGGTTTCCTGGAAAATGTGGAGCTAATCAGTTATTCATTTAGGAATTAACTAGAGCATCAGTTGTCAGATTAAACTCCTTTCAAATTCCCAGTTTCCCTTTCAGGGTGTTAACACTCTAAGTATACTGAGTCCTTTGTGTATATTTAAGCAGGAAAGAGGAGAAGGCTTTCTCATGCGCAAACGGAAAAAGAAAACAAAAGTATTCTTTGCTGCTGTTGTCCAGCCAGCGCTTGGTGATTTGCCGCCGTGGCTCAGACTCAAAGCCGCAGACACACACTCGGCCACATGTGTGTCCGACAGGCAGAACCGTCAACTGCCCCAAACGGCCAGAGGCGGATGTCAGCGGGGGATTATGCCCTCCTCGGCGGCATTCTTCCCTGTGTCCGCCCCCTAAGCCAGTTAATCGCCGCGTCCAGCTCTCCAACTCCCCACCCCACTTTCTCCCCAAACTGTAAACTGTAAACACGCTTCCTTGATGAGCTTCGTTGCTTTAAAACAGCCAATCTTAGCCCAGTACTGTCTTGAAAGACATAATCTAGAAACTGTAAAAGATCACACTACTTATTTTTGGCAAGGATGTTACACAATTTTCTATCGCTACCCATGCAATAGCTATGTCTACACAGGTATTTTATGTGGCTTCATATGCATTTGCATCAGGTGAGAACCACGGATTTTCCTTTTCTGTGTCCATTTACTTGGTTTGGCTGTGTGTCCTGAGTGTCTTCTAGAGGCCACGTGTGCAGGAGAGGGGAGGACCCTGACCGGCAGCTGCGAGCTGCCTGCGTGGAACCAGGGGACCAGGCATAGCTTTCGATTCCATGATTTAGTGTAGGTTTTGATTCCATGATTTAGTGTAGGTTTTGATTCCATGATTTAGTGTAGCTTTCGATTCCATGATTTAGTGTACACTCAAGAACTGTGGATAAAGATTTCAACTTAAAAAAAACCAGTGTTTCAAGCGGCTGGAAACATTTTAGAAATTTCTGTACTTTTTCTTCTTCCCCCCACATATTTAGTTGGGTATTTTAAAAACTTTGTAGTATCTCCCGTGTTTTGTCTAGATGCTGTTAAAGAAAGAATTTCTTCCGAAGTTTGTGAGCCTTTTGAGGGAAGCCTGGCTGTGTTTCTCCATTTGTGTGGGTGGCGCCATAAAAGTTCCTTTTTTATTCAAATCTCCCTAGGATCGAGTAAAGCTCTGAAGCCACCGGCAAAGAAGTAGTAACAGATGTGACGGGCCGTAAGGGGTCAACATGAGAAACAGGAGTTTGATCTAAGGCTTTTTAATATAAATAGTAATTCGCACTTGCTGAGAGCAACTGGGTTAAAACAGTCCTCATATATGACACACAAAGGTAAAAACCTGGAACGAAGGCTTCGTTTGTAAATCATCCTAGGAAGTTCTTGCACACAGAACAAGACACGTACAAAGTTTATCCATCTAAGTATATGGTGAATATTCGTATGTTTTTGCCAGCGCGTCACTGATGACCAAATACTGGTAGTCCTTTTTCCAATCAGTGGTCGCTGTCATCACAGGGACACTTACATGCATAGGAGATCTGGGCCCAACAAAGTGGTAAACGTTCTCTCTGTGGATATCACTTTCCTTCCTGGAGCTAATAATTCACTTCACTTTGACGTGGTAAGCATTCCTAATAATGAAAGTTAAATCAGAACCCACTGGGCTGGGAACCAGAGTGTCACAGACAGAAATCAATTTTCTCAGTGTTAGAAGACCGCCACTGCTTCACGCGTGTTAACCGAGCACGTCTCATGTCTACCACAAAAATACCACATTTCATATTACTTACAAGATATGATTGTATTCACAGTAACCAAGACATGGAGACAACCTAAATGTCATCGACAGATGAATGGATAAAGAAGACGTGGTACACATATACAGTGGCATACTACTCAGCCATAAAAAGAACGAAATGATGCCACTCACGGCAACATGGGTGGACCCAGAGACGACCACACTAAGTGAAGGAAGTCAGACGGAGCAAGACAAATACCATATGATATCACTTATGTGTGGAATCTAAAATAAGACACTAATGAACACATCTAAGAAACAGGAACAGACTCACAGAGACAGAGAACAGACTGGTGACGGGAGGGTGGAAGAGGGGTGGACTGGGAGTTTGGGGCCAGCAGATGCAGACCAGTACATAAAGGGAGGATAAACAACAAGGTCCTACCGTGCAGCACAGGGCACTGTATACATTTACTGTGATAAACCATCATGGAAAAGAATATAAAAAAGAAGGTCTATGTGTGTATAACTGAGTCACCTGGCCGTACAGCAGAAATGAACACAACACTGTAAATCAACTATACTTCAATATAAAAATAAATTAATAAAAAAAGATATGATTCTGAGGCAACGAGACTAACAGGTTTAAACAAATGCACTGATTTCAATATGCAAACACACAGTTATCCGGGAAGCCGGGTGGTCTTTCTGTTTCTCTCCTCTAACCAAAGCCTCTCCAGGGAGCCTGTTTCCGAGTCGTCTTCAGAGCCACCGGAAACCAGCCTCCTCTCTCACGGCCGCCCTGGATCTGGCCCAAGTGGTCCCACAGCCTCAAGGCGCCCTGCTCATCACAGCTGGTCCTGGGTGCCTCTGAGCTCACACAGTGTGACACTCGGCCCACAGGGCTCTGCCCGCAGCCATGGGCAGCGGGGCAGCTCTGCATTCAGATCGTATCCTTGAGCAACGGAAGTTTCTTTTGACCAAATGTACAACCAGGCTCAGAAGTGATTGTTCTGAAAAAGGCTCTATTTGGATGCATAAATTCTATGTTTGTTAAGTAAACCTGTCTCTTTGTCGTCATACCTTCCATGCCTTCAGAAAGCCTGTACAGCGGAGTATTTTATCCTAATTTCAAGATTTAAATTACCACTGTTATGAATACATTATTGGTTTTACTATTAATGATGAAAACAGCAGCTAATATTGAATAACACACTAAAGCACTGTCCGCACGTCCCCTCACTCTGTCCTCACAACGACCCCGTGAGACAGGAATCCCAATTCCCCCCACTTTTCACAGCAGAAAGCTGAGCACAGAGGCCCCTGGACGCCCCACTCTGACGTGGGCAGGGGGCGCAGGCGGGGGAGCAGAGAGGCCGTCTGGGACACGGACCCACCCAGAGGCTCAGAACCACCCACGGGAAAAAGGAGCAGCCCGCGGTGGGCGGGCCCTCCAGGGTCACACCAGCTCCCGGCCACGGCCTCACGGGCCAGCAGACCGGACAGGTGGTGGTGGGCTCTCCTGGACCCCGGCCGAGCTGCAGGAGGCCTCTGGTCCCCAGGGAATGAGACACTCGGGGGGCACAGGGGCCGAAGCCTCCGTCTACACCCAAGTTCTGCAAGCTCAGCTCAGCCGATGGAGCCAGCCAGCCCCCAAGGACCCCCGGGTGCCCGTGGGAGACCAGATGCCCTGGGACTCTGTGCTAGTCTGTGAAGCAGCATCACGGCCACAGCAGCCAAGACACAGGGCTCAGGGCCTCCCGGCACCTGTGCGCTGACGACCGGCCTTAGAGCCAGAGAGCCGGTTCCTGTCCCACCCCCTCACCAGCTGTGTGAGGTCCAGGCAGCAACACCCCGAGCCCCAGAGTCCTGGCAGTTGGATGAGGTTGACGAGGACCGCCCACCTCCCGGCGCTGCCGGGTCAGGGGAGAAGTGATGCACGTACGGGAGCCCACGGAGCCTGTCGCTTTGCGGGTCCTCCGAAGACGGCCGGCCCCAGACCGCAGTCCTTTAGCGGTTGTCCGGATCACACGCTATGCTGAACTCGGACAGTTATGGGGTGGGAGAGCGTGACTTTTATTCATTCAACAAACAGCTGTAATACAAAAAGTGCGTTCGGCACCGGAATAGTCCCCGAGCCAGCACTCTCCTTACAGAGATTCAGATGCTCGGCCCCAAGAGACCCGGCTTCTCACAATGAAACACTTCAGTCTTCAGGCAACTCAGCCAAATCCCTTTAAAACAAACCCTATGCAGGACCGCTCTACAGAAGGAAAGGGTAACCTATTCCCAGCAGAGGCCGCGCTGGCTTCCAACAGGACTTGGTGCGGCTACGTTTCACAGGCACCCAAGACGCCGAGCCCTTGGGGTTTTGCCAGGGGGTGACGGTTATTTGTTTGGTTTTTGAAAGATCTTAACCTACATAAGGCTTGGGAAATCAAGAGCCTAAGAAAGAAACTAGAGAAACCTGTGGACCCACAGTCATGGCATCAGCTCCATTAACAGGTCTATTAACTGGTGATATAAACAGCGAGGCAGCCCAAGGGTGGCTGCCACCCCCGGAGCACGTGTGTTTGGGCCGAGCCAGGACCTCAGGGGGGGCGGAGGTCCCTGCCTGAGCCCTGGCGGGGGGGCGGGGGGGGGCTCGGGGAGAGGCTGCTCCGAAGAGACTCACAAACGTGAGTCAGGCCTCCCTTTATTTAGTGCCAAGTGACAAGCAAAAAAGCAGCCCGCTTCTAACTCGTGGGAGAAAGGGCTCCAAACTCTCATTCAGAAGACCTGGCTCCGGGTCTTCTACCAGAAGCGATCCCCCCAACCGTGGCACGTCCACCTACCAGGTAGCAGTTACCTTATCTGCGAAATGAAAATAACCACGTGAAGTGGAAAGCCCAAGGCAGACCTAGGCCCTCGTGGCCAGAGGGTCCGGGGCTGCCCAGACCCTGCTGGGCTCCTTCCTGGGCCTCCATCCCAGGACACTTCCTGCGGCCTTGCTTTCAGTCAGAGGTCAATTCTCACTTAGCTGCCGCTGTGAACACACCCAAAGCTTTTCTTCCCAGAGTTTACACACTTTTACCAGAGGCTCTTGTTTTTGTTTTTAAGGCTACAAAGCCTTTAGGTTTCAAACAAATTAACACCTGAAGAAATGATTCCAATAATAAGCAGGGCATACTTTCAGTTCAATTTAACAAATTTCAAGGAGCGCTGTCTATGCAGGGATGTACATATTTCAGGACATGATAAGAAAGGGCAACGCTTTCCGCCTGCAGTGAATTCGCGATTTAGGGAAAAGCAGTAGGGGGTGGGGAAGCCAAGATAACACACAGGCGAGAGGCAGAGGGAGATAAATGCCCTGAAAGGAGGAGAAAGAGGACACCCGGCGAATTCGGAGGCTCATGAGTCACATCCAGCCAGAAAACGCAGCAAGTGTGGACAGGGGTCCGCATGTGCCGAGGGGCCCGAAAGCGGGAGAGGCTTCCTAAGTAGAGGATGGAGGAGACCAAGGCCCCGCAGGCGAGAGGAGGCTCCCCAGCTCCACCCACCCTGCTGGCCACGGGGGTCATGCCAGGAATGCTCCTAGCGACAGCAACTCAGGTAGGAAAACAGGTGACGGCAGCAAAGGCAAGAAACCTCTGAAATCAAAGGTGAATGAAAAGTGCAGACAGCAAAACTCTGTTAAGACGCTCTCCTCATCAAACGGGCCCCCCCAAAGCACTGACGTGCTTCCATACGACCAGTCTTCTCAAAGAACTTCCAAGGAAGCCCCCGATTTCGTTCCACTTTCTTAGTTATTTCACGCAGAAGGGCAGGGGCTCCAGGGCGCCACCCCAGGAACTCATTACCCGCGGTGAAATCCTCGGTTCTCTATTTTACGTCCACCTCAGCAGGACATAAGAAGTTATTCACGCTGCACCTGTGAATGCTGAGTGCTACACAATTTGCAAATGTCTGGGAATTGTGCAAATATTTGGCCTCACTGTGAGCAATCTTGAAAGGTGCTCCATTAATCCCCAGGCCCTAATCAGGACGATCCCAGGAGCGATGCCACCGTTTGCAACAGGAATGGTGGAGCTCTGTCATAAGAGGTGTCTGGTTTAGAATTCAGCTTAACTCGGAAACACGCACCTACATGGAGTAACAAAGGCAAGCAAAGAAAACTAATGGCAAGCATGCAAAATGATAAGGGAGCTTGATCCTCTAGAGTGAAAAAGGTTCTAAAGTATTTTCGCTGCAATTTGCATTGTAGTTTACAAGATTTATCAGTCCTCGTTCAGGTCACCAAAACTACAATGGAGAATGTGATATTAATTGGAACATTAATAATGCATTTCTAAGCTAAATGATGTCCCTGGGATTTCAAAGGAAATTTCAGAAATGCGTGGCTGAAACGCTCCACGTAACCAGACGTGCCGAGCCCTGCATCAGGTATTCATTTGAATGGATTTTTCCTTCAGCACGTCCACGGGCACTCCGCAAATTGGTGGATAAAGCAAATGCGTTCGTGTAAACTGGTTTGATTAGCACCTCTTGCCCTTCCAAAATGAGGGAATAACATTCTGTAATTCTCTAACAGAAGCTATCTCAATCACGTCTATTCAACATGCACTGCATGCCTTAAAGATTCCAGTTTTATTAAAAGCCAAACAATTACCTAACCCAGGACACTCCACAAATGAGAAGAAATCGTTAGTTTCCTTCTTCTCAGAGGCTGTGAATCAGTGGAAATGTATCCCCCAACGCGATGAAGTATCAACAGCGTCCAATTCTGGGCGTCATCTCACCCCGAGTGCAGAGTCCTCAAGGCACTGAGCCCCAGCCTGCCCTCTCTCACTTTTACCTTCTGCTGGGTTACAGTCAGCCTCAAGCTTTCACGAGTTCTCTGAGAAGACGGACCTTGTTTGAAGCTTTCCCCGGAGTGGCCCCAACAGGACCACAGTACGAAGGGTCAGGTCGGGACTGCGGCTCACCTGGTTGCCATGGCAGCAGCACCTCCAGCTCAGGTTGGAGCTCCTCCTTTGCCCTCTGTGCCCACAGCCAGGGAGGTGTGGGCCCGGGACATGGGGCCCACTTCTCCCACGGCCACCGAATGTCTAAGTCTGAGGCTTGGGGATCATGAGAAAGCCCTTGGGTCTCAGTTCAGCCCAGATGATTCATCCAGGTTCCTTGTCCACATGTCCCATCTGTCTGTCCTTCCCAACTGCCTGGTCTGGCCGACTTCAGTCCCTGACACCAGGTGCAAGAGGAACGGCCCTTTTTGACTGCGTCTTACCAGCTCCACAAGTGCTGAAGGCCAAGCCCCGTAAAAACAGCCCCTTATTATAGATCCCTCGCAGCGGTTCTCACGCTCTGCTTGGACCCTGACACACGTATTACTGAGGGGCAAAACCTGGGAGTGAACCAAATGTCCTTCAGCTAGGAGAAGGGCTGAGTACTTCCTGCTGTATCTACGTTAGGAAGAACGCAGAACCTCGAGAGGAAACGAACTGCAGCATATCACCACAATGGGGTGAACTGTGTCATCACAACGTTGACCCAAGAAGCCAGACCAAAAAAATGCACACTCCGTGAGCCACCACGTTTGGTCCCCAAACCACAAAACTGAGGCAGACCATCAGAGGTTGGGACAGCGCTTACCCTTCAAGGTAAAGACCAGGACCAAGCTCTGCTGAGGGCTCTGTGGTCCCCTCCTGTCTCGGCCGTCATTAAATGGATCTTAACTTTTGGACAATTTACTGAACTGTGCTTTTACGTTTTGCTCACTTTTCTTTATGCGTGTTATTCTTCAATTGAAAAAAATTAGCGCTAAAAGAAAACAAAAACAAAAGCCTGTGAGGTGGTGGACCCTGTACGGACAGGAGCTCTGTCCCCCTCAGGGTAGAGGTGTGGAGGGAAGGGAGAGGAGACTCCTTCCCACTGTCGCCGTCCGGGTGTGATCTGGGTTATCTTCCCTGAACTTAATCCTGCTCTGTCATCCTCCTTCTCAGTTTTCTTCAGCATCGGATACACTATGAATTTGTCAAAACAAGCATTCATCTTACTGTTTTATATAATCCAAATAGCAGTTTTATATATTATATAAAATATATTATTTTATATAATCCAAATAAAATCCACGAGGAGCGAGAGAATAAATACCAATATTTCTCATATTTGGAATGGAGCTTCCGGCTTCGTTCAGATTCACGCTGCCTGAATCACCATCTCTTGGAGTGTTAGAAAACTGTGTAACAGACCCTACACAGAGCACTCAGGAAGCGTGTGTGAACACAGCTGCGGTGTCAGAGCTCTGGTGGCGGACGGCGCCCAGTGAGCCTGTTCTGGGGGACAGACAGTGGCCTGTGGGCTAGGACACCTCCCCCCAGGGCTCGCTTTCTTTCCAATGTATTCTATCACTAATTATACTAATATAGCTAAGGAGAAACATCATATAAACAGTCCAGAAGTGCTAAAGGCCTTTGACAAAATTCAACCATCATTCTTAATGGAAACACTCAATGAAATACACATGGGTGGGTACCTCCCCAACATAATTAAATATATCCTAACCCAAATGCCAACATCATGCTTTTTTAATAAAAATGGTATGTATTTCAGGTATACCACGTGACGTTTTGATACATATATACGTTGTGAAATGACTACTACAGTCAAGCTTTAACACGCATCATCTCACATAATTACCACTGTGTGCGCGCACGTGTGTACGTGTGTGTGTGTGTGTGTGTGTGTGTGTGTGTGTGTGTGTGTGTGGTGAAAACACGATCTACGCTCTTAGCAAATTTCAGATACGGTATTGTGCCACCATGCTATACGTTAGACTCTGGAACTCATCCATCCCGTATAACTGAAACACTGCGCCCTTTCACCAGCATCTCCCCACTTGCCCTCCCCCGACCCCTGGTAACCGCTGTTCTCTGCTTCTAGGAGTTTGACTTTCTCAGGCTCCACTTTAAGTGAGATCACCCAGTATTTTTCTTCTGTGTCTGGCTTATTTCACTGAGCATATTCACAATAGCCAAGATATGGAAACAACCTAAATGTCCATCAGTGGATGAATGGGTAAAGAAACTGTGATAGATAGATAGGTACACAGATAGAGAGCTAGACAGATGGAATAGAATATTATTCATCCTAAAAGCAGAAGGCAATCCTGCCATTTTCGACCACAGGGATGAACCCGGAGAACGTTCTACTAAGGAAGCGGTTTTGGAGCCTAGCTTCGTCACGAGGGTAGATGTGTGGTGACTGCAGAAAGCGTTACTGAGGACTGAGCAGGGGAATGATAGCACAAGCACCTTAGAAAGTGCCTTCCGAATGCAACGGGTCATTGTTGGTAAAACTCAGCCCCCAGCCCGTAACCCACCGGCTCCCAGCTAAGCGGGGAAAAGGACAGGTTTCCCCCGGCCCTGGCCAGCTGTGACCTAATTCCCCGTGTGCTTTTTTTAAACATCTTTATTGGAGTATAATTGCTTTACAACCGTGTGTTAGTATCTGCTGTATAACAAAGTGAATCAGCTATACATATACATTCGTCCCCATATCCCCTCCCTCTTGCATGTCCCTCCCTCCCACCCCCCCATCGCCCCCCCACGCCCCACATGTGCTTCTGATCAAACTTCCCGTTTACACACGACTTCTCAGGTGCAGTTTTGACCTGGGGCTCTGGCCCTTCTCAAAAGGTGTCATTACTTTAGGAAAATCAAAAAGTCACAAGAAAGAAAGATAATAGAGACAGGAAGATCAGGGGCTGCTAGAACAGGGAGCTGGCAAATCACTGCAATGTCATTAACACAGACGGTTACTCCAACTGCAAGATTTTATAATGTCGTCTTGATCCATATTCACCTTTTTATACTTAAAAAAAAACTAGAATAAAAACCCAATAGTGGCATCATTCATAATAGCCTAAATGTGGAAACAACCCAAATGTCCACCAGCTCACGAATGGGTGATGGTACATCCATATGATGGAGCATTCTTCAGCAAATAACAAAAAGGAACTAAGTGCTGATAAATGCTACCAAGTGGATGAACGTTGAAAACACTGGGCTGAGCAGAAATCAGCCACAAAAGGTCACATAGGGTACGATTCCGTTTATGTGAACTGCCTGCAGTGGGCCAGTCTACAGACACAGTTGTTGGTCACCAGGGGCTGGAAGGTTGGGGGTAATGGGAAGTGCCCGTGAATGGGCACGAGGTCTCTTCTGGAGTGACGAGAATGTTCTAAATTCAATTGTGGTGATAGTTGCACAAATCTGAGGAGTGCGCTAAAACCCCGGAATTGTACACTTTCGGTGGTCGAACTCCATGCCGTGTGAATTATATCTCAATAAAGCTGTTATTGAAATAAAGACAAACCTGACTCTTTGATTCCGGCCTCTTTGGGGTGACTGTTATCAATTGATCTACAGCGCCTGGAATGTCTGACAAACAGATTTTTCTCATACATTATACATATAACTTAACACAGTACTCACAGGCACCTGGAAAGCACGCAGGTCCCTCCGTCACCAGGGGTGAGAGCTCTGCAAATTAACCACAGGACGGTTCAGTGAAGCAGGTAATGGGCCGTCTACAGCACCAGAACCTCTGGGGAGCGCGTGTGGTTACCCATATGGGCTGGCTCATTACGGCTGCCAGGAGCAGTGGCGTAGGTGCCCTGAGAACCGGAAGGCAAGGCTCCGCACCGGACACGGAGGCTCCGCCGCCACACACGTCTCCACCGCACGCGCCGCGAACCTCCGTGGCCGTGGCCTCCACGCGCGCCCGGCGTGCCCAGCTGTGAGCACAGTGTACGCGCTGTCTGGGGTGGGGGGCGGCGAGCGGTCAGGACATCCTCTGTCCCCTCCCGCGGTCCACCCTCTCCGACCACAGCATTTAAGCAGGTGCACACGGTCTACGGCGCCTGACGGTTCGTGGGTTTGTTTCCACGGCCCCAACCTTGGCCAGAAGTTGGTGCAGGCCTCTCAGGACCTTCCATGCAGGAATATTTTCTTGGAAGAGCTCCTCGGGGGGGTTCTGGCAGCAGCCCCTCCCTGGTAGACAGCAGACCGGGCCTCTCAGGGCTGGGAGTTCCCTGCACTCGTACAGGAAACGTGCCAGCACCTCTGGGGATGGGACAGAAGGACCTGCCCGCGAGCTTCTGAAATAACTTGGACTCAGGATCGTGGCCACTGTTGGCCGTCGGCTTTGCTGCCACCAACACGGCTGCCAGGACAGGTGTCCTGGGCCATCCCAAACCCAGGCTTTCTCTCTCTCCTTCCATGATTCCCGGGCTCTGGTCTGACCCCAAGTGAGCCCAGAGCTCTGAGAAACCAAATCCCCGCTTGTAAACCACAAGGGACCCGTGACAAACTCAAAGCGCAGCAAGCTGGCCCAGACCCCCAGCCTTCAGGCCTCGTTAAGACAAACAAGCCCTCTCTGCAGCTGTGCGTCCATTAGGGTTCCAGCCACTTCCCAACAGCACTCAGGTCTGTGGGCAGTACGGGCTCTAAAACTCAGGAGGCAAGCCTCCCCCCACCCCACCCCCACCCCCCCACCCCGCTCTCCTTTGCCACACGTGCCAACCATCCGCGATCAGCCACCGCACGCATTTGGAGAACTCACTTCAGCCCATTCACCTTTGGTCCATTCACCTTTGGTCCATCCAAAGAAGGATACAATTAACAACATGCGGCTTCAAAGCAATGGACCCGCCATCATCTTCTGCAAACAGTGGTCTGACCTCCCCCAGGCGGCCTCCCCCAGGCGGGAGCAGAGAGCCACGCCAAGGCCCAGGCCCCAGGCCCCAGGGGGCGCAGCCCCGGGGGCCTGGTCCAGGCTCCTCGCCACCGGAGGGAGAGGAGAGCGAAGAGGCAGAGACCTTGGCCTCTTGGACGCGGGTCTGGATCCCAGCTCGGCCATCATTGTGGGCACGATGCTAACTGTTGGTCGAGTCCACAGGCGTTTTCTCTGTAACCAGGAATGGGAAGGATAAAAGGGCAGCCTCGAGGACCCAAGCGAGGGACAGCACACACGATGGTTCTGTCTTTCCCTGGGAGAGAACGACTTCTAGAAAGGACCCCAGAGCCACCGCTTCTACCCCGGGCGATGGCGGGCGAGTGGAGGGGAGGCCGCACTCCTGGTCCTGTGTGGCCTGACGGGCTGCCCGTCCCCGTGCGGCTGGCAGGAGGCTCTGGTCCTCACCCTCCCTCCGTCTACAGCGGCAGCAACTCGATGCCTGGAGCAGAGGCGACGTGTGAAGGAGTCACAGGACGTGGGGAGAGGATACATGGCACCAAGGGCAGTGCTGGGAGACGCGGCTGCCCCGATACAAGGGTCAACCAGCAAACGTCGGTCCAGAGACATGGGAGGCCCTGGTGTGAGAGGCAAAGTCGGCGGACCCTCGGGAATTCAGAGCTCAGCAGAGGCAGCACCAAAAAAGAGCCACCGAAACGGTCACGACCCAGACGCTGGCGCCAAACTGCCCCGTCCTCTGATCCGCTCGTCCGGCAGCTTCTCCAACCCCCCAACCACCCGGAAAGGGGGGCACCCGCTCTGCAGGGAGCAGAACAGTTCCTGCTGGCCGACCACCCAGGACGGGTGACCGTCGGGGCAGCACCTCCGCAAGGACAGCTGCAGGTGTTGGGGCTTCCTCAGCACTCTCCCAAGTCAGGCGCCCTCCCTGCTGCCCAAATGCCCCTCCGCTCACCTCTGAGGACTCAGCCCCACAGACGTCAGCATCCCAGGAGCTGCTGTCCGTCTACTCACGTTGCTTAGACTGGCTATGAAGCGGTCACCTCTCTGGCTCTGAAAACCTCATTCTAAAGAAGCTGGTTTATTTCAGGATTTCAAACGTTTCATGCAGTCTTTCCCCTTCCCTTTTGTACCCTAATGTATCAGCAAGCATAGAAATAAAGTTACTACAGGCAGCTGGCCTACATTATTCTTCCAGCCTCTCTGTGAACACTTTCTGTGGGTTGCAGAATACGCGTATTTTCTACGCCCCACATTTGGCTGACAGACGTTGCTGTGGGCACTGGGTGGTTAAAAATGTTTCTCTTTCATTTCTGAGTCTCTAATTTTATGTTTGAGCTCGGCATAAAAATAGCTTATAATTGCTTTTTGACAGTAATAAGCCTAAGATTGTGACTCAAAATTTTGAGATATTATGTTCTTTTGTAATTGTATTCAATGAAAACATAGTTCAATATGGAACTTAAAAAAAACCCCAGCTTGTGCAGTTCCTATATTCCACTGACACCATTAAAGTTACAGCGAGAGCTGGCACATCAAGAGGATGGAGCAGGGTCCACACTTACTCTCTAACGGAGCCCATTTCAACCAAGAGAAAGGCCTTCCTTGCAGGAGCTGCAACGGATAAAGGAGAACACTTAGAGCCTTCCGCCACCCTTCCTGACACCCAGGCTGGGTTGCACCTGCGGCCTCATAGAGCCAGCAGCAGCAAGGACTCTAAGTCTTATTTCCTCTAAAGGACAAACTGACTGGAAAGTTCACATATCGCATAGAAGTGTACAATGTACATAAAATAAGGTCAGAAAGTAAAAGCCAAAAGTATGCAGTGCCTTCCACACATGAATTAGACTGATATGGCTCTAAGAAGCAAAGACATTACCCAGAGACAGTGTGAAGTACAGAAATCAAACAGAACAGTCTAGGAATATGAGAGCAAAATCTACCATGACGTCCCACAGACATCAATTCTGCACGGACTTGTCATTTCTTCTTTGTCAAGTTTCTTCCATAAAACACAGGTGCACAAGTGTGGCCCCCTTACATTTCAATGAACAGCCTCGGTGGGAGGGGCTGGGGAATGGAATCTAGGAAGCCACCAGAATTTAGAAGCTGCCACTCTCACATTTATTAAATTCACATCACGGTCATTGTTCTCAGTAGCAAGATATAACATGGAAGAGTTTTCAGATACACAGACTATCATCTGAAAGTTAGGAGAGAGAGGTGGTATTAATAGCTGAAGTCCAGGAGAATAAAGCCTTTAACTGAATGTTTTTCAAGGCCAGCATCTCTGTTGTAATGGGTCGGGGTTCTCTGCAGACAGACAGCTCAAAGCCTCAGGATCTGTGTCCCCGTTTCAGACCAAACAAGCAGGGCTCTGCCACTATCGGCCACTTTCATCACAAACTGAACAGAGCAACCAAAATTCTCCTTTCTAAGCTTCAAAAAGCAATGGAGTGATTCTTTTCATGCTCAACATAGGGAACAGTTAACGAGAAACAATTCATTTCCAATAAATTACACATTTTTAAACACTGGGAGCACATAAAATGAGACAATACTGGCAAAGAACACACATGAGGTGGCACCCGGTGGCATCTGTGGTCAGGATGGTGGTGACAACGATGTCCATCTCAGGGCTGGCGGAGACCCCAGGACACGGTCAAGCCTGGTGTCTCTGTCTGGGGTCTGTTCATAGGCAGATGCCCTGGAATTGGGGCATTTCTTACACCACTGATGTCAGCAGTGGAGTTTGAGGTTCCAGCTACTCTCCTGGCTTTTTTTTTTTTTGGCCATGCCACACGGCTTACGGGATCTTAGTTCCCCAACCAGGGATCAAACCTGCAGTGGAAGCACAGAGTCCTAACCAGTGGACCACCAGGGAATTCCCTCGCCTGGTTTCTTCTTAAAAAGTTTCTTTGGTTTTTTTTTTACTCATTATATTAGGTAATGCTAGTTGCCATTTAGAAACTAACCCATCTTCATAAATATAACTTTCTCTAATGTGCCAAATATCATCAACCTCTTTAGGTATTCAGAGTTTGCCCAGAATTTTTTTCAGTAACAAGAAAACGCTTTTTTTTTTTTTTACTAAAATGAACAATATTGAGTTGTAGTAACTGCCTGCCCTGAAGAGCTTTGCCTGTCTCACCGGCACGCACGTCCCCCCTCCCAGGGCCGCGTCACCCGCACTCTGTCTGGGGTGCAGCTGTTCTGGACTCAAACGCACAGCAGAGAGATGAGGCTAATCATGTAACAAGGGAATCACTCAAAATTCTATAAACATTAATATAGACACAACTTCCATTTCTTTGAAAGCTGAGCAGGAAATGACAATTCCGTTCATACCAGTACCAAATGTTCACTGTTGCACAGGGGTTTTACAGTGTAGGGGATTGCAAATCTAATGCCATATCCATGCTGCAAATTACTCTCCTTGGCACTGAAACATCACCGCAACGAGACCTGCAGCAAAGTGTTACACAAAAGCCCCGTTTCCAGCAGAATCCTGAGGGTCCTCGGGACACCAGGCATTGAAGGCCGAGTCATCGATTCTATCATTCACTTTTATTACCGGCTCCACAGTCCTCTACAGTTCTTGACTTTCTGCAGCATGGGTCTGCTTTCCCCAGGGCCGGGTCCACTGTAGAGAACCCAGGTATTCCCCGCCCCCAGCCCCTGATCTCCATGATCCATTAGGTATACACACCTCTTCCAGCATCTACGCACCAGGCCAGGTACACTTCACCACTTTCCAACTCTAGGAAGCAGGTGATTTAAGGTCTTAGAACTATGTTCCCAATTCCTTTACCGTCAGATCAGGAAGCAAGTCACCCAGCACCTCCTGAGTGCTCTGCGTTTGGGACAAGAACATAAAGACAGACGCAGCCTCCGGTCTCGGGAAACGTACCTTCTAGTGAGGATGAGTGACGTCAACCCAAAGAGCAAGTGTGCTGAGTCCCCTGTGGGCGAAGAGTGGAGGGAAGCGTCGGAGGGCGCAGACGGGTCAGCAAGCGCGCACACCACGTGGCCAGAGCTGGGACAGGCCGCGGTGTCGGCTCTCGGAAAACTCGCTCGTCTGCTCATGGAGGGTCTGGCGCCCTGGGAGATCCGGCTGAGAAATGACCCTTTCGGCAAATACTGGGTCCTGCCTGCTTTGTTCCACCCCGGCGCCCAATCCAGGACCCTGACGGGCAACCTGGCTTCTGTCCTTCCTCTGGGTTCCACCTCCAGTCAGCCTCACCCCTCCGTCCTCTCCCAGGATAGCCTCCACCTGCACGCTCTCCCCGTCTGAGCACCATCGCCTGGACAGCTGCCTCAGTCTGAAGCTGCCCTTTCCCCACCATTCTTGACCTCTGATCTACCTTCCAGCCATATGGACTATTCTACAACATGAATATCCCGTCACCCTCCCCACTCAAAACCTTCCCGTGGCTCAAGATGACTCCATACGGAAGGCACACCTGCCTCTCTGGCTCCTGACTCACCTGGCAAGTGCGTCTCACGCCCACGTAAAGCGACTCTCGCCCAGGGTCTCCCTGGTCCCTGTGCCTGTCGCCCCACTGCTCTGTTATTAGAGGTGAGCACGTCCAGGTGTGTTGGTCAGAGAGCAGCTCCAAACTCAGACTGCCTGTGTTCACAGGCTCCAGCCTGGCTAGTGAGTGACCATGGACAGGCACACAGCCTCGAGTGCCTGGGCGCCTCCATCCTGGACCAACTGGGCAACAATCGATGTGTGTGACCATCACTGATGCATGAGATAATGTCCGTGTGCGGCTGTCAAACCCAACCACCCTGAGGGAGGGAGCAGGTAGAGCTACGGTTCCCACAGGAGGGTAAGCACGGTGGGCATCTGGCATAGGGCACCTGGGGCCTAACGCACCCAAGAAACTGGGCCACTTCAAACCCAAATGCCCCATTATCCCAGGACCTGTAGCCTACCAAGCCCCAAGACCTGAACCCCAGCCCTGCTGCCCCTCCCCTAACACCTGCCTGAGCCCCAGCAGGGCGGACACTGGAGAGGGGCAGCCCTGGAGAAGCCGACCGTGGGCATCGCTGGGCCGTGAGGGCTTCTGCGCGTGCATGAGGGTGTGTCCTTTCCCTTCTTCTTCTTCTTCTTTTTCTTTATTTCTCTTTTTTGTTTTTGAGAGAGAGAGAGCAATAAAGAGAAACTTCTCCAAAATGGCAATAACTTGTTGCCCTCCTGTATCTATCAGATGCTGAATTCCCACAATAGCTCATGAGATTTAAATCCAGGTCCAAACACTAGGTTTGCATCTGTGCCAGAGGGAAGTTCGAGGCCAGATGGTAACCAGAGCTTGAGAATCCTGTACTTCATTCCTGAACTTGCAAATATATAATATGGTATAAGAAGGAATGAACAAAGAGATAACGAATCTTCTGAGATTCTCAGCAGCAAATTCAGACTCAAACCAGAAGCCACAAACTCAGCCCCAGGACTGAGCTGGAAGGACACGCACAGAAGGACCCTTCGAGAGCCTTCCCAGATGCCCCAACGTCATTTCCAATGGCTCAGTAAGAAGCAGCTGTGGCCTGCAAAAGGGACTGAGAGTCATGAGGGATCGTGGCTCCAGCAGCCCAGTGGGGGCCCCGAGTGTCCTGTCCACTGAAACACCATTTCACATCACGTTCTGCACTTACAGACGGGGGGTAAAAATTAAAAGGATCCTTTTAAATTCTCAAGACTCTACAATTTAAACCCTGGGAAAAATAAAGGGACGTGAAAAGGGTTCCTAAGGGTGAGGATGACACAGCAAACTCGGAACAAACCCCTTCACTGACCCACGTCCCGAGCTGGGGGCAGGCTCACCCATGTCACCGTGAGCCGTGTGTTCTGGAAAGAAGGGGCAAGCGTGGGGATGAACAGCACACGCCGTGAAATTTCAGGATGACACATGAGTGAGTCGTAAAACAGATTTGGAAGGTTTAGCCGGAAGTCGGGAAAGCATACTGCGAACCAATACACTGGGCAGAAACGATTTAAAGTATAAAAACGGGGGCGGGCTTCCCTGGTGGCGCAGTGGTTGAGAGTCCGCCTGCCGATGCAGGGGACACGGGTTCGAGCCCTGGTCCGGGAAGATCCCACATGCCGCAGAGCAACTAAGTCCGTGCGCCACAACTATGGAGCCTGCGCTCTAAAGCCCGCGAGCCACAACTACTGAAGCCCGGGCACCTACAGCCTCTGCTCTGCAACAAGAGAAGCCACCGCAATGAGAAGTCCGCGCACCACAACGAAGAGTAGCCCCTGCTCGCCGCAACTAGAGAAAGCCGGCACACAGCAACGAAGACCCAACGCAGCCAAAAACAAATAAATAAATTTTAAAAATAAAATAAAATATATAAACGGGACGAACACAGCTAAGAAAACGGGACGAATGCTGCTAAGGGAACACAGGCGTTGTGAGGCCGTGCGGCCCAGACGTCGCTCGGCGTCAGCCGCCACGAGGAGGGGAGGGATGTCCTGTCTGTTGCAACCTGTCTCACCGACGTCTGGATATCATCGTTCAATTTGGGAACAAATCAAAGGAAGGAAAACTAAACTTTAGCAGGTTTGACATATCGATGTCAATTTGGTTTAAAAAAAACGAGAGAGAACAAGGATGGCTTAGTAAGTAATAACTAGAAAAGCTGTGTTATCACAATATCAATGAATCTCTAAAGCAAAAACCGCAACCACATACAAAGACTCAGAGGCTGTCACCAGAGGTTAACAGCACAGCCGGGATGAGATGGAACCCCAAAGTCAGCACCAAACAGCAGAAACGTTTCCCTGAGAAAGACTATTAGTCTGTTTAACTGTCTTCGGCGGGAAAATAAAGAAGCCCCATCATCAAAGTGGGCCAAATAAAACCCTGAAACCAGGCTCTGGAAGAATCCAGCACGGGAGCCCATGACCTACAGTCCTTTCCCACTGTTACCGGCTCTGCTCCTGCAGCTTCAGGGTACCCACGCTTATGTACCAAGGATGGAAAATTGTGCTTAAGGCTACAACACAGTGGATCTGGGAGGGTATCCTATTTAAAGGAGAGATTTTTTTTTTTCCATCTCTTCGTTTTTTGTACCTGATGTGTGCTTTCAAGGCGCTTCTATCTGAGATGGTAATAAAATATTTGATGAGTGTATCTGTAGTTGGTCTACAATTAGACATGCAGATAACATGCCAAAACAAATACAAATTCTAGTCATTTTTTTAAATGTAAATTTCCCTTAATTCCTGCAACAATTTTGAACCTTTTCCACAGACTACTGGGCTTTTATGATGTGACTCTGAGTTTAAAAGATAGCTTCCATACTAAGAAGTACAAGAACTATATTTTGGTAACATGCACAAACATTTCATAGTCTCAGCATCACTCAGCTGCATGTGATAAAGAGGACAGTGTACTGATGTTTCAGATATAATGTAAAACACATACGAAAACAGATCTAGAACATACATAATAAATCTGGTTTTTAAAGTTTGGGGGTTTTTTTTAATCATTGTTAGACTGCTTTCCAGGAATTTGAATCTTTTCCACTTCAGCAGAAGTTACTCGTCAGGAAATCCAGCTGAAGCTACAACCCCCTGGATGGACAGGCTTCTGAGACGGTGATGCTCCGCACCAGCTCTTTGTGTGCCCACATCCTTACGCTGGATTTTAAATCCGTTTAAAAAAATATGAGTAGATAACTAAGCAGTTGGATTTAGTTGGGGGTCATATTAAAAATTTGCATGTACTGAAACAAAAAGATGTCTTTGGTTAAAAAAAAAATTTTAAGGAAACAAACAAATAGTATTTTATGACATAACCCTATTTTTTTAAAGTGTGAATGTTGAATGCATAGGGTAAAAAGTCCAAAGGAAACACATCAAAATGTTAGCAGTGTTATCTTTACATTGCATTATTTATCTGTGTGTCTTTATAGCTTTACAACTAGGAAGTCTGAAACCTTTAGGCTCACATGCGAGGCCCTGGATAAAGCCCTCCTTTGCAGCATCTCACCTACCCTTGTCCCCCTGGAATCCTCCACAGAGCTCCTTCCCTCTTAGAAGCGCCTATAAGCCATTCACCTTCCTGCAGAAAATCCGAAAACTCATGGGAGAATCTAGGAGGCAGCAAAAATAGCAGCTCTGTGCTTTTGCCCCTTTAAGAATAAGCCCGTCCTTTCTAAGGCTCTGCTCACCTGAGACCACAGAAGGCGCCGGTGTCATCAGGGCCCCAGGCACAGGCGTGGCAGTTGCATCCCGGTTGGTCGGACACGGCTGGAAGGACAGCACGGGCCCCAGCCTGTGTCTGCCGCCACCTCGCGTTCTCACGCCTTCTTTTAACCCTCCACCCTCACCCCGCAGAGCTTCATCTCGTGCAGGCGCCTGACGGATCGAGTGAGCGTACTGAAGCACCCCTCGTGCTGGAAAACCCGTGGAGTATCTGGACGGGAGGGCAACCAGCACCCACCATGGGCTGCCGGCCACCCCTCGCTCCACCCAGACACACAACAGGGGCGCAGGGGGCAATGAGACTCAGTAGGTAGGGCAAATCTGTGACGATGCCAGGCGACAGGAAGCCCCGTGAGGGATGGTGGCTTGGAGCAGGACAGGGCGGGACCCGCAACCCCAGAGTGGCCCAGAGGCGGCTCCCACCCGGCCCTTCCTTCCCCGACTCCAACCCCGGACCGTCGGTGGCCGGGATGCCACGCTGCGGTGTGCACGGCTGGGGGGGGGCAGGAACACCCCTCCCCAAGGACCCCCTCCTGCCACAGGCACTGGGCAGTCACATCAGAGAGTGACTGTCCCTGGGTAGGAGCGTGTGGGCAGAGGGTCTAGGAAGACCTGGTGTCCCCCCACCCCGGGATCCCCTCACCTCAAGTCACCGGGGGAAGGTCTGCCTTGTTTCCCACCCAGAGCGTGTCCACTCCCAAGAGACCAGAAGGTGAGTTCACCAGACGTCGGAGGTGCTCCAGAACTAAGGAAGACAGACGACGAAGAACAAAAAGGAGAAATACACAAGCGAGCAGTAGAAGGAGTGAAACCGGCAAGAAGAGCTCAGAAGAAGCACAGTCGTTCCCTTTGAAGAACCAAGGGAGAGGTAGGAGGATGAGACAGAGCCAGGATCAAGACCGCGACCCCAGAGAGAGCAGGCAGGTGGCACGTCCCTGTCAAAGGAGAGAGCTCACTGAAGGGGCGCCCCTGGGGGCCCGGCCGTGCACCTCCCAGCAGAGGCATCCGAGGGGCCCAGCCTCGGGGGGCGGAGGGGAGAGGCAATGACCAAGACAGCCCAGAGTCGGGATACAAGTCCTCCAACTAAAAGGGTGTGTGAAGCACAAATGGGAAAGATGAGGGGAAACCTGCCCTCACCTCCACAGTGAACCAGGACCGTTTGCGGAGAGACCCCAGGACCACAGGCGGGGAGGCCGAGCCCCCTTCCCACCCCAGTCCCGCAGCCGGTGACCTTCTGTCTGACAACCCTGCAGGCAGGCAGGACTGGCCTCGGGACCAAGAGACCCTGTGTCGGAAAGTGCTTGGAGTTTTGGAGATAAAACGAGAGGTAAATGCAAAACAAAGTGTTTACTAAATCAGAGCCATTTCGGAAAAATGTTCACTGCCGGTATATCAGCCTGTATTTCATCATCTGCCCAGAGTATGTGTTTCCAATGGAAACAAAATTCTGCTTTACCATTACCTTTGAAATTAAAGTTTCCAGAGCCTTACAATGAAATTTATGTCAAATTAATTTCTGGGACTCAATGAAGCTTAAAATGAATTCATAATGAGGTGCATTTAAGAGGTGTATATTGGGGTTTGGAAGGGCTGATCAAAGAGGTCCCCTTCCTGCCATTAACTCTAATTTCATGGTTATGACACATTTTATCCAGCACACAACACATAATCTGAGAGATGATATGCTTTGACAATTACTGTATATGCAGAATGTGTGACCAAATGGAAGCTGAATATGGCTACACTATTATTACCATTATTAGTTCATTGAGTATCGACAACGTACACACTGACAGGAGATCCAATGAAGAGGGAGCTCCTGTGCTGGAGATTTATGTTTTAATTTAGACATACTTATAATTCCAATATAACACGTACACCCTGAGAAAATGATTGCCTCAAAAGCGCAAGATTTCCTGAAATACGTGCTTACAATCGTCACGCTTCCAACTGGATGTCGACAGAGCACTATATTTAAGAAATTCTGCTTTCAAATAAAATAAGCTATTTTCTAATCTTCATATGTAAGTATTAAAAACTTTAAAAGCATACCTTAAATAAATTCAGCACCTTCAGAAAATGAAATGTGGGGCGCTATAAAGATGGTGGAAAACGTGCACAGCTTCTGGATCCACTTCTCATGCATTGGATACTCTGATTTCATGATTACTACGTTTAAGCTGAGAAGCTAAAAATGGAATATATTGTTTAATTTAGTTCAGACACAGGATCCTAATGATATATACAAGATTTATATCACTGTGTATTCCACCTTCCTAAACAACACACATTCAAGCAGAAACAGACAAATGATAGCATTTGTGGCCTGAGCATAGTTACATAGACCGTTTCATTCCATCACCATCTGGAGAAAATACCCAGTGACGACAGTTCCCAACCACTCCAGGACACAGACGGCAGGAATCACCCGGCTCCAAGCTGTTCCCTGAAACAAACCCTCCCCAACCGGAACTGACTGGACAGCCCCTCGGGTTGTCGGGTGCCACCCCTGCCTTCAGCCCCCAGAAACAGGATGTAGGAAACAAGGAGCCCATGCATCGCTCTTTCAAAGACTTGTGGGTAAGAACCACATATTCCACAAGAAACACAACATCCTCTCTGCCAGGAATGACGTACTTTTCCCTCCAACATCGGGACTGTGCTTTCACAGAACGACTGTTATTTTGTCAATCATATAACAGTGGGATGTGATTCACATTCAGATATTTGTACATACAGATCCAATGTTGCTCATATACATAAGAAAGAGAATTAGATAATCATCTAATCATACAGAAAACTCACAAGATAGATGTGAGTCTTGAAAGTGACCACCTATCACCTGTGTTGAGCACCGGGAAGTCACAGCCGGCTGCCCAGGGCCCTGGGCACGTGGGCACTCCCTGGCCTCCCTGCCGGGATGCCCCTCCCCGCCTCCCCACACCCTCCAGCCCCGCCTTCTCTTTCCCTCGGACTGACACTGTCTTTCTCTAATGTTTTGTTCTTTTGGCGAAAACCTGGAACAAGTCATGATATAACTACGTGTAAAATTAGCTAAGTAAAACCTTAAACGCCCGTTTCGTCTCTACCATGAACATAAAACCTGCTGAATTTTTTAACTAGAGGAGTCATATCTTCATTTCCATCCTTCAAAATTTGCAAAATCTAAATTAATAAATATTTTATTAGATGTCTATAAAACATCATATCGACTCACTTAAATTAACTGTTCAACTGGGTATTCATAAAACTTCATTGCTCCTGAGAACAATTTATACATTGGTTGGACATACTCACCTCCCAGAATTCCTGAATATGCACCAGCATTGCCAAGAAACCGGGCCAATTATCATTTAACCAGGTACCACATTTTGAAAAGTGATTGGCCCTTACATATTTACAAATTAAAACATCATTGTTTCTGGGCATCATAACATGACACTGGAAAAAAAAAAAAAAGCCACGGTTCACTGAGATACAACACCCATGAAATCGGCAAATCAGGGCATAAAATATTTACATGCCTACCAGTGGCCATGAAATAACTATCTGGACAGTTCCTCCTGAGTCTCCCCTGCTGCCCCAGGTCATCCTGGTACTAACCCAGGACTCCTGCCCTGCCCCGGGTCTACATGATATGGAACCGAGGCTTGGAACTGGTGGCAAAGGAAAGCCTCATTCTGAACAATTCTTTACAGCTGCAACAAGACACATTTGCCCCAAACGTTCTTAAAACAAAAGCCAGTAAAAATATGCTTCCAAAAAAATCCTGCAACCATAATAGATAACAACAAAAATTGGCTGGAAAAATGTTTTCTGATACATCCAAATCTTCAGAGTTTGGGGGTTTTTTTCATCCAGCAATGAAAACTGCTGAAACTACTCTTCATCTCCAGAAGATTCATCCTTTCCACCCGCTCCATGTGAAGAGAACAGAAGTAAAGAGCTGTGAAGGAGACATTTCCAGGTACAAAGCAAGACTGCAGACACGGACTGTGAGACAGGCTGGGACCTGGGACCAGGGACCCTCTGCTGCAGTGCTGGCACCTGCACAAACGTGAGGGACTACAAATAACCGCATGCACAATAAGACACAGAAGGGCCAAAACCCAACCGCCGCTTCTGAGGTGCTGGGGGCAAAAGCAGGGCGCTGCACACGATCCCTGCACACAGCGCCACCAGGGGGTGGGCAGACGCCCCTAGGCCAGCCCTCCAGCCCCACCCTCACGCCATTTAAGGGAGCAGCCCGCCCCGCCTCGGGGGGGGCAGCAAGGGCACCTGTTACGTGGTCTCGCTGCCCCTGCTGCAGCAGGAGCCCCAGTAAAGCCTCGCCTGAATCCCTCATCTGGCCTCTTACCAATTTCTATTGATTAAAGAGCCCAAGGACCCAGGTGGGTATCAAAGCCCCCTGCTGCCACCCCACACCTCCGCCCTCATGGGAATATAGCAGGTCAGCCCTGTACACAGCACAGAGAAGTGGTCGGCCAGCAGCTCCCACCAAGAACTGCTCCCAGGGACACGCTGATTCCCTAATTCAGTGCGTGCTTTCCCATGAAGGCTCCTGGGGTCTCAATGCTGTGTCCCCCCAGAATTCAGATGCTGAAGCCCTAACCCCCAGCGGTGGTGCTGATGGGAGGGGGGGCCTTGGGCAGGATGGAGCCTCACAGTGGGATCAGTGCTCTTACCAGAGAGACCCTCACTCACCCCTTCTCCATGTGAGGGAAGGACGGGGAGTCTGAGCCCCAGAAGAGGGTCCTCGCGGACTGGGCGGGCGTCCTTATCTCAGAGTCCGGCCTCCAGAGCTGGGAGCAGGACACGTCTGCCGTTGCTAAGCCCCCATCTGCACTGTTGCGTCACCGCAGCCTGAACTGACTGAGACTAACGGTGGCCAAAGCTCTTCCATCCAAGATCCCAAACTTGAGTTTTCATTTCATGTTAAAAATTGAAAACCTGCGGGGCAGCTGGACCGAAATCTGCTGTTGACATCTCAGCAAAGTGTCCACACCACCTTCCGACGGGGAGCCCAAGAGGACAGCCCACCCCCAAAGGACGAACGTGGATCGGGGAGGGGGTTGATACCGGGAAGACGAGGAGAAGCACGTGGGGCCCGGGAGACAGCCCCCCAGGGAATCTGCAGCCCGTGCGCGGCCCGCCCATGGCCCTTTTCCTCCTGCCGCCAGGCAGCCCCAGGCTCGGGGTCACAGCTGTCAGGTGCCTCCGGGAGTGACTTCGGCCTTTCCCAGAGCCAGGAGCTCCGAGCCCGGCCCAGGGTGAGGGCTGTACAGCGCAGCCCTCCCGCCGGCAGCCTGGGCCACCCCGCGGCACCTCTGCCGGCTCTGCTCCTGGCCAGTGGGCGGGCACAGAGGGTTCTGGAACCTACGGCCCAGCGCAGGAGCCTCCCACAGGGCCCCCTTCTGCAAGCAGACCTCACAGCCCCACCTGTCTCCTCTCCCTGTCACAGGTGTCCCCCCAACCAAGCTTTTGGTGTCTTTTTCCCAGGTGACATGGAGGACACAGATGGGGGAAGCCCCTCTTCACATTCACTAACCTCCACGGAGATTCCAAAGGACCCTCGGTTTGGGGAGCAGACGGCAAGGAAATGCAGTGGCACCAGCAGGGCCCATGTCTGCATCCGAGCTGGAAAGCACGGCCCCTTCCTGTCACTGGTTCCTATCCCCTCGATAACCTGTAACTGGAATCCTGACGCTGGTCAGTACGTGAAGCTGTGGTGACCGCAACCATGGCTGCAGGTCTTGCTATACGATTACTGATTAAAAGCGCATATATAGTACTCTTATAGATATACTGTATGTAACACCTTGATTCTCACATCTTAATAACTTGTACTTCAGTATAATTTGCTTCCCTTGAACTCGTACGTACTTTATTTTGTGCATTTTAAAGCATTCTTCTGATGGGACCCGCGGCTTCACCAAAGGCACAGGTGGTGGTCTCAGACTCTGCCCTGAAGCCGCCACGTTCACCGCCCTGCCGCCCAAAGGATGGTGAGGGGGAAGAGATGCTCAGGACGGCTGCACAGGACAGCGTCTGCAGGAAGGCGAGGGAGCGTATGCTCCCGATTCCTCCCGAGTCGGCCCCAAGTGCAAAGGCAGAACAGAGCTCCCGCCAAGGCCCGTTCTCTGAGCTGGACCGGGAGCTGCGGGAGCCCCCCAGGCGCTGCACCACCTCCCCTGACATCCGTGGGCCCCCGGGCCCCCACACCCCCACCAGGTGCGGCCCGCACTCGCGGGGCTCCTCACGCACCTGCCCGTCCACCCGCCCTCGGGGCCTCTCTGGGGCGACCAAACCGCCACGTCCCCGAAGGGCATCCCTGTTCAACCCCAGGACCTGCTTTCCTGCTTCAGGGTGCCCACGCTGGCCCCGGGAGCAGCAGCACCCCCAGTTCCCCCTGGCTCCCCCTCCTGAGGGCTCGCCCAGCGGCTCTCAGCACGTCCTGGGCTCCAGCCGGAGCCACCCACAGAGGCGGCAGCTTCCAAGCCGCTCCCAGCAGGCCCCCGTGCTCTCCGGGCTGCAGCAGGCGTGCCAAGGGCACCGCCCCCCCACGTCCCCTCCACCCACCCCGGGCCTCGCCTTGTCTTCCTTTGTCCGGGCTCGCTCACCTGCCTCTGCCCCGCACCTGCTGTGCGAAGCGCCCGCGGCGCCCGGTGGGCGGGGGCCGCGCATCAGGACGGCGCCCCCAGGTAAGCAGCTCATCCGTACATCCGTGTGGTGCCCACGCACCTGACAGCCCATCTGCGCGTCCTTCCTGAGTGTCGACACCACACAGCAGAGAGCGGCCCACCGCAGGCTCGATCCCGCAGTTCGAAAATCAGCGCCCGTCCTCGTTCATGGAGATCTCCAAACGAGCCTGCGAACTTGGTCATCTCTGCAGGACTGCTGCACAGACCCAACCCCTCCAGTTAAGAGCGAAGGCGCAGAACCTCTCAGGTAGCACCAGCCCCTCCCCAGCCTCCAAGCCCACCACTGAGAGTGGGCTGTTATGGACCAGATGCCCCGTTCCGACTGTGTGGAAACTAGGTGAGGCCTTGCAGAAGGAGGCGGGTAGTTAGCAGAGCTGTGCGACGGCAGCCCCGTCACACCACAACGTCGGGATTTCCACACGTGCTGGAGCCAAAAGGCATCAGCTGAGATAGAGAGTGCATCCTCCAGTCATCGCGGAGGCCTCTCGAACCTCCCCTCCTGTGTCTCTACCGCTGGCCCATCAGGACCAAACGGACTTGACCCCCGTGGCTCAGGCAGGGCTCCCGACACCTGTCCGTCTGTGTGGCGTCCACACAGCAGCAGGAATCGGCTGTGAACACACAGAGCTCATCGCGGGGCGGCCGGCCTCCCACTCGAGGTGCACGCGGGCCTGAACTTCATTCACCCTGGGCGTGCGAGCCCCAGCGGCAGGGCTGCTCCAGATGAATTCGAACCTGGGCCCCAGCCCCAACTCTGACCTCTGTTGCCTGGTTTCATCCCCAGCCTAGCAGAGGTGTTGCAAGGCTGGGAGAGAGGCCTGCAGGGTCCAATGCACGTGGGCACCCAGCAGGACACAGCTCCGTACAGCATCGGCCCCAGAGCCCAGGGCCCCTGAGCCCCTTCCCTCCAAACTGACGCGTGTTTCTGCTCTCCTCTGTCTTCCCTGAACCTGAGAGCTACGTACGCAGGCCCCTCACTCTTACGCAGTGAGGAAGTGGGGCACACGGAAAGGGAACCAGGAGTCCAGGCACACCTGCATGGAGGGCTAGCATTCATGCTGCCCCGACCCGCAGCGGTACCCGCAGTACCAACCCGCACCCCAACCCGGTGTCCAGGACACCCCCAGTCGTCGACACCTGCACCCAAGCAGGGGCCAGGCGGGGGGCGAGGGGTGGGCAGCCTTGTGGGACTGAGCCCTTAACCTGCGGCTCTGACTCTGATTCCGGGTAGACAGTGTCAGAACCGAGTTAAAATATAAATTGTAAAACGGGTGTTTCATCGGATCCCTGACAAGTAACTGACGTTTTCTCTAACAAAATAATGTTTCGGCTTGCATTGCAGGTGATGAGAGGGAAACTGAACTATAAATGAACAGCTTATATCTCTTTTATCTCAGAGCAATTACGCCTCAAGTGCATCAAGCCCCCCAGGCACTGCACCACCTAAACGAATGGTTACCTAAACGAATCCCATGGAACCTCGACGTAGTCCTTAAGTCAGATACCTCCCATCCCCCCGGATTGGTGGAGAAATTAAAGGAGAATAGGGGGTACATTTTATTTCTCCACCCTTCCCTCCAAACCCTCCCCCCAGTTAGATTTCCCATCAATGGAGAGAATTATAAATGCATTCACCTGGTCAGACACCTATTAGGTAATCTCTAAACTGAGATACACCTGGTTCTATTGGAATCTAATCCTCCCCAATCCAGAGACGAGAGAGCTATGCCTTCCAAAACCTCTCCGATGACGCCATACAGCCCGAACGGCGCTTGCTCGGGAAAACCTGACACCTTTCTGAGGGACGATTCTGACGCCCATTACAAAGAGTCGTTTTCAGTATGACACGTTATTAAGTCGCTGTTCCCCGTCTGCCTCAGGAGGCGGGGGCCCATAGGAGCCACATCCAAGTTAGGCCAAGGGATTCTCAAGTTAATTCAGTTTGATTATGAGAATTGAAAGCTACTACAGATTCTGCCCTGGTTAACAACAGACGCTCCTGGTTAATGAATGCTTCTCGTTAAATTGTAGCTCTTTCACTAATCGCTTTCTTTACTGCAAACGTCTCCCAAAAAGTGCTGAGTCACAACCCGCGTCCGCACCTGAATCATGAACTCTGCTCACACGCGCTCACGGGGAAGCAACTGCGGGGCACTGGTTAGGGTTGGGGGGGGGGGGGTGGAGGATTTTTATACACAAGAAAATTTAGATTTCACCCCCTCCTTGTTCATGAATTTGGACCACTCTCCCCACATCAAATACCGTAGACGCGTGGACGAGGCCCAGACTCTGCCGCCCGCCCCCGGATTTCTTTTACCTTGGGAGCAGCACAGGTGCCGTCAGACTCACCTGAGTTAGAATGTTCCTGTCCCTTCCGCGTCGCAGGCCTGGAAACCTTGGGGCTCACCGCCTCCACGTCGGAGAATCCCCGCTGCCTTCCTGCTGAGTCACATCCGGCAGAGGCCACGCCCCTCCCGTGGCCACGCCCCTTCCAGAGGCCACGCCCCTCCCCGAGGCCACGCCCAGCTTGTCTGTGTGGACCACGTACACGTGCTCCGGGCGTCCTCCTCTTCAAAAAATAAAACCCGCAAATGTCAAAGCCCTGCCCCGGGGCCCACCCTCCTCACACCCCTTCACCTTCCGCCCTGGGGGCAACCCTGCAGCTTACGCTCCAACTCACACACCAATTTCTCCACCAGGTTCTCTGGATTCCGCCTCCAAGAAAGCCTGCTCCGTCCTCACGTCCCTGGCCGCCCTGAGCCCCTGTTCTGTGGACCCTGCCATCCGTCCATCGTCCTTGGGCTCTGTGGGCTCCGTCCGGGTTGCCCTCCCAGTGCTGACTTCTCTTCCCTCGTCCCAACGCGGGGACCCCTGCCGCAAGCCTCAGCCCCGCCGCCCTCTGGCTTTCCCCTCCTCCCGGGACTCATTGACTCCGAGGCTTCAGCCACTGCCCACTGATTGACGATTTTCTAATCTGCTTCCGCTGTCTCAAACACCGGCCACCCCGATGCCATGCAGACACATGAATCTTAACACGTCCCTAACAGACATGTCACCCGCTTTCCTATAAATCTCTCCTTGCAAAGTGGTACTCGAGCTAAAAGTCTGGAGTCACTCGTGCGAATTCCCTGTCCCTGACCCGCTCCCCAAATCATGCAATGATGACGTCATGTCAGTTCTCACCCCTTAATTCTCTTTCATTTCTGCCCTTCTCTCCATCACGCGGCCTCTATCATCTCTCAGGTACATTAGCAGGTAGCCTCCTAACGAAATTCTATGCACTATTCTTGTCCCAGTCTAATCTCTGACAAAAGATCAAACACCATCCGATCACATCTCTCCTTCTGAGATCCCTCCTGGCCGTCAGGGCAAACTGATCCACGGGCCTGCGGCTCCCAGCCTTGAACCAGGTCCCATCGAAGGAACCATGTAGCCTTTGGGCCATTGCCCCCGGGTCCCTCAGCTTGGAATCCCCTTTCTGATTTCTACCCTCCCCACTTGGTCTGCATGCCTTTCAGTGGTCCTTAAACCTCAGCTGGGGTTGCATGCCTTCCAGGAAGCAGGCTCGGCCTCTGCCCTCCGGCTGAGTTGGGGACCCTGGCCAGGAGCTGGGGACTCCAGTCCATCACCGGCATTGCACTCGGTGTGTGGAACACTGCTCTAGATTTACCTGCCTCCTTCACCGGACTCTGAACTTTGAACCCTGGATTCTTCGTGTTTCTAGCCCAAGGCTTCACGCCTGGCGCACGGTAGTTGTTCAGTGAGTGTCTCTTGTATGGATGTGGGCTGGTGGGAAGGGGGTGTAGAGGTTACTGCAGCCACTTGTTTTGACTGGCAGAGACTCACAGGACCCCCTATTCTACGCATTTCTTACTTAGAGTTGACTCATCTTTAACCAGGAGATGCCTGTGCACCAGAGACAATGGGCCGAATTCGGTGCTTAGCTGATGGCTTTGTTTTGATTAAAAGCAAGCAGTTAGACAGAGACCCCACAAAGGGGGTCTCTCACAAAGGGCTGCCCTGAACACAAAATCTGCCCTGAGGGAGATTAACGGGGCGCTTTGATGCTAAAACAATGAGGGTAAATCTGTAGCTTTCAAAGGGTTGCAAGACGGTCTTAAGTAATCAACTTCCAGATCCTCAACTTACAGTCTTACTCTCTCCTAAAATCGATCTGCTTGAGAATGAGCCTGTGTCGTGAGTTCCTGTCCCCACTTTCCTTCCGTAGCAAAGGCTTGTCACTCACTCCTCCAAACGGACTGTGGCACATGCCTGGGTGTAAAAGCATCTCTGGCCAACAAAGGAACAATGCAATATCGTCGTCAGCTCTGAAAACGTGAGTGACGCCAATGACTACATAACAAACCCTCTTGCAAGTCTGATGGTTTCCAAATCTTTGCCTTCAACAAAGTTGAAGGAGGCCCTTAACTGAGTCTTGAGGTGATAGATCACTGAAAACATTTTTTGATCAATCACCATGTGACTGTTGGCATGCAGCTCAGAAAGAGTTGGAAATATTGCATGTCGCTGCTACAATGAAGTTTCTTCCATTTCTACGGTGAATTTACATTAACAAGTTTCTTAGCAAATATATCTATAACATCAGAAAACAGGAATAGACTTGAGGAGGAATGCTATCCCATTCTAGCAATGAGAAATATTCATCTACAAAGATACAACTAAATAGAAAAACAAGCTGTCTGCATTGCATCTATAAATACACTTCTGACTACTGTGTTTAATAGTTATTAACACTTACTTTAAATGATTAATACTTACTAAATATTATAATTTATTTATTTTGTTTTGATAGACTATGTCCTTACAATAATTATACTAAAAAATCCAGAAGAAATCAGAGCTTTATGAACACAAAATTTTCCCAATTATTTTAATTTTAAGCCTATGGATTTGTTTTTACAGAGAATCATGATAAGATAAAGGACCAAAACAACTGAGACATAATATTATATAACATTAGGGTAAACTCCTATTGGGAAGAGAAACAGAAGTATAAATTTAAGGGAAAAAATAATATTTAACTTCTGGCTGTTAAAGAAGAGTCTGTTCCTTGTCTTTTTATTTATTTTTTTAATAAATTTATTTATTTTATTTATTGATTTTTGGCTGCTTTGGATCTTTGTTGCTTTCCCTAGTTGCGGTGAGCAGGGACGTCTTCATTGTGGTGCACGGCCTTCTCACTGCGGTGGCTTCTCTTGTTGCGGAGCGTGGGCTCTAGGCACGCGGGCTTCAGTAGTTGTGGCTCGTGGGCTCAGTAGTTGTGGCACACAGGCTTAGTTGCTCCGCGGCATGTGGGATCTTCCCGGACCAGGGCTCGAACCCATGTCCCGTGCATTGGCGGGTGGATTCTTAACCACTGTGCCACCAGAGAAGCCCTGTTCCTTGTCTTTTTAGATTGATAGTAAAATGTACCGAATTGCTATAGTACTTAGACTCCACGTAATTCATTTTAAGGGTATTATAGAAGTTTAATTTTTAAACACCAGTAGATATTAATATAGTGGAAATTACATCTGTGTAACTATTTAAACTTCTGATGAAAAAACGCAGATGTCAGCTTAAAAGGTGCAAAGGGGTACATCGTTTTGTGATGCTCTTTAGGGACCCAAGAGAAGAAGCTTGAGGGTTGGTTATTCTGTGCCTTCGGCAAACTGTGTGTCCCAGGGGTCCCTCTGGGTGCTGGGGAGACACTCCCACCCTGCAGGATGGGAGCTTAGAGAAGTGAACAATTAACATGGGAACAGTGGGAGATCAAGGGGGCCTAAGGGTCTTGCAGGGAAGGCTCCATCCAAGAGAGATCTCGAGTCCTGGGCTGTGAAGTGAGTCCAGGAAGGTCTCCACGCAGGGAGGATGTTGAACAAAATGCCAGAGATGGGAGGCCTGAGGTGTATCGGCCCCAGGGCTGCAGGTGGAACAGAGGCAGAGGCAGTGTCCAGAGCTGGGTTGGAGAGGCTGGGCCGTGGGCAACAGGCGAGGGGTACCCCTGGGGTCTTCACAGAGCAGGGCATCGGCATCGGGTTTGGACACTAGGAGCGCCTCTCTGGCCGTGATGGGAAGCTGGGCGGCGGGGAGCCCAGCTGGGAAACGCCACGCTGTGCAGGGGAGATGGGAACGTGGACCAGGGAAGCAGAAGGAAGTGCAACCCCCGCCCTTCTCGAGGAGCCGGGAAAGGGCGAGGATCAGAAGGAACGGGGCTTGGGGGTCGCGGGTGGTGATGGGACGGTGCGGAGGAGCTGGGGGTGGGAGAGGGGATAGAACAGTCGAGAGTGTCCCGGACCCGGGGGTGAAACAGCCCTGGTTTACCGCGTACGTCCCAGCGCCCAGCACACCTGGATTAACTCTTTTAATCCTCACCGCAGTCCCACAGGGGAGGAAGGGCTCTTTGTTAACTGCCTTTGACAGATGAGAATCGAGGCACAAAGAAGAGGAGGAAGCGTCCAGGATGGTGGGACAGCTGCTTAGAGAGGCTGCGTGTGGCCAGCTGCGTCCTGAGGCCGCCCGGGGCAGCGGGCCCGGCTTGTTGTCCAAATACAACGCGCCTTGTAAAACATTACTTGGACAAAACCCAAGTGCCAAACGAAACGCATCTGCAAGCTGGCCTCTTACAGACCTCAGTCCTTGACTTGCTTCTCTCGGTCAAACAGGAAATTTGTATGAAAAGTGTTGTGGTGGGAGAAGCATTTGGAAGGATCTAGGATGAACCCCAGATTTTTCACCTTGGGAACTGCAAGCTCTTGGGTGCGGTTAGAGTGAAGATAAAGACTCAGCTTCAACCACACAGAGGCCCTCGTGGCGTGGCTTCGAGAAGACGCAGGATGGCCACGGGTGTTGCTCTCCCCACCGGGACTCCATTCAGGAAGTGTGGTCCCCTCGTCTTGCTGCTCTGCTGTCCCTGGGCCATGTCCTCATTTGCTTGGTCCTTCGTTTCCCGCCTGCAGGGAGGGGTGCGAATCCAGGGCAAGGGCCCCTTTTACTCCAGGAAGGGGGATTTCCACCCAGCACTTCTGCTCACGTCCCGCTGCTGAGAACCTGTCCCACAGCCTCACCTTAGCCACAGGGAGGCGAGGACCCTTCATCTCTGGCCAGATGGTCTTATTCTAAGCAAGAAATAGAGACTCAATTCAGGAGGACAGCTGGCCATCAGCCCCAGAAAAGCCTGGAGAAAGCTGGTTTTGTGGACGTGAGAATGAGTCCGTTTCTAACGCACTGAGCTGAGATGCTCTGGGGGCATCCGGTGAGGATGCCCAGAAGGCGACAAAGCTGGACTGTGGTGCGCGGTGGCCAGAGACACAGGGTGACGGCCGCACCACTGGAGCTCACGCCCTTCTTGCCGTGCACAATGAGGAAAGAGGGGAGAGTGGGCGCTCAGTGTACCTGGAAAGCAGAAACAAACTGTGCACCGATGGGGTCATTTCTCCAACTATGGACAAAGCTCCATAATACGTCTCTACCAAGTTCAGTGTTCAGCTAAATAGTTTGAACAATCATTTAAATAAAATTTTCATTTTTCATGGAAAAATATAGAATTGGGAGTGGAAGAATGGGCCATGCTTTTTCTCACCCATCCACACCTGAGGACCTCCTGGAATCCAAGCCGACAGGACTGTGAGGGGCATCACTACCTGCCAAGTAGCGGCTACCAGTCCCAGGAAATGGCTCGGCCTGTCTACTCACCCCCACGGAGCAGGCCTGATGCTTGTTAAAATTAGGGGGAATGTGAAACGGTACAGCCGCTTTGGAAAACAGTCTGGCAGCTCCTCAAAAAGTTAAACACAGAATTACTATATGACTATACTGTCATATTTCTATATGTGAAATACCACCTTCCCTTCAAGTTATAATAAATGAAAAATAACTTAAAAAGAGAGCTACCATATGACTCAGCAATTCCACTCCTAGGTATGCACCCAAGAGAAAGGAAAACACGTGTCCGTACAGAAACTCATACACAAATTTTCACAGCAGTATTATTCACAATAGTCAAAACGTGGAAACAACCTTGCCCATCCACTGATGACAAATGCAGCAGTATCCATATCCGGGAATATCATTCAGCCAGAAAAAGCAACGAAATACTGATTCAAGCTACAATGTGGATCAACCTTGAAAACATTGTGCTCAGTGAAAGAAGCCAATCACAAAAGGCCCCATCTTATATGAGACCATTTATATGAAATGTGCAGAATGGGCAAATCTATAGACACAGAAAGTACCTCAGTGGTCGCCAGGGGCTGGGGGCGTGCAGGGTGTTGCCTGCTGATGTATGCAGAGCTTCATCCTGGGTGATAAACGTAGTCTGGAGTGAGACAGTCGTGGTGGTTGCCCATCACTGAGATGGGGCATGTGAAGGAATGGAAGTGGTTAGAGAGATGGGCCGGGCTCTCCCTCCGTGCTGGGCAAGGCTCCCATCACCCAGACGAACACAGCTCCTGAGAGCGATTAGCGAAGACTGAAGGTGCAAAGGCCCGTGTGGTTGCAGGAAAGGAAGGGTGAACAGGCTTCTTTCATCTATTCTATCTTCACAAGTAAAACTGGGATCTAATTAGGATAATAGGGACAATGCCATGAGAGCATTCAGCTTGCACTGACACCTGACACGGCCGGCCATGTCAAATACCCAAAAGATGTTCCTGCCACAAGAATTTGTTGGAAGCTTTACATAATCTTATTCACGCCCCTGTAGAAGCAAACCTATCCAAAAACAAAACAAGAGAAATCAAGAGATGCAGTTTCATTACCTGCTGGAACAACAGTCCGAAAATATCTCTGTACATCTCACACCTCTGTTTGCAGAAACTTGGGGAGGCTGCACGCCCCTGCTGGTCCGCTCGCTGCCAGGTTTGGAGGTGTTGTTCCAGGAATGGAAAAAGCACTTTCCCTGAAAGCAATTCCTGCAGGAATCCTAGTGAAGAGTTAGGGATTTATTTGAGTGTTGCCATGTTTTTAAGCGAGTTGAGTGCTCAGGAACCAAGTCAGATGAACAAGCTCATCCTTCAGGGAGCGGCCGGGATGCCCAGCAATGCCCAGACCCTGGTGCCACGTCAAGAGAGGCTGCCCCAGGCACAGGTGTCTTCACGCTGAGAACCCACAGTGCAGGCGGCAGGTTTTTGCCACTTAACTATGAGTAAAAATCAAGCCTGTGCCGTAAGTTTCCAGAAGCTGGTTTTACCACATCACAGTTTTGCTACCACGTGGGTCACATAAGACTTAGCCATGGCTCCTACTGGACACTACGATGCTTCTTAATAAACATATGGGATCGAAAGTGATGCCAAAGCAGGACCACTGTATCCAGAGGAAGGTGCCCATCCTTCCTACTAGACAGTGGAAAGGGAGAGGTTTAGATAATTCATCTCATAAGATGTTCTTGAGAAAATCTATCATTTGCTTATGTCGATCCTGCTTTAGACAGTGGCGCTGACCCCAATGCAGGGTGCGATGGTTATGAAAAGGTTAGCAGAAGACAGAGGCCCGTGGCCGGGGAAAGATCTGTGAATGGCAGAGAATATACAGCTTCAGAAAGTGGCAAATATCCAGCACAGGTAGAAAGAAACGGTGACCTCTCGGGGCTTCGTCTACCCGCGTATAAAATAGGAGCTGTTCCTGTTGCCAAGAAACGCTCAGGGGGCTCTAACCGCTGTGATGCCCTGAGCGAGAGGCTCCCCATCCCGTGAGCCATGGAGCACGCACACCTGCCCCTCTCAGGTCACCTGGGCATGCACAGAGTTTAAGAGCCAAGGAGGCAGGAGTGGTGAAATCTGTTTCGCTTTATGTGGTCAAGCATTTCCTAAACCTATTGGACCACAGGAGCACAGATGCTTCCCTCTCTCTTGGGTGCATACCTAGAGTGGGATTGCAGGGTCATATGATAACTCCATGTTTAACTTTTTGAGAGCCCACCAAACTATTTTTCCACAGTAGCTGTAAGATTTTGTATTTTCACCAGCAGTGTTGTGAGGGTCCCAGTTTCTTCATGTCCTCACTGGAACGTATTGTCTGTCTTTGTGAGAACAGCCATCCTGGTAGGTGAGAAGTTGTGGTTTGGGTTTGCACTTCCCTGATGACTAATGGTCTTTCGTTTGCTTATTGGCCATTTGTAAACCTTTAGAGAAATGTTTATTCAGATCCTTTGCCTATATTTAAATTGGGTTATTTGGTTTTGGTTTTTTTTATTGAGTTGTAAGAGTTCTTTATATATGCTGGGTATAAGTCTGCTATCACATATACGGTTTGCAAAATAGAAACCAAATAGAATAAGCTAATTCTTGACTTTTGGCCTCCAGAAGCCAAGATACTGGCATGAACGTCTGATTTGGGGGGACACATCTGGTGACATTTTTTTCCTCCATCACCAGAGAGAAGATAAAACTCTCTCAGGGTCAAGGGACGCTGGTGACGCGAGGAGAACCTGGATTAGACGCCGGGGGGTGTCCCTCAGAGGCAGGGGCTGGATGGGCACTGAGTGGCCGAGGAGAGATGATCACATTGTCCCGCCAAGGACACAAGGACAGACATCCGCCACCTGTGAATCCGCAGGGTGGGCAGGTGAGGGCAGCCGGCCCCAGGACCGTGTGGACCACCCGACACAATGGGCGAGTGGGCAGCTCAGCAAGTCCACCAGGAGGGACAGAGGCATAGCGTCTGGACAGGGGCTACCCGAGGGCCTGCAGACTCAGGGGAAGGAGGAGACGGATCCCAATGACTGACCCTCTGGGAACTGGCCAGGACCGCCCTCTCCCACTGGGCAGAACCCGTGCTCAGAATAGGTACTAGTTGAATTGCAGGAAAAATAAGTTGAGTGCACAGAGCACCTGAGTTTTGTGGGTTGGAGTCTGGACCCTTGGCGCACGGCCCAGGTGGGTCAGGTGTCCCCCAGCTGCAAGAAGCGTTCAGCTGAGACAGAGGGCGAGCGGATCCTCCTGAGACACCATCTCCTGCGAGGGGCCGGAGGTCTGTCCCAGCCCAGCTCCTACAGCTCTCCTTGGCTTCAGGCCTGGCCAGTGTCATGGTCCTGGGCTCACACTCCCAGGAGGCGTGGGAAACCAGGAGTGACCTGTCCTGAGCCTCACCTGGACGGATGCCAGATGGTCAGCAACGTGCTGGCCCCAGGACGGTTCCAAGGATGGTGCAGCTGAATCCCCCCCACACACACACACACCCTCACGCCCAGCTGGGACACGTTTACTCAGTGACACCTGGACTGGATCCTGGGGGAACCAACTAGAACCCGCTTTGAGATCCACTCGTGATTTCATCTCAGCACCACCCCTGTCCCGGTGGCAGGAAGGACCCTGGGGATCCAGTGGGCACCACCTCCTTCCTCCACGTCCTCAGGAAGGATGGGAAGCAGGGAAGGGGGCGGGGGATTGTGCATTGCACACCTGCTGAAAGCTGGAACTCACCTGTTACCCAATTTGTCTTAACTACCTTCGCCAAAGTGCATGAGAAATAATAAGCAAATTATTAAGACTATTTAATGAATAGCATTTTAGCAAAACAAACCTGCTGCCATCCATTGAGTCATCCGTGAAAGGGATGGAATGACCTGGAGTTTTGTTTTAGGGGATAAGTATGGAACTTGAGTCAGATCATGTAAAAGATGGTGAAATCATTCTAAGACACAAGCACAGTAACCTTATTTCACTTTTCACTAAAAACTTACTTTCAATGAAGGAATACAATTAATACCCAAATTTCTATTTTTTTTCCTTACAGCGGTAAGCTAAAAACTCAATTATTATTAATTCCATTTCGGTTTTCTTAAAAAGCTCATGGATTTTGCTAAAGTAACTGTTCAGATAATCCCTTCTCAAAAGAGCAGAATCTTAACTGCTCAGGCTGCTGGAGAATGGTCCCCTGTTATCACGGATATGTGAGGAAACTGCTGGAAAGAGAAAAGCCCCCTGGTTCCAGGAGAACTAAACACTGACCTGTGCCCCGGAAGGAGAGCTGCGTGTGAGTCAGCAGCCGTGGGCCTGCGCAGAGAGTGGGCCCCTGAGAACAATCCTGGTTAGAATCCTTTCTTCGCCTTCTTTAGGCAGAGACAGATATGACTACAGAGATGCACGTGTGTTTGACGGTCCTTTTAAGCCCCATTTTTGCTAAATGTTTATGTGTTACAAAACATTCCCTTCCTTTTTCCTTCATTGGTCTGTGAATTCCAAACTAACAGCCCCACGCTCACCAACAGTCTCAAGAATGATGCAATGCGATTAAAACAAGAGAAGGACCATTAGAACCCGGCACCTGCCGCCCTGGTGAGTTATTGGCCCCCGAATGCCTGCACCCCACCCCCGCAGTGACGTCTCTTATTTACCCTTAAGGCACTTGACAGCTGCTGTATGGCTGTCTATGCAGTTTGGTGCAAACAATAATAATACATTATAAATCAATGCAAATGGAGTTTTTGCTGTGATAATCTGATATAGATTTGCGAACATCTGTATGAAATTCAATTCTGTTTGATTACGTCAGCAGATGCTTCATTTCTTCCAGCACTATTGATTTTGAAGGTTCTTCTCCATGGGTCTAAATTATTTCTATTACATCCTTGCATTACTGTTCAGAAATAACCTGGGTAAACAGGAGCCATTTTTCCCTTTTCCGTTGTTGTTCCCTTTTGCTCACCCTGGTTCAATGCTCAGGTCTATAGTTTCAGTGGACAGAGGTGCGTTTTGAAGAGAGTCTTCCTTTCTTCACCGAAAGTTAATGCTAAGCTGTCATTGCAAGGCGCCCATTTCCACTCTTAACATCTATGGTTGTCATTATTGTTATTTTCATTGTTGGTGTTTTCTGAGAGCATCTGTCTGTTATGATGGGTCAGATTTTTAAGGAGAATTTTATTTTATTTTTTTTGCGGTACGCGGGCCTCTCACTGTTGTGGCCTCTCCCTTTGCGGAGCACAAGCTCCGGACGCACAGGCTCAGCGGCCATGGCTCACGGGCCCAGCCGCTCCATGGCATGTGGGATCCTCCCGGACTGGGGCACGAACCCGTGTCCCCTGCATCGGCAGGCGGACTCTCAACCACTGCGCCACCAGGGAAGCCCCCAGACTCAGTTTTGTTCACGCAGGGTCTTTAGTTAGTATCACCTGCTGTGGTGGGAACACGAGGCAAAGGGGAAAGTTAATATATTCACTGAATGAGGCTTTTCTAGTTGGAAATGAAATTGATTTCTAAATCAGTGCCCCAAGAAGTGCGCTGGCCTCAAAACAGCTCTGAGTCTTTGATATTGTTAAGGCTGAGTGATGATTACTTGCCCAAATAGTGGCACTTCTCACTCAAACTTGACCTGCCTTCTTTTATATAGCAACCTATCTATTGTAAACAAAGCAATTTAGTTTAACTGTAGCAATAGCTTTTAAAATAATGAGGACAAATCGCAGTATTATAAAGAATACACCAAGCTCGCCAGAACTCCAAAAGTAGAAGAAACCTTCTCGACCTTGGTAACTTATTTCAGCAATTCTTGCACATACCTTACATTTGTATTCACACGTGAAACAGAATCACTAGGTGCATCACATCACCTTAAAAACACAATGTTTTTATCTCCTCTGAGACAAATGCCACCTGTATCTGAGACTAGGTAGCACACAGCCATTTTTACCACAAGCAACATGGAAAGTTAGTTTGTTTTTCTTTTCTATTGCATCATCACTCTCTTTTTTTTTCATCCATGGCCCTTAATTTTTAAAGCACTGCTCTTAGGGACTAAAAACAAAACAAACCCAGTTGCTAGAGATCAACACGCGTTCTCCGTGCCTCTGCAAGGGCAGGCTCTCAGCCCCGCCTCCCTACAAAAGCTGGACGGACAGACGGACAGAGAGAGAGAGCAGAACAATGGCGCCGGGGATGGAGGGGCCTCGGAAGGCCGGTGGGTCCGCCCACAGCCCCATGCACTTCAGCCCAAACCATCCGGAGAGATAGGCGGCTCCAGGGGCAGAGTCCATGAGCGCCCTCGTAATGTGTTTTGGAGTTAAATAAGGCATTTCACCTGGGCTGCCTGGGGCCCTAAAACTAAGTTGAAAACATTCGGAAAATGTGTAAATATCTAAGCCAACAAAACGCTTATGACAGAGTCCTCTCAGACTCTGCCCGTGGTGATAACGACTCAGTAGAATTGGGGGTGGAGGCAACTTGCCTTGATTGCATTCAATGATAAGACATCAGAGTCTCTGCAAAATAAAGACAACTTTAGCAAACCACTTTCTAAAAATTTATTTATTTAGTTTTGGCTGCCTTGGGTCTTCCTTGCTGCACACGGGCTTTCTCTAGCTGCGGGAAACAGGGGCCACTCTTTGTTGCTGTGCGTGGACTTACTGTGGTGGCTTCTCTTGTTGCGGAGCACGGGCTCTAAGTGCACGGGCTCAGTAGTTGTGGCTCGCAGGCTCAAGAGCACAGGGTCAGTAGTTGTGGTGCACGGGCTTAGTTGCTCTGCGGCATGTGGGATCTTCCTGGACCAGGGCTCGAACCCATGTCCCCTGCTTTGGCAGGCGGATTCTTAACCACTGTGTCACCAAGGAAGTCCTGAAACCGTGTTTTTTAAAGACATGCATTAACTTTATTTTACTGAAACTTTACTCCAATCAAATTAGTTTTATACATACATACATATATGTGTGTGTATATATATATATATATATATATAGAGAGAGAGAGAGAGAGAGAGAGAGAGGGAGAGAGAGAGAGAGAGAGAGAGAGAGAGAGAGAGGGACATGTGAGTTATCACCAGGAGTTACTTGGTCAATAACAGCTCCCTTTAAGTGACTTTAACAGAGGAAACAGAGCTTTAAAGGTAAAGATGTTTTTTTAAAAAGAGGGAAGCATCAAGCTACTTTATCAGATTTAAAGTTTCAGGAGTTTACTTGTATGATGCCTTCGATTAACAGCTATCTTTGCCTGTTAGTCAAATGTTGACCCTGAAGACTTTAACATAAGTCTTAATTTAAAGTTTAAATTATACCACTTCTGATTTAACTTTACCAAAACCATTTTTGAGGGAGTTTTCTGTTGTGGTTTTATAAATCGTGTTCACACCACTCCCCTCCATTCATTCGTGCAGCAAATGTTTCCCAGACACCTGCCTGGGGACAGTCACACGGCAGCACCTCGGGGGACTAAGGGAGTGAGTGGGGGCAGCCAGTGCGTGAGGCCAGTTTCATACGGGCAGAGGCTGAGCCACACAAAGGTGAAGTCAGACCTTGTGGAGCTGGAAAATGCACAAGTCCTGAATCGTAGGCTCCAAATCATTCTTTGGGGGGGTTTTGGTGCACATACGCCATTCAAGCCCTGTTCCCTCCTGACACCCTCTGCATTTCATGCCCTAGAATTAAAGTGAGCTCTGAGTGGCCTACGGATATAAGCATCGTCTTCCGGAATGGCGTTCAACGTGAAGACAGGATCGGGGCTTCCAGGAGGACCTATTATCACACAGACACCTTCAGCTTTGTGACTGGGCTTCGAATCACTTGCCAATAAATTAAGGATATTTTAAAGTGAGAGAGCCGTGTGGGATGTGTGCGGGTTGTTAAAAATGCCATCTCTGACCTATTTCCGGGACTTCCCTTGTTACCCACTGGCCACGACCCTTCAGTGTTCTGAGACCTTGTCTCTTCTAGGTCAACCAGACCCTGGCGGAGCTAAGACCTCCCGCATTACTGTTTTCTTACCTTAAAATGCCTCCAAAGACCCCAGTGCCACTGCCTCCGGCTCTGCTGGCCTCCATGGTCACCCTGAGTGGGGTCTTGGTGCTGTCTCACGGGCTGGGTGGTGTGTCCTGGGGCCAAACATGGGCCTGGCCATGAGCCCACCCTGAACTCTGTGCCCAGCTTGGAGCGACACCGGTCTCCCCCGGCCTCACCGCTCCGTCCGGAAGGCCCAGGTTCTGCCTGCTTCTCTACGCCTGAGGCTGTTTTCTCGGGTTTGTCTAAAGGCACCTGCATTTTGCATCGTGTGGTCATTGCGAACCCACATCCTTCACCGCGGGGGACAGCGGATGGGCACCTGTGCTGCTCCGAACTCCCAAGCAGACGCCAGGTGAGGGCACACACCTCCACAGGGCAAATCAGAGACTTGGAGCCATGAAACACAGGGCGACATAAACCCGGGGGCTGGAGTCCTGGGGGCCCATTTCTCATTCCGTTTTCTCCACCGCAACACGCGGGAGGTCACTTCACAAAATATCCCACATCAGCCTCTAGCTTTTGTCAAATGGCGGTACCCTTGCCAAGAAGCCCGGCTGTGGGAAGGGGCTTCCAGACCAACGGGAGAGGTGCAGAGCCTACCGCAGCGGGTGCAGGGGCGGGATTCGGTCTCTCGTGCCCTGGAACGGGCTCCGGGCTAGCTGCCAGGGGCTGCCCAGGGCAGCCGAGGGAAGGTGCCCACTGCCCACACACACACCCAGCTAGCCTGTGAAACGAGAGACGGGCTGAAAGGCCCTCAGTCGTCGTGCCAGTGCTGTGTGGTGTCCATGTTGCAGTTGCCACGGGGCGGAGCGTGTTCATTTCAGAAAGACAGTAAGCAGACAAAAGCTTCGAGGCTCCTGCTTCGCGGGCTCCGCGGCCGGCTGTTCGCTGGCTGCTGTCCCGACGGTTCCAGCAGCTTTGCAGGACTGTGCTGATGGGTTGCCCACACGGCGGACACGTTTTCCTCCACCCCTGCTTTTTCTCGCGGCTCACACTCACTGTCCGACCCTCTCCACTGCCTCCTCGTCCTTTTCAGTCTTTCTCGTCAGGCCCTTCCGTGGCTGTTCAGCCCACTTATTGCTCCCAGCAGCCCTGACATACCGCATGTCATCTGAAACCGCAGACGACAGGATGCTATGAGCTGGAGGAAAGCGGCAATCGGAGGAAAGTTCTTCATTCACCCTCGCTCCTGACTCTCTGTCTTCTTACTCTACATAGAAAATAAAAAAATCAATACCACCTCACAGCGCTTGATAAAAGTGCTGGCCGAGTACAGCAGACACACTGGATATAGTAAATTAAAGTGATCAAAATTTTCCAGTCCACTCTGCCCACACCCTCCATAAACTAACAGGCCTGTCGGCCGGGTGTCCATCACAAGAAGCTTTATTTCATCTGCGCCTCTGATTATCTGAGGAATGAACGCATACCTGCCGGGGTCCGGGAACCTCGGGTCCATCACAAGAAGCTTTATTTCATCTGTGCCTCTGATTATCTGGGGAATGAACGCATACCTGCCGGGGTCCGGGAACCTCGGTATCGGGGCGTGAAGACGTGTACCTGGGGGAGAGGTTATGTGGGAGCCGAGGCCGGGCCAGGCGCCTGTTTTCCATCCGAGATGCACGTGTGGTACACGGGACACACGCCTACAGGCGCGTGTTTAAGCTCCTGAGTGTGGGAGAGAAAAGTGTCACCTGGTGTGCTGTCCAGACGCAGGTGGAAGTGTGGGCTCGGAGGGCCGGCTCTGCCCCCCATGCAGCCGTAGGCGAGAGACGTGACCGAAGCAAGCCCAAGGGTCCTGCTTGCAAAACAACAACAATGGCAGCAGTAGTAGTAACGCCCAAAGTACAGCATTGAGGGGATAAAGACAATGCGTATAAAAGACGTGGACATCACAAGTGCCCACACAAGGTTGATTTTCTTCCCCCTGGTGTGCAGGCAGACATACACCCACACGCTCACACATACACACACGCACAAGCATAAACACACACGCATGCACGGACACACATATGCGCATAAACATATACACACACACACAAGCAGACGTGCAGGTATCCACAGGCACACGCGCAGATGCGGGCACCACAGGAAACCGAAGAACTGTTATGCTTTTGGTCTCACTAAAAGACAATTTTCCCTCCAGGTAGACAGACACTCATTGTACATATTCCTAGTCGATCAAATTACGAAAGAACTATCCATTCGATAGCAGCTCTTTACATACAGTTTACCAGCATAGGAATAAACATTGTATTTCGTACAATTCATATTAACTGGACTAAAATCCAGCGGGTTGCCACCAGGAGGGGCTGGAACGACTGTGCTCCCGGCAATGACAGCTGAGAAAGCGCTGGCCCTGCTACATTAGCCAGATTCCCCCGGCAAAGCCGCGACCCGTGTCAAGTAACTGACACTTGCCCGACGTTGGAAATGAACTAAGAGCTTCCACTGACCGTCGGAGAAATGAAGAAGGAATCAGAGAGCAGTCGGCACGGCCGGGCCGGCCTTAGAGACATCACGGGACAGCGCAGGAGCCCGGGCACCACCTAATGGGACAAATCGCACCTGCCGAAGCGCACGCATGTTCCCACGCCCGGATGTGGCCCCCGCCGCGCCGCGGGGATAACAGGGCGGTGCTCGGGAGTCTCCGTCCACCGCCTGCCTTAGCGGCGCGCTCTTTCCGTTGAGGTTGGAGCCATGCGGCCTGCACGGAGGTGCCGGGTGAACCGGGCATCCACGGACGTGATCATCGGTCCCAGGGCTGGGGGCACACCCCAGGGCAGGCGGCCGGGGCCCTGCGCACACCTGGCTCTAACCCACTGCCTGGTCAGCACGGAGCGCGCTCGGCCCAAGGCTTCTCACGAGTAAAATCGGGGTACAGGCACCCACATTCGGTCTCGCTGGGAAGAACAAGGTGAACACGTGCAGGACGCCTGCCGTGAAGTCTGCCCGCGATGAATGGCAGACGCCCTTCCTGCAAAATCGGAACTAGTTCACGGCCACCTGGCCACGTGTGCTCTCGGGGCCGGTGGCTAGAGACGGACAGGAACACAGCCCGGCTCTTCCCACGGAGCGCGCTGCATCCAAGCTCAAGTGACCAGGCCACACACCCTGGCTTTGATCTCAGCCCTGTCACCATGGGTGACAGCTGGCCTTCAAAAAAGTAAACATTTATGATGGGAATGTTGGAACTCACATAGAAACCGAGCACCGCGGTGGGCCCGTGCGGCTCCCGCACCACGATGGGCGGCGCCTGGGTCGCCTGGGTTACCTGCGTCCTGCGGGTTCTCTCCACCACACCTGCTGCTTCACAGCAAATCCCGACAGCGTTTCATCCCTAAACACCCTTCTTTTCCAACGTAGCCTTGTCGTCATTACTACACTTTAAATAATTAAAGACAACTTCCTCATGTGATCAAACATCTAGTCAGTTTTCAAACATCCCTGACGGTCTCAGAAACGTCTTTTTATAGTTGGTTTGCCTGACTCTTCGCCACCCTTTCCACAGTGTGGGCTAGAAGCAGGTGCTCAGCCTGATTTCCGGGCACGAGACGCACTTGCTATGTGTCGTGATCTGCTCTGTCACGAGCTCTCATCTCTCCCCAACTCCTCCTCCCCGGCCTTCCGGGACCCCCGGGTTTCTCTCCGTTCAAGTTTCTGTTCTGAGTTGTACCGTAGTTGCTTCATTGCTGTTTCATTCGAGACCAACTCCAGAAGCCTTGTCTGCAACGCGAGGACTTTCCAGTCCTTCAGAGGTCCACATCTCACATCTCACGTCCTGGGCTACGGCCGAGAAGTGAGCCCCAGAGCCACCCTGCCGGCAGCACACGACCTCAACCGGGAACGGCTCCCCCTTGCCGTCGAGACGAAGACCAGTCAAATGCGAAGCACCCTCTCGCTTTAGCGCCTGTCTGAAAAGCTTGACTGGTGCGGTTCCATCTTATGAAGCATCTCTCCTCACTGCAATCTCCTTTCTCGCCTCTTTATTTATTTATTGGCTGCGTTGGGCCTTCGTTGCTGCGCCCGGGCTTTCTCTAGTTGCGGCGAGCGGGGGCTCCTCTTCATTGCTGTGTGCGGGCTTCTCATTGCGGTGGCTTCTCTTGTTGTGGCTCGCGGGCTCTAGGCGCGCAGGCTTCAGTGGTTGTGGTGCACGGGCTTTGTTGCTCCCCGGTGTGTGGGATCTTCCCGGACCAGGGGTTGAGCCCGTGTCCCCTGCATTGGCAGGTGGATTCTTAACCACTGTGCCACCAGGGGAGCCCTCTTGCCTCTTTTTAAAAAGGAAAAAGTTTCTCCCTAGACACACTTAGGGCTGGAGTCAACTCCCCTAATCCCTTTACCACGTTTTATTCCCACCTCCATCCTCTCTCCGTGAGCTCTCCTCCCCAGGCCGCCCGTTTGCTCTAGGTGCACACGAGCCGGTCTGTGTAAACGTACATCACCTCTTCACATACAAGTCAGGGCCCGTCGAGGGCAGCTTCTAGAGCTGGACACCCAGCGTCGGCTTGAGCCGGCCCCGTTCTCATGCCGAGGTTGAGATGCGTCTCGTAACAGAATCTCGCACGACTGGCCAAGGGCGTTGACGTTCTGAGGTCACGGCCTCTCTGCCTAGCCACGACCCCCCTTGCTCTCTGTCTCCCCAGCTTTGGAACCAGACCCAAGGCTTTTCTTAGGAAGATTCTTACAGCCAATTATTAGGAGTTGATTAATAATGAACACTTCTGACAACTCTAATCTTTTCATTTATCATCTAGTTTGGGGGAGACTCTTAGAGTTTCACAAAGGATGTGATTTAAAGTGCACCTGTGTCAAGCAGAGATGGGCATAAGCTATGTGACTATGATGTTTAGTAGCTCCTGCTGGATCGTGACACTTACGAAGGCTCCCTCTTCTGTTGAGCAGACTTCTAGGACTGCATCCCACAGCCGTCTGCTTGGACAGAGGCAAGGAAAAGGAGAAAACTTGGAAAAGCATTCCCATCCACCTGGCGTGAAGGTTCTGGTTGTGTCCTGATCTACAAGGAATGAGAAAAAGCACACTTACCAGTTCTCCCAAATTCACATGGAGTCCCTTCAACTCTCCCCCAAAACTCTCACTCTAACAGGACTACTCGGGCCCAGAGCCTTCCTCTCCCCTAAAGAGACAGGAGGGGCCGAGGGATGGGACAGGACACATCGCACGGGTCACCACGGAGGCTGAGCCATCCGAGTCCCAAATGACCAGCTCAGAGCAGCACAGGGTCCTCCCACCGCCAGGCCCGCAAAGTTCTCTATCTCTCCCGGAGCAGAAAGGAAACAGGAAAAGCCCTGTACACGTGGTGTTCAGAGACCTTCCCTCCCAAGCTGATTTTGGTCACGAGCTTGGCCACAGAGAGGGACCGGAATTTAAATAATTCAGCTCATCAGATATTTTCTCTAGTGTGTGTGATGGAGACCCCAGGCTGAGCACCAGGAATCAGGTTCTGAACCTAAGATCCGATGATTCCAGGGCTCACTCTGTTTAAAGCATGGTTTTTCTCTCCCGGGAAAGGAAGGAGCTCCTGGTGGAGGCTGCCTGCAGTTTCCACAGCAAAGCTGGCACCGAGTCTAGGGCGGTACTGATAGGACACCCACAGACAATGGGCCCCTCATTAACCTGGCGGTGACTTCACAAACCCCACACAACGCAGACATTTGGAACCTTGAGCTCAGCGGTGTCTTTGTAAATCTCTTAGATGGAATTGCTGTTTTTATCTTACAAATAAATATCTTTCCATCGCTTTACATGTATACATTCTAAGTAATAGAGTTTTTTTTTTTTTTTTTTTTTTGCCGTACACAGGCCTCTCACTGCTGTGGCCTCTCCCGTTGCGGAGCACAGCCTCCAGACGCGCAGGCTCAGCGGCCATGGCTCACGGGCCCAGCCGCTCCGCGGCATGTGGGATCCTCCCAGACGGGGGCACGAACCCGTGTCCCCTGCATCGGCAGGCAGACTCTCAACCACTGCGCCACCAGGGAAGCCGTAGAGTATTATTTTAATCTGATCATCGTGGAAAAAAGAGGTCACTTCTAATACAAATAAAAGGTCATTCCATCCCAAATATGACATTCTGGTATCTAAAGGCCTTTACTTCAGATCACCCCCTTGTTTAGCAACGTCTGAGGCACTTAGAGGAAAGGCAAAGCTCACTTGGTGTAAGGAAGGTTAGTCTATAACTACTTAAAGATGGGGCTGCAGGACATTTTTCTTAAGTTTAGTATTCAGCTCTAACCTGTGGACTCTGCTTGGTTTATGGCACTTGTCTGAGGACAGGACTTTTCAAAAAAATTGTCTAATGATTTGTAGGACTGGAGGAGAGCAGACCCTAAAGATCTTATGGGATGGAGGGGGACATTGGATGGTGACCATCTGATGTCAGTACGAGAACTGGTTTGGGCGCTTCCTGTGGAGTTGGGGGTGGGCTCAGAGACAACAGGACTCAGCCTTGGGACACATCCTGCGAGACTGGTTTCTCCCCTTCTGCCTCCAGGCAAATGTTGGGACACATCCAAAGGGTGTTTAGATGAAGAATTTCAGGGTGTTCCCATTCTTTCATTTTCAGCAGAATTGGTATCACCTTTCCTGATGTCACTAAAGATTCCCCTAAACACAGTCGGCCTCTGGGGACTGCATTTCACACACGGACTCACACCCTCTGGGTGCGTCTCCTAGCACTTTTTGTTATTGTCTGGGGACGGATGGTTCTGCTGGCCCTTTACTGCAGCAGAAAAGCCTGATGTGTAAACATCTACTCTTATCTGATTATTCCTTAAGCAGAATTATTCGGTCAAAATGCAGGAATGTTTTAGCCTTTGATACCGTATGGTTCTGATAAGTGAAAACTCAGTCGTTTCCCTAATTCCGAGATGACCCAGGTTTTTTCTGTGAGTGTAAAGCCTGACGTCGGAGCTACTTCCTCCGGGACCCTGGTCTGGCTGTGTCCACCCCGGCCTCCTGCCCCTAGGCTGGAAGATTCCACGTGGAACTTGGGCAGGACACCTGAGGAGGTGAAGCTGCTGGCAGCCCCTGAACCCACAGTTTCCCCAAGACTCCCCACCCGACGAGAATCCCGTTAACTTCTAGTCTCTGAAATTTAATGTGTTGCCACCCCTCACGGCTACTGACCATGACGACGTAGTGCCTCTTGGTTCCCAAAACGAAGGTTAATGATCAGAAACCACCTGCGATCCTAGCAAGCTGTCCCCGAGCATATTTTCTTACGTCTGTTGGTCTAATTCTTGTCTCCACGTTAGCCTGCAGCTTGGAGATGCTGCTCTTAGCTGAGGAGATCAGGCCCTTCTCCATCTCACGAGCCTTCATTTTTCTAAAATCCTCAGCTGACACCCTCACGCGAGAATTCCGTGCTAGGGAACCACACGACCAAGGGCTGCCTCGTGTCCCCCTCCACTGCCCTTATGCTCCTTCTGTCCTTAACATGACAGCAGCGCGAGGTGGACGCTCCAGACCCTCTAAGTGCCTCTCGCAGGGCCTCTCAGCGCCTTTGGTTGGTACCACATTCAATGGAAAAATCACATGTAACTCGAGATACAGAAAAGAGGAAAGCAAACCCCAGCGGGGGCAGCCTTTGTTGACACGTGAGGAAGGGACAGGTTGGAGGGCTGGTTCTTCTCTAAGACCCTCCTGAGGCCGCCCACGTGGGCAAAAGTGCCCCTGACCTAGGCGCTGTGCGCCAGGGGATCTGTCCAGAGAACGCTGTATTAAGAAAGATGCGGCTATTCTTATACTGAGTTAAGAAAGATTCACATCACTATTTGAGGGGGAAAGAAGCATATTGGGAAAATAAACAGAGGAAGACAGAGAAAGGAGACCAGAGAGGGAAATGATTTAAAAGAAAAATGTAATTATATGTGGAATCAAAAAAAAATGATACAAATGAACTTATACGCAAAACAGAAATAGACTCACAGACATAGAAAACAAACTTATGGTTACCAAAGGGGAAAGCAGTTTGGGATGAACAGATATACACTACTGCATATAAAATAGGTAAAGAACAAGGGCCTACTATACGGCACAGGGGACTCTAATCAATATCTTGTAATAATGTATATGGAAAAGAATCTGAGAAAAATATATACATACATATATATGTATAACTGAATCACTTTGCTGTACACTTGAAATCAACTAGACTTCAATTCTTAAAAATAAAGTTAAATGCGGGAAAAAAAGCCAAAAAGAAGAGAACTGTGAAAAGCTCCACTGGATCCTCCCCAAAGGGCAAGTTACCATCTCTTATACTCTCTACCTCAGGAACCTCAAAAACAAATGCTGCGTCTTCCCTGCTTGTCTTCGTGTGTTTGCATAAACTGCTAGAGAAGAGTCATTTCCGCAGGGATTGGTTTTGTAAACTCATGGTTCAAATAACAGCTGCAGGAAGTAGGAAGTTAGGTGATGGACAGGGGTGGCCGGGGGTGGCGACCGAGGACGCAGTTTGTAAACATCATCTAGAAGTAGCCTGTCCCGCTCACCGGCTCCCCTGCGTGGACCTGGCGTGTTCAATAAACGTCAAAATTATTTTAAAATACTTGATCACCAAGAGAAAACTTTCACCCAAAACTAAAATTCATCGGATTAGGGGGAGTGATGGCAGCAGTTAGGCACGTTCATTTGGAATGCTCTGATTCTGGTCTGTGTTTTCACAAGACCCTGAATTCCATCTGCCCGAACCTGCAGCTGCGGGGACTCTGCCCTGGCCCATGGCGTCCTGCGCTGGCTGCTTCCCGGGCGGAGACGCCGACCGCGTTCTCTTTGGTTCAGTCTGTTTTGCCCTCTCGTCTGATATTTCCAAGGCTTTTTAATCGCAACCCCAGCAGATTGATCAATGACAGATACGAGCAACAACTTTTGCATGCTAACCGTGCCGGATGTTTCATCTGAGATAATATTTCTCCCTTAAAAAGTCTCTGCACGGCTATGTATTAATTAAAATCTAAATACTAAATATTGATTGATGTGTTATCAGGCCATAGCAGTTGGGCTCTGCCACATTGATTTTTTGCTGTGATTTATTATCATATTTAAGAAAAATCATTTTGTGTGATTATACGGAGAAATAGACTTTAGTGAGGGTGTAATTCTTTTGTATCACTTTTGTTGTGTGGCGGTCAGGCCAATTCCTCAGTTGCGGCCGAGACCACCGACACCCTTCATCGTCTCTTCTCTGCGGCTGCACGGCTGAGGCTTTAAGCCTCCTTGGTCTTGTCATTAGGAATAATGGGTAATAGGATTCCCTCCTTAATCACAACTAAGATTAACAGATGGATGAACCCACGTTCTTAAAATTATCTAGTTATTAACAAGTACTTCTCTTTATCACATTAATAACACTGTCGCAGAAGATTACTTTTTCCTTTGACGATGAGAATTAAAGCAAAGCCCCAGAACAACATCCAGGCCAGCCCGATGTGTCGCCATCAGCCAATTAATCTTCTCTCTCAGTGCAAAAGCCACGGGTGCAGAAACAGAATCCAGCCATGAGGAAAAACAGAAACACACAACTACACAAAACAGCCTGGTGCTGGGCTGCACCTGCAGTTATAAACGCAATTTATACACAAACAACACACGCTATTAAGGAAAGAAGCCTTTCCGACTGCTTAGATGCCAGTCATTTACAGAATTTCCCGAAACGTAAGGGGAGTGACACAGACTCAGCCATCCGCACTTCAACTTCCAGATCAAAGTATTCACAGAAACATATTCACTCTGTCATTTGAATTATTGAGTCTAAATATTCCTAGCATTTCATTTTCTTCTCATTTACTTGGTGTGTTCATCTTGGGAGAATAAAATTACTTTAGTATTAAGTGAATGCCGCAACCACTCATTGTTCCTCCCACTCATCACTTCTTTCTAACCTTGGAATAAAAATAAAAGAAAACAAATGTATTGTCTTGAACTTCATATTAGTGATTTTTCGGCTATAGTCAACGACCCTTAAATTACATGGAATTTCAGCCATGAAACCTCCCTCGACACTCAACTTACTTATGGTCTCTCCCTCTCCCTTGGCTCTAAGGGAACCACTGTCGCCAACAAACCTACCTGCACCTCATCACTGTCTTGCTCTTATCAGGAAAATCAGGATGCCCTGCACACGTGCTCAAAAAATTCAAACAGCAGGCTTGTTCCAGGTTTGCAAAGGGATCGTGATAAGAAGCATGGAGGAAGCGGATAAGGAGCCACGGGGAGGTTTGGGAAGAAAAAAGGAACACTTTTTACGGAAAAGAAATTAGACCATCCCATCATCGTTAGATTGAAATAAATTTAAAATATGAGGTCTTTTTCTCTAATTTCTCAAAAATTTAGCAAGTGTATGTAAAACATAGAATCTTGGGAAGAGACCAAATTGGGGGAAAAATATAAATGCACTAATGTTGTGCCTATAGTTTGTGTCTTTCTCTTGTTATTGGTCTGTCCTCAGAGTGGTTTCATGAGAAGGAGGGAAGGAAAGGGGGAGGGACGGAGGGAGGGGGAAGGGACGGGAACCGTTGCTCACAATAAAGTTTATTTCGGGGGACACGAGCGTGCTCACTACACGCTCAGCAAAGCTGACTCTCAGGACCCCTCTAAGCCCAGGTCGGAGGACACAGAGATCAACCAAACGCCCGCCCTGAAGCCACCCACGGTCTTGGAAAGGTCACCCTGTGGGTAACCCAAGGCGCACACACGTGCTGTGGGGATGTGGACGGGCGGCATCTAAGAGCCACAGAAGCTGGGCGTGTCCATCAGGAAAGAGCTCCTGAACTGAGTAGAGAAGAGCAGAGGTGAGGGGTCCGCCAGCCCAGCAGGGAGGCCCGGGAAGGGCAGCAGACCCGGACGCAGCACCGGGACCTCACCAGCCAGGAGCTCTCACTCGTCATGAGAAGTGTGTGTGTTTTATGGGCATCCACAAAAATGAATTCTGAATCCAGTCTCCTATATCAGGCAGGGTAGAGAGCCTGAAGCGAAATTTGTGGAAATTATTTTATAGGAAAAACACTAAACTCAGTCGTACCTATAAAAACTCTGTTTCTAAACCTTGGCGTGTGGAATTGAATTATGAACCAGAAAGTAATAATACACGGTTCCTCCATCCTTCTCACAAGCTGCACACAGGCCCAGTGATGAGAGACTCGCACAGTGTGGAGGGTGGGAGGGAGGGGACCCTTCATCCTTCCTTTTACTGGGCTTTGCTTTGTACTGAACAACAACCCGAAAAGCAGCTTAATCACGCTACTGCATCGCTCCAGCCAAGCACAGCGTCTTCCCAAGAAACGCGGTTGCCGGTCCCTCACGTGGAGAAAACTGTTGCGTTCGCCTTACTCCTTATAGTTGTGGGAAGCCTATTATCAAAGCCTCTAAAGCCGTGCGCTGGAAAAACCTGCCCTGGTTTTGCCCTAGATTTCCCACCTGTTCTGGAAGGAGGGCTACTGAGAGTCCTGGACAGAGGCTCTGGCCTGTCCCCCGGCTACAGCTCACTGCAGCCAAATGCAGACGCCAGAGGAGGGGGTCACACTGGGAGACACGAGCTGACCTTGCTCGACGACAGGTCAAAGGCCCAGGACTCAGGAGAGCAAGACGGGAACCGGGAGGAAGACGACGGTCTGATCCAGATGGACACGTCCAACCAGCCCGTCCAGCGTCACAGGAGGAGACACCCGGTCTTGACTCTGCTCCTGTGGGTCATGGGGCCTAGGCATCCAATATCCCAACGTGTGCTACACGCACCGGGGCCCCTAGTGGGGAGCAGCGCTGATCCCAGGGAAGCTGCACCGCCTGCAGCCGGGAGGGCTGGACAGAAATCCCATCTGATTCTTCAGAATAACGGCCCGGCCTTGGACGGCACAGGCCCCGCTGAATGAGGTAGCGTCGGCTCTTATGATGTATTCATCACGTTCATAATGTTACCTAATGTGGCCCATTAAAAGGTTATATTTACCCAGCCCCCTTGCTGTAAAGTCACTATGGGAAGATCAACTCTGTGAAAATGGGAATTTTCTGCAGTGTAAAGCCTGCCAGGGCCACTCGGCCCTGATCACACCCCATCGTCACGCTGACACCGGTTCAGTGCAGAACACAATGCGGAGGAACGGGAAGCACCCTCCGATCTCACCCAGAAGCAGCAGCATCCCCGCAGGGCCCCAGACCCAGGCGGCTCTCAGCCCTGCTGCCGGAGCATCCAGGCGCCCGCACCGTGCGCTCAGCACCTGGTCATCCTCGCTGGTGTTTGTCCACTGCTCCTTCCATCCTGAGTCCCTCCCGCCACCCCGTTCCTGATCTGTGTTCTGCTTTGTGCCTGAGCCTGGAGCGTGATAGCGGAGCTCCCTCCCCAAAGCCCGATGTACTGACAGGAAGGTCCTTCCTCAGCTCTGGGCCAGCAGGTCCAAGGCCCAGGCACCTTCGCTCTCACCACACACTGGCTAACTAGCCACAGGTGACGGGTGTCACCAGATTCAGCAGGGCCGAGGGTGGTCCTGCAGGAAGCATGGAGTCTGGCCCTTGGATGTGACCCCCAGCCCAACAGCAGTCACGCTTGTGATGGGTGCTACAGACACGCTGATGACCACAGGTGACCTGCTGACACGCGGCCATCTTCTTAGTGACCTTCTTTAGGACCTGACTCGTGCTCTCCCCACGTGAGAACGGAGTTTCTAAACTGCAGCCCAGCTCCACCCGTTGCATCCGGCCTCTGTTCATCAAAAGCCGAGTCACTTGTTCACAAATGTAATTATGTGCGTAATGTTCTTTCTTTTCCTGGGGGAGGGGGTGGGTACTGGGGGTGAGTTGTGTCCGCCTGAACTATATATTAAAGTCCTAACCCCTGGCACCCATGAACGTGATCTTATTGGGAAACAGGGTCTCTGCAGATGAGGTCAGGAGGGTAGGTCCCTAACACACTCTGACTGGGATCCTTATACGAAGAGGAGACGGACACTCAGGGAAAAGCCCACACGAAGATGGAGGCAAGGACTGGCGTAATGCATCCACAAGCCAGGACCGTTGGCCCTGCAGAAGCGGGGACAGGGCCCAAAGCAGGTTCCGCAAGAGCCTTCGGGAGAGCCTGGCCCACTGACACCTGGATGGTGAGCTTCTGGCCTCCAAAGGGTGAGAGAGTGATTTCTGTTAAGCCTTCAAGTGTGTGGGTGCTGTGGCGGCCACAGGAAGCTGATCCAGGGGTGAAACCTAAATCTGATGCTGGTGAAATGCTCTCACCCCCAGAAACAGAAGACCTTCCTCATTCCCACAAGGACCTCACCCACCACTGAAGAGTCAGCTCAGAGCAAAGATTTTCAAAGGCCATGCCCACCATCATGCCCATCTCCATCTCCATGACAACCCCATCACCATCACCACCATCACCCTCATCATCCCCATCTCCATCTCTATCTCCATCCCCACCACCATCCCCATCCCCATCTCCATCTCCATCCCCATCTCCATCTCCAACACCATCACCATAACATCTCCATCTCCATCATCACCATCACCCTCATCATCCCCATCTCCATCTCTATCTCCAACCCCACCACCATCCCCATCCCCATCCCCATCTCCATCTCCAACACCATTGTCATCATCACCATGTAAGCGAGAGCACTGATTACTACATATGCCTCCAGACAGGCCACTTAATCTCTCCATATTGCTGTCCTTGTCCACAACATAAAGAGGCTGCCTTATATGCTCTCCAGGATGGTCCTCATTATCTGTGGACCTTAAAAGCTGCCCAATAAGTGATCCGTTCTGACTCTGGTGTGGGAGTCCAAATCCAGTGAGTCAGAGCCTAGTGAAAACCACGCAGGTACAGACCACCCAGTGGTCAGACTGGAAGAGCCTCAGAGAAGAAAGATGCAGGCCTGTGAAGCTGGGTGGATTAGACCCACCTTCTGCTGGCATCCCAGGTGGTGCAGCATCCAGTGATGAGTGTCTCAAGTAGATCAGCACCACGCTCTGTGAGTGCTAATACCCACATTGGCGGTATTTTAAATATCAGCCGCCGTTTAAGAAAAAACTGCATAATTACTCTGACTTTTTGAAGAAACCGGGCAAGTTTCTAACTCAGAAAAAAGAGTCTGCTGTGTAGACAGCACCTTCTTTCCCAGCGTTTCCTTCTTGCCCCTCACCAAGGGGGACACCAAGGGAGTACCCGCAATTCCAAGGCACAGCCTTCTTGGTGGCCAGGGGCAGCCCAAAATCAGCGAGATGCAGAATTCTAACGAGAACAGGCTCATCGCCGTGGCGTTCATCCCTCCCTCTGGTTCCTCTGAGGTTGAGCAGTGTGGTTTATCCGGCCGGTCCTCTCCATTTATATCAATAGCTACAGCACATCCACCCACAGTCCACAGCGTTCCAGGGGGACTTCAGCCCCACGCCTCCAAGCCATCATCCTAAGAAATCTCCTGAGCTCTCCTGTTAATTATCTTCAGCCAAATGCAGAATTCAGGTACTACCTGGAGTAAATAGAAACATCATACATTTTCAGAGGGCGTCCAAATTCCATTATGGATTTTCCATCACATCTGAGTCGTGTGACACCCACGCGTCCCGTGGATGTGATGGCTAAGAGTAAACTACCTCCATACAAAATCATAAAGCTACTGTGGGCCGCCAAGTAGCAGCCCTAACTTTCTCAGCGTTTTCTAACGTTGCCATCTCATGCCACCGTCTCCATATTTGTAGAGCGTGGCTGATAGAGGACATCCTCCCGGTATCCGTAGCACCTGCTACACATGGGCAGTCCCCTAACAGAGCAGCCCCTGCCACTGCAGACTGTCTGTTCCCAGAGTTCTATGTCACCGAACGCAGTATTCTTTGGGATATCTAACAATTAGAAGTCACGGAAAAGCAGCCTTGACCTTCCACGGAAACGGGCTTCTTCACGTGGAGAGCCCTGACGCTACTCCCCTCCGAAGGGCCAGCCGAATCTAAGCCTGAAAAAAGGAAGCTCTGCTCTGGCAGGACTATCGTGACGCTGGCCAGGCAGGAGCCAACAGACACCTCCGCTGCCAGCCTCGGCCCCCCGCCTGGCACCACGGCCCGGTGCCCACTGCTAGCAGGCACGAGTAGCAGCGCCAAAAGGCCAGTGGACAGAAAGGGGCCGCCAGGGCTCCGCTCCATCCTGCGGGAAGGCCGGCTCTGCTGGCGTCAGCTCCCAGCCCTGGCTCCATCACGGGGACTCGTGCCTGCAGAGAGAAACCGCCCCGAGGAAGGAAAACAGGGCGAGAGGAGCACAGAACGTGAGCACCCCTATCAGCAGGTGTCTGTCCACCAAGATCATGTTCTTCTAGAGGAAGATGGCTTCCTTGTGACTAAGGAACAAACTGACAAACATAGGAAATTTCTGAAAACTGCTAACGTGAGAAAAAGCTCTAAGCTATAATGTGCTGAGCCATAAACCCCAAACAGCCTCCGGGGGAAGGACGGAGGGGCAGCCGCGGAGCTCTCGCTGCCTAGCTGGTCCTGGTTGTGGCCGCATCTGCAGAAACGCACATCTCTGCCCTTTCTCGTATCTTCCTGCGCAGCCTGTCGAAGTCCTGCTGGATCCTCGTTCTCATTGTCCTAAACTGTGGTTTCCAGATAAATCGTCACAGCACTCTGGGCTCGCAGCAGAAGGCACAGGACGGGTGAGGAGAGCCAGGCCTCCCCATCGATCTCAATCTTCCTCCGACACTCTTCTGGGGTCTGCGCACCTTCGTCAGAAGCATGTCATCCCTAACTTTCCACTGCGGAGCACACGGCCGTGGAATCCTGGCTATTCAAAGCAAGGAGCAGCTCAGCTCGCAAGGAAGGCGTGTCGAAGTTCTTGTAACCAGGAAGTAATTACTAACACATACATCGTGGGTGTTCTACTTTAAAAAAATCTTTACCATTCTAAGATAAAATAGGACCAAAGAAGTGATGTCTAAACTGCAGCAATAATTAGCAGTTATAATCAGTCAGTCTCTCCACAGCCCGGAATGTATGCCCAGAGAGATAATAGGGCATGCATCATCTTTTGAAGCTTACAGGGAAAAGGAGACGTAATTGCCTTTTGGGGATTTCCTCCTAAAATGGGTACTAACTGTGCAACATTGTAGAGCTGTAGCTGTTTCTGGCTCCATGGATTCTCCGTGGTCAGACTGTACAAAGGACAGAGACTTTCCTTGAAGCATAAGAAGAAATTTTATTACGGGCTCCTAGAAAGAGATGCTTCGCTTGCACCAGAATTATGACATCGTCCGTCGCTGTAACTCCGAGCTAAGCAGGACTAGGGCGTGGCTTTTCCGCGGTGCCGACGCCCTAGGCCTCCCTTTCGGCTGTGGGCGCGTGAGGTTCTCAGCCCCACGGGCACCTGACCAGTCCCGGCGCTGCCCACTCACCCAAACCAGCGATGGCAGACCTTGCGGAAAAGCTGTTTAATTCAAAGCCAAGCAGACTTTTATGATGTGTTCAGTGAGCCAATTCTGTGATGACCTGAGAACACGCTCTAACTGCATTTTGTAATTATTCCCTCCATTCCAGCCACACTATGACAAGAGAAGAAAACCAGCGCCCAGCTCTCTGGACACTGAAGGCACCTTGCTGACCGGGAAAGTGGCCCTGAGTGGGCGCGCGGCCCGAGATGTGACGTGCACGTGAGAAGCAGCTCACTTCTTTGGCTGCAACTCAATTCGTTAGATTTAGAACCCGACCCCGCCACGTCCCACATCCTGGTGCCGCGCTGCAGGGTCCTGGGGGCTGGGCGCCCAGCAGAGGCCCTCTGGTCTCCTCAGGAGCGTGAAGCACCAGCTACTGAGATGGTCACCGTGAAACACGAGCTGCCCGGCCTCTGTGGGCGCGGGGCTGCAGCCGCGATTTCATCCTCACTGCAAAGATGGTGACATTTGGACATCTGACCCCTTAGCCGCCTGCGTCTGGGGAGGTGTTCCCGGCTCACACCTGGTGTCCGCACTGAAGAGCAGCAGCAGTAAATGCAGGTGTGTGGTGAGCCCTGGATGCAGAGGCCTGGGCCCGGGGCCCCTGGCACGGAAGGGGCAGCACAGCCCTTGGAGGGCCGCCGTCGCAGGGGACAACACCCCCTTTCCTCCAAATCCACGGTCTGGTAGTGTGCCAGACAGAGCGCGACAAGGGACCAGGGCAGCTGGGCTTGGGGAGCGGTGTCTGCCCAGTGAGGACTCCAACCGTGACGGGCGCCATGTGGCGGAGCCCAGACGCTAGACCAAGAGGACGGCCCTGAGCCTCGCCTGGCCGGCACCCGCTTGGCTGGGGCGTGGGGAGGCACAGGGCGGGCCGGCAGCCGGAGCTCATTCCCAGTTGCTGAGAACTTCCCAGGTCCACGCCAAAACCACAGGCCCCACCAGGACTAGACATGCGGTCCAATTCACAAAGTGCAGCCTGCACGTAGGCGCCCTTGGAACGGGGTCGCGGGAGGGATGTGTGTGCCATAAAGGGCCTCGGCCACAAAAACGAGCCACCACGGGGCTTCCCATGGCGCCCGCCCAGGCCTGTGCCAGAAAAGGGGCCCCCAGACCCCAGATGCCGCAGTCCACCCTCACGGGCTCGGCAGCCACGCGGGTGGGACCAGGGCGACCTGAGACAGGTCGGTGCTCCCTTCATGTGGTTGGGCAGTCACCGCTGATCCCCTGCTCCCCGAGTAAATCAAGGGGGTCCCACCCGTCGCTTGCTAAACTCCGGCCCCCGATCCAGCTCCGGGGTGACCTACTGCGTGGAGGACCGAGGGGAGATGAGGCACCAAGCCCACACTCAGGCTCGCGCAGCCCTAGAGCAGACGGCAGACACCCGCGGAGGAAGGTGCGGAGTTAAGTTACTCCTGGGAGGACGTGCAGCCACCCGGCCACGGCTCCCCTTCTCTGGAGGCCCGGCTGGCCCAGACTAAGGGGAAGGGAACCAGAGCCCCAGGACTTGAGTGCCTCCCGGGCAGGAAGAGGCCCGGAAGCCCTGGGGCCCGGACTCAAGTTTCCGGTGTTCCCTCAGCAAGTCTGATGGCAGGAAACCCCTTTAAAGGTGGACCACAGTTTTTCTCACTGAGTAACATCTTGTGTCAAGTTTGGCCACTCATACGTTCATCCTTTTCAGATAACACAGAAGTAATACATTTACCCTTGCACTAACCTCACGACAGCCGAGAACAAATGTGCTATTGGTCTCTAAAGAAAGGCATAGGATAAAAGAGTTTTCTCCAATTATCCACATATATGCCAATAATTTGTGGTCAAAACCATGTAGCTGCCATTTTTCAAGAATTAGGGGATATTCCGTTCCTGAACCGCGTGGGTCCCCAGCGGCAGTGACTCCATGGGCTGCGCACACCTCCCACAGGGAATGGGAGACCGCGGGCCACTTCTCAGGTGGAAGGATGGTGCTCTGTGGCAATCACTGAAACACCTAATTACGTTTAAATATTACTCAGGGCAACCAAACTTTTCAGCACGTACCTAACAGAAAGCAAAGTCCTCCACGCACAAATGATGCCTTTCTTTCAGGATTTTTTAAGGGTTTCTTTCCCGAAGAAAGCCGGCTGGGAGGCGTGTAGCAGAATTCTAGCCTGAGATCCCGCAGCGGCAGGATGGGGTTTGTGGTGTGAAATGCACGGCACGCACTTCCCACCCAGCCCTCGGCTTTGCCATCCAGGGACAGGAGAGACGCAGGTGCCATGGCCTGGAGTGGGTCCAGCATCGTTCAGTGAGGGGAACACTGGGACATCATCATGTCCCCAGCCCCGTTCCACGTGAGCCCGTCCGACGGCCCGCACCACAGAGACCATTCACTGATTGTGTTAAAATTACATACAAAGACAGTTGACAACATCGACTTCCTAAAAGTAACACGTGGAGAATTGAGATGAGAGAAAAAGTTGCAGAAAAGCTGGCAGTGATCCGAGTGCAGAAGCAACAACAGAGATTTCAAAAATGCACCGGCTGATTGTCAGCACAAACACGTTAAGTTTTCGTCAATTTTTTTGGAAATCACAATGTGATATTATTTTAATTCTCTTTGAAATTGGTGCATTGTGACAAAATAATAGCAGCTAAATTATCTCTGCATTGATAAGACTAAACTGTGTGTCTAACATGGAATATGAGTAGTTAATATGTTTGTGTTTATAAAGTCTTTGTAAAATTCAAGCACCAAGTGACTAGAGGGAAAACAATTCCAGCCAATTCCAATAGGAATTATAATGACAGTTCTCAGCAAGAAACTAGAGTTTCCAAATGTGTGTTTGGGTCACCCCACATACGTACAGTTCGCACAATTAACAGGTAACGATGTAAAATGAGATCCACCCTAGCAAGCAGTACACGTTCTAATTCTTTTTAGAGCAATTACCCAAATATACCACTTTTTTCTGATAGCTCAGTTCTTAAACGAAAAAGGCAAAGACCATCCCAAAAAATCTTTATCTATTATGTAATTTACATTAAATGTATTTTATAATATGCTTTCAATATTGACATTTTTCAGCCAAAATCTGATTGATTAAAAAAGGAAAAGAAAAAAGCAGTCAGCATAAGCAAAATGAAAGAAAAATTAAGTTAATAAAGTGGAAAATTCACTTTATAAATAAATTTTGCTTTTTTTTTTTACTTTCAAATAAATATGGGATATGTGCCTCAATCAAAGAAAACAGTTGTATTTCCACTTAACTTTACACATGCAGCCATGGTCTAATTTCTTAAAAATATATAGTGTTACTTATGGAAGGAAGGGTTGGGATTAAGGTAAACTGAGGTATAAATCAATTAACAATTCATTCATCTGCCTTGTCCAGTATCTTCCTTGTGTAAAAGACTAATCACTCGCCTTTCAAAAATTTAAAGACTAAAGAAATCAACAAAAAGTGAATTACAAGTCTATACTTTGCAGAAAATACTAGTATATGAAATTTGCTTTTCATAATCACATGGCAAATTGGTCTCATTTAAAAATATATATATCAGAGAGTTGGTTCAAGATGGCGGAGTAGAAGGACGTGCCCTCACTCCCTCTCGCAAGAGCACCGGAATCACAACTAACTGCTGAACAGTCATCGACAGGAAGACGCTGGAACTCCCCAAAAAAGATGCCCCGCCTCCAAAGACAAAGGAGAAGCCACAGTGAGATGGGAGGAGGGGTGCAATCACAATAAAATCAAATCCCATAACCGCTGGGTGGGTGACTCACAGACTGGAGAACGCTTAGACCACAGGAGTCCACCCACTGGAGGGAAGGTTCTGAGCCCCACGTCAGGCTTCCCAACCTGGGGGTCCAGCAATGGGAGAAGGAATTCCAAGAGAATCAGACTTTGAAAGCTAGTGGGATTTGATTGCAGAACTTCAACAGGACTGGGGGAAACAGAGACTCTTGGAGGGCACACACAAAGCAGTGTGTGCATAATGACCCAGGGGAAGGAGCAGTGACCCCATAGGAGACTGAACCAGACCTACCTGCTAGTGTTGGAGGGTCTCCTGCAGAGGCAGGGGGCAGCTGTGGCTCACCAAGGGACAAGGACACTGGCAGCAGAAGTTCTGGGAAGTACTCTTTGGCATGAGCCCTCCCGGAGTCTGCCATTAGCCCAACCAAAAAGCCCGTGGGTTCTGGTGCTGGGTCACCTCAGGCCAAACAGCCAACAGCAAGGGAACTCACCCCTACCCATCAGCAGACAAGCGGATTAAAGTTTTACTGAGCTCTGCCCACCAGAGCAACACCCAGCTCTACCCACCACCAGTCCCTCCCATCAGGAAACTTACACAAGCCTCTTAGACAGCCTCATCCACCAGAGGGCAGACAGCAGAAGCAAGAACTACAGTCCTGCAGCCTGTGGAACAAAAACCACATTCACAGAATGATAGACAAAATGAAAAGGCAGAGGACCATGTACCAGATAGAGGAACAAGATAAAACCCTAGAAAAACAACTAAATGAAGTGGAGATAGTCAACCTTCCAGAAAAAGAATTCAGAATAATGGTAGTGAAGACGATTCAGGACCTCAGAAAAAGAATGGAGGCAAAAATCGGGAAGGTAAAGAAATGTTTAACAAAAACCTAGAAGAATTAAAGAACAAACAAACAGAGATGAACAACACAATAACTGAAATGAAAAATACACTAGAAGGAATCAATAGCAGAATAACTGAGGCAGAAGAATGGATAAGTGACCTGGAAGACAGAATGGTAGAATTCACTGCCACAGAACAGAATAAAGAAAAAAGAATGAAAAGAAATGAAGACAGCCTAACAGACCTCTGGGACAACATTAAATGCAACAACATTCACATTATAGGGGTCCCAGAAGGAGAAGAGAGAGAGAAAGGACCCGAGAAAATATTTGAAGAGATTATAGTCGAAAACTTCCCTAACGTGGGAAAACATCCCTAACATGGGAAAGGAAATAGCCACCCAATTCCAGGAATCACAGAGTCCCAGGCAGGATAAACCCAAGGAGAAACACACCAAGACACATAGATCAAATTGACAAAAATTAAAGACAAAGAAAAATTATTAAAAGCAACAAGGGAAAAACGACAAATAACATACAAGGGAAATCCCATAAGCTTAACAAATGATTCCTCAGAAGAAACTCTACAAGCCAGAAGGGAGTGGCATGACATATTTAAGGTGATGAAAGGGAAGAACCTACAAACAAGATTACTCTACCCGGCAAGGATCTCATTCAGATTCAACAGAGAAATCAAAAGCTTTACAGAAAAACAAAAGCTAAGAGAATTCAGCACAACCAAATCTCCTCTACAACAAATGCTAAAGAAACTTCTCTAAGTGGGAGACACAAGAGAAGAAAAGGACCTACAAAAACAAACCCAAAACAATTAAGAAAATGGTAATAGGAACATACATATCAATAATTACCTTAACTGTGAATGGATTAAATTCTCCAACCAAAAGACACAGGCTTGCTGAATGTATACAAAAACAAGACCCATGGGCTTCCATGGTGGCACAGTGGTTGAGAGTCTGCCTGCCGATGCAGGGGACACGGGTCCGTGCCCCGGTCTGGGAGGATCCCACATGCTGCAGAGCAGCTGGGCCTGTAAGGCATGGCCACTGGGCCTGCCCGTCCAGAGCCTGTGCTCCACAGTGGGAGAGGCCACAACAGTGAGAGGCCTGCGTACCACAAAAAAAAAAAAAAAAAAACAACAACAACAAGACCCATATATATGCTGTCTATAAGAGACCCACTTCAGACCTAGGGACACATACAGACTGAAGGTGAGGAGATGGAAAAAGATATTCCATGCAAATGGAAATCAAAAGAAAGCTGGAGTAGCAATTCTTATATCAGACAAAATGGACTTTAAAATAAAGACTGTCACAGGAGACAAGGAAGGACACTACATAATGATCAAGGGATCAATCCAAGAAAAAGATATAGCAATTATAAATACTTATGCACCCAACATAGGAGCACCTCAATACATAAGGCAAATGCTAAGAGTTTTAAAAGAGGAAATCAACAGTAACACAGTAATAGTGAGGACTTTAACACCTCACTTACACCGATGGACAGATCATCCAGACAGAAAATTAATAAGGAAACACAAGCTTTAAATGACACAATAGACCAGATAGATTTAACACACACACACACACACACGCACACACACACACATGCTCACAGGCACACTCACACACTCACCCTCACAATCACACGCTCGCCCTCACACTCACACACACCTCTCTGCTCACTAGGCAATAAACTTGTCAGCTGTCACTGAAGCCCCATCTCTCTATCAAACAGCTGTCTTCTGAAATACAATGACCTCCTTAATCATCTCTCCTGTGAGTCGTACCTTGTGTTCTTCGAACCAGGAAATGCTGGATTGAGCCCCCTTTACCTCAACATTAAAATGAGTTTCAGACACAAGTGTGATCTAGTCTTTGTGACCAAGAGAATCCCCTTTAACAAAAGTTTTGCTGTTCTAAGTTTTCTGTGATCATTTTAAGTCACTTCCTTGAAATTAATTTTTCAAATGGTGCCCATTTTCCTGAAGCATTATAGCTTTCAATAGCTTCAAAACTCTGCGACACATCAGAACAAAATTCATCCTTAATAATCACGTGACTCTATAGGAATATTTTAAAATGTCTGTATGTGCACATCATGTTTTAAATATACATATTGATACATACATTATTCATAAGAGTAGAAGATACCACTTTGCAAAACTCCATAAGCAGAGCGCATGACATCAAATCGCACTAGTTCCAGACACAGACCGTGAACCACTTGCAAAGGAAGCGCCGTGGGGCAGAGCTGTACCCTGTGTCTGCAACGGCAGCTCGTTATCTTTTCTCACAATTTAACCCGCTCTATAAACAGACACTTCCCTGATTGTGACGAAGACGTTGTTATAACGGCAAATACCACAACCTTGGGATATTTAAGTACCTGTTGACCATCAAAAGACTGATTTACCCACGTCGTCCAAAGAAAGCCGCTCTGTATTCAAAAGCAAAGGTCGACATGAGTGCTGCCACCTTGTCGGACTCTGAATGAAAGGGTCGTCGAGAGACGTTACGGGAAGCCAAGGCACTAGTGGTCCACTCACCCCAGCACCGCGAGGTGTGGTCACTTCCCAGGAGCACGATGCCACTTCCTGCTGCGCCCACCGGAAAGTTCTTAAACACAGACGTACCTGACGCCCTGGATGGCATTTCCATTTTACACAAACTCCCTGCAGCATATTAAGATCTTTGTAAGCGGAGGGAGGAAAATAACTTCGAAGCAGGCATCGATCATGAGGAAATGTTGGACCCTGTGGCATGTGCGCAGCCCAGCCCATCCCTACCTCCCAGGCAGTCGGGGGGCCTCTGATGGGCCTGGTAGCTGAGGGTTGACCGTGTCTGGGTCCTCCCCCTGGTACTTAGCGCCTGACCCTGGGCCTGGGCCCGAGCTTTGAACCGGCTTCCAAGGGTCCCCCACATCCACCACCTCCACGCTCCTGCCTCCTGCACCACCCCTTACTTTGAGACGTTCATCTTCTCTGATTTAGTGCAAAGAAATAAAAGGTTCTAACGACCAGGGGAAAGTTCTTATTTGTTTAAGTGGAGCCGCTTTTCTCAAAACACAACCCCAGAAAGGGCCCAGGACAAGAAAAGGAGCCCCGTGTCTGGAGAGGCCTGAGTGTGGCCGGAAGAGGCCCCGGAGCTGTAGCCGTGTGGCCTGGACAGTCACACCGACACCTGTGGCTTCGGGGCCCTCATGCACAACATGAGGACGGCAATGAGCACCTGTAGGGTATGAGGGTCAAAGGGGATGAACGTGGCGGGTGAAGAGTAAGCGACCGTATCTGCGCAGGCATGTGCCCAGTGCAGACGGGCTATGCGGGGACTGAGCGCCGGCCGGCCGGCCACCCACCGCCCACTGCGGCATCTGAGCAGATGGGAAGGAAGCTAGCAGGACCCGGCCAGGTGAGACGGTAGTGATGCTCAGGTGTCGCGGGCTGAGCAGGGTATCCTTAATATCTTCCTTAACAACTGTCTGGGACAACTCATGAAAAAATAGAATATTCTTTTGTTACTCACTGTGTCCGTGATTGCACAAAATACGTGAAGAAAAGAGGAACCAGAACCTGGAATGCTTCCTCAATCAAAGAAGTCTAATTCCAAAACTCAGTCAAGAAAAAGCAAGCAGAGCTGATCTCAGGGGCATTAGATGTTCAAAGAGGGGAAGGTGGGTGGGAACCAACAGTAAAATCGGCTTACGCGGCAGAGGGTCAAGGCAGGACGGCTGGAACTCAGGTCATCTGAGCAAATTCATCTGCAGAAGAAGACATACTTTGCCCCAGAAACCCAACCAAACAGCAGCCGTGACCAGAAGGATGAGGGCAATACTCTCCGAGTCCCTGAGGCGGGAGACAGCACGCTTGGGAAGGCTGACGTTGTTGCAAGGGAGGCAAAGAAAACGCTGGTGCCACGTGGGAAATTCTGAACGTCAGCCCAGTGAGAGGATGCATTAGCAGTAGCAGAAACTCTGCACCATAATTGGGATGGTCCGTGCTCTCTAAGGACTGTCTGCAATTATAGACAAAGTGACCACAGGCTCCTTTACTAATTAACAAGTGACCTTGGGCATGTCATTAACACCCTGGATCTATTACATCAACGCATCTGTAAAATGGGTTAATAAGCAGAGCAGTTGGAGAAATTGAGGAAATTCAAGAATAAAGGTGAGCGCTCCTATAGGATGCCTGGCTGCACAGGTGGTCGGTACAAGTGCCCCAGGAACAGAAAAGTTTAGAGGGAACAGAGGACAGACTGCGAACCACCCTTGAGTTAGCCCGGGAAACCCAACAGGAGACAGGGTAAAAAATTTCACCAAAGGCGTGTGTGTGTGTCTGTTCCCCTTAGATCGCTCCCAGCTGCCCTGGCACCAAGCAACCCCCGCCATGGGGGCTCAATGGAGCACTCAGGGCCCTGAGGTCTCCTAGAGAAGATGGAGAGCCTTCTGGTCTCAGCTCACAAAAGCCGGCTGTGAAATGAATTTGAGAATAATTTAAAATGAAGTCTGGGGAACTCCCCTGGTGGTCTCACGGGTGAGACTTAGCCTTCCACTTCAGGGGGTGCGGGTTTGATCCATGGTTGGGGAGCTAAGATCCCACACGCCTCGTGGCCAAAAAACCAAAACATAAAACAGAAGCAGTATTGTAACAAATTCAACAAAGACCTTAAAAATGGCCCCCATCAAAAAAGAAAAAAGAAGTGTGGCCAGAGTTAAATTGCATGGGAAGGACTGTGATCCTCAGGGTCCACAGAAGAGAGACAACTGGAGAAAACGAGATGAGAGCTGTGCTCTAGGCATGAGAGCAAGTATGATTTCTTCTGCTCAAATTCACCAAAACAAATAAATGGCCCCCATAGTCATTCTGTTTACCAAGCACTTTCACAGCCACTTTCACAAATTCTGTGGACCTTCTTTCTAACAGAGGACGTGGGACTCGGCTAAAGACAGAAGCTGGGGCCGGGGGTGTGGGTGCTGAGCTCAGGTGACAAAGACCAGGTCTCACTAGAGCATCTCTGTGGTGTGGACGCGTCGGTGGCGGAGACAAGGGTGGTCCTCCCATCACGGTACAGGGCACAGGGTGCTGATGTGTGCCCTCCCTTCAGGCTCTCTGGGCGAGGCCACGGCTCTGGGGCCCGGGGCCACTGCTCCGTCACCTCCTCCCCCTCTCTCTTCTTCCTCATCCACGCTGGTCTCTCGGCCTCCCTCCTACCCCACCCTCCTCTGGCGGGGCCACAGCCCCTCCCATCCTGGTTTCTGGGGTTTCTCTCCCACGCTCCTTTTGCGGTCATAGTGGCTCCAACATGTAAACAAGCGTTCCCTCTTTGGTATAACTGTCACTAATGCCTTTATTGTTGCTGGCTTTCCTCGCATACCTAGACTCCCTCTTCCAGCCGGTCATTTTCTCTTTCAGCCTCTGAGGATGCCTTTACCTCAACAGCTCTGACCAGGCCCGAGGTCATCACGGTCCAAGACAGACCTGCCGCCGGCCCGGGACCGAGGGCGTGGGGAGCAGAGCTGCCCAGTCCTCGTGGGTTTCTGCAGTGGACAGACTGCAGGCTGCAGCGTCTGCCTGGAGGATTTAAAGGAAAACATCCTCGGTCCCGAAGAGCCACTCCATTTCTGCGGGGGATGTAGGTGAGCCTAGTTTAATGAAATTGGTATGTCACTGTGCATACTGGCTACTTCACCGTATACTGCCCCACTGGCTACTTTAGAGAAATCCGCAGTTACACACCCAGTGAAGAACCCTTTGTTGAGTGAGTAATGGCCCTCACTGTGCATACTGGCTACTTCACCGTATACTGCCCCACTGGCTACTTTAGAGAAATCTGCAGTTACACACCCAGAAAAGTGAAGAACCCTTTGTTGAGTGAGTAATGGCCCCTTCAACTTTCTTTTTTCTTTTCTTTTTTTTTTTTTTTTGTGGTACGCGGGCCTCTCACTGTTGTGGCCTCTCCCGTTGCAGAGCACAGGCTCTGGATGCGCAGGCTCAGTGGCCATGGCTCACGGGCCCAGCCGCTCCACGGCATGTGGGATCTTCCCGGACCGGGGCACGAACCCGTATCCCCTGCATCGGCAGGCGGACTCTCAACCACTGCGCCACCAGAGAAGCCCCAACTTCCTAATTTATGAATTCTAATTCAGTAGGTTTTCTTAAAGAGCACACACTCACAGCATGCAAACACCTCCAGACTTTCGGAAAATCCACTTTCTGCGCACTGATTAAAATTTTTATAAAAGATTCTTTTTTCGGGCTTCCCTGGTGGCGCAGTGGTTGAGAGTCTGCCTGCCGACGCAGGGGACGCGGGTTCGTGCCCCGGTCCGGGAAGATCCCACATGCTGCGGAGTGGCTGGGCCCGTGAGCCATGGCCGCTGGGCCTGCGCGTCCGGAGCCTGTGCTCCGCAATGGGAGAGGCCACAACAGTGAGAGGCCTGCGTATCACAAAAAAAAAAAAAAAAAAAAAAAGATTCTTTTTTCCTTAACTTTCTGATTCCAAGAAAATCAGTGTCTTTGGGGTACAGTGTCTCCCTCCATGGAAGGGCAGGGAGCATACCCTTTGATGGAGGAGCCTCTGCATCACTCCTCCCATGTCTGATTTCAAACAGAAAAGTCTGGATGAATCAGACATATACGGCTCAAGATGCAGAATACATCGTTAGGCAAAACTTGCCAGCAGTGGCCAGCGGTGCAGAGGGAGAAGCAGAGATGTGCAGATCTGAGGGCTCCCCGGGCACGTGTAAGAGCAGAAGGTCGGTCCTTTCCCAACACGGGTCAGGAAGGCCGAGAGAAACACCCTGTGCCTTGGCTGCATCCACACAGGCCAAGCACAGTCATTAGCGAGGAGGGGGCCCACGTGTCTGGACAAACCTACTCATTTATTTAGCTCATCAATCCTACTGCACGGTTTGAGTGGGAGACTGTTTGTTCTGCTACCAGGTCGGTTTTCTCTTGCTGTTGATGGTTTTCAGCAGAATGTGGACTGACTCTAATTGTTCCTCTCCCCCGTGCCTGACCTTCAGGGACAGCCTGAATGGGTCCGTTCAGTGAAAGGCCCGGGGCGTCCGATCACAGAGCAGACGTCCACCCGGAACGGGAGCGGACCCGCACTGGGGCTGAGTGGTCTTTGTCGCCAGCACAGCGCTTCCGGGACCTCGAGGAGCCCTCCGCAAGGCCGGCTTCTGCAGAATTTCAGCTCTGCGCTTTTGCAGAGATTGGAGCCAAAGCAAACGACACTTGTGATAATGAGGAAGCCAAGACCGATGGGAACGGTCACATCAAAGTTGTGCCCGCCTTCCTAAAACGTCTTTGAACACGTTATGGAGAGCGGCTGTGCTTTCCAGCGAGGCGCCTCACTCGTGGTCGCGCGCGGGAACCCGCGCCCCTCCCCCACCGGCCCGCGCCGAATTCGCGGGGTCTCATCCGGGCCCAGGGCCGGGGTGGGGCGGCGCCTGACGCCCAGGCACTCCAGCTTCGCCTTGCGAGACCCCAGCCCGGCGTGCCAGGCGACCGCAGGGACCCCACGCGGAGCCCCGGATGCCCCTCGGGTGGGCCCGACGGCGGACTGGGACAGCGGGCCGCGTCCTCCAAACTGAGTGGCGTCCGGACGACGGGGGACCCTCCGTGCCCCGGCCCCGCCGCCGCGCGGATTAGGAGCCGGGGAGGATGCGGTGGGCTGGTCTTGCTTTTCACATCCCCGCCCCGACTTGGTCCGCGACGTCTGAGGGTTGCCGAAACGCGGGTGGGAAGGATTTGCGGAGGGGTCGAGGGCAGGGGTCCCTCGGATCCCACTGAAGCGAAGGCCCCGAAGACGGCCGCCCTGGAGACTGAGTGCCTGTAGGCGCGGCCGCCGGGCCCGAGAAGGTGCCAGGAGGCTTCCGCCCGAGTCCTCCCTGTGTCCCCCGCCGCACCCCACGGCCCTCTCCTCCCAACACGCGCCCGAAACTCGGCCTAGACCGGGCCTAGGCGTGCAAGGGCGCCCCCTGGCCCGGGGACCCCCGCGGGCGCCCACGCGCAGACACGCGCGCACTCGCACACCGCCGGGCACGCTCGCGAGCCGCTCGTCCCCGCGTCCGGGCAGCCTGCTGGCGCGGGGGGCGGGGCGGGCGGGGGTGGGGGGGCAGGAAATGCTGTTAATTGGGGAAATGCACACGAATTGCCCGGACGGACGGCTTTTGATGTGCTCCTCGGGGCGGCGCGGCCCCTCCAAGCCGGCGAGCCCACCCGGCGTGCGCCCCTCGCCGCCCGCGCTCCCGGGAGCGCAGCGGGCCCGAGAGCCAAGGACGCGCGACATTGATCTCGAGCGAGCAGGAGTCGGAGGGTCTCATCCTGTGCCTCCCGTCAGGCAGCTCGCACGGAGCCCTTTTTGTCTCCCTCCACCCCCGATCCCCTGGGCCTCCCGGCTCCCCGATTCCCCCAGGGCGGGTGGGCAGGCCGAGCCCTGCGGAGGGTGGTCACGCTGCCCGCGCGCGTTCTCACGAGCAGAGGCCGCCTGCTCTCAGCCTAATGTATGTACACATATAAATATAGTGTTCGTCCGAATGACATTCCGCTCACTCTCCCTCCGGCCCCCCGCCCTCCCCCCTTCTTTTCATCATCAGCAAATAAAGATTAGCCGGGAAGATTATAGAAAGCGTTTGCAGGCTGCTGATCTCTATTCCGGAGGCTTTGTGATGATATTGATGATGATGATGGTCAAGTGGACAGTTTGATTTTTGTGTTTGGAGCTAGTTATAAAGAATCAATATTATATCAAGGGGTAACTTTCGTGATAAAGGACTTTAACCAGTCCGGCTATTCATCATAAGTCTGTAGCAAGCAGATAGGTCAAAAGAAATGATATTGCACTAAAGAGTGAGTCTTCTTATCTCTCCCACACCAGGGGAATAGGGACAAGCCGATCGATACAGTAGCTGCTGTATACTTCTTGCAATTATCAATAGCTGATTTCGCCTTTTGAGGCCTGCATCTAATACTGCAAGCTAATAATAATCGTTTGAGCCTCCCTATGGGCAAGGGAGTCAAAATTTTAGCTGGCCATTATGGAATTATACATGCTGGAGTGCCCCAGCCGGGCCCACATGCAGCCCACATACGCGGCTCAGCGGTCACAGGAGAAGTACTTTCACATGGCTTTTTGCGTCCCTAAGTGTGAAGACGAATGGCTGCGTGCTGATGTTTCCCTGCGTGTGACGGAAAAAGACATGGAATGTTTGCCTGTGATGCCCACATGTGAGGTTGCCAGCCGACCTGTAAAGAACATACAAGACAGCTTCGGAGCACACAGACCTAGATGGATTTATATATTACACACGTGGCGCCTATCTATAAAAATGTTTAGACATATTTATCTCAACAGCTTTGAAAGCAGAGGGGGTGACAGCAGGAGGTGTGTGCAATGTGGGCACGGCAGTTAGCTAGATGTTGGGTTACTTAAGGAGAGCATTTTATTTTTACAGGGAATGTGATTTTCAAATGGGTGGGCAAGACGCTCAGAAAGAAAAAAAAACATACGTATAATTTTTGGCTACACGTTTCCTAGCCCAGCCCCCCGCCCAAATGTAATAGAAAAGCAACATCTTTATAATTGGCACTTGACATGCTGTTTGCGTTGGGCTGTGGTACACCAAGCACAGATTTCCTGTTGATGGAAACATTTATCATCATGATTGCCCCAGAGTGGCAGGTGGTGTTATCAATTACCTCTTCTTACCAATAATAATATTAGTATGGTAATATCTTTGCTCAAGTGAGAACCAATTAGCAGTCACTTGTCACAGCATTAAAGACACAAAATCACGCTGGATTTAATGGTAAGGACCTAAAACAAAAGTTGGGGTGGGGGAGGAACCAGAGACAGGGGAGAGAAGGCCAGGGAGAAGAAGAAAGGAACTTTGATTTGGGAGGGAAAAAAAGAATGAAAAGAGAAAATAAAGCTCTAACATTTGAATACTCTTTTTGTATAAAGTAGCTGGGGAAATAAGCACATTGTAAATAAAGTAACAAATGCACCTTATGCAAAACTGTCTTTTGTGGATGCAAAGCCAGTAGCTTCAGTAAACTGGGACATTAAAATAGAAGCAAGTCTCCAACATCCCCTTGTCAAGTCAATCTTGCACATAGGCTTTCTGTTTTATCTGAATAAATGATACAAATTAATCAAACACCTAATTATACGTTCCACAAGTGTAAAATATACAGTATTAATTTGTAAATAATATTATTAAGTAGACAAAATAATAACGTGTCGCCTCCTAAGATGAAAACAACATTGCAAGAGGAAAGACAATTAACAAATTAGATTTAATTATAGGGAAGAAAAGCAACTTTTGTTTTTGCAAGAGTGTTTAGGTATCACAATATTTTAATAGGCAGTGGTCATGTGACGGTAGGGACTTGTGTGTTGCCAGCGCGACTCGGTGTCTGCGTCTCTGATGCACAGCTCCGGGGGTCCTCCAGTCTGGGCGTGACTGGAGGACACATCCTGTACCTCATCTGTGAAGATATTCTGCTTGACACGTTGTCGCCTGGCGATAAACCTATTGCTGGGACTCAAACTTTAGACGCCTATGCTTTCATTAAAACTTGCTGCACTAAATAAAAACAATTAAAGAAAAGTTTCAGACCTCAGTGGAGGAAGGCGAGGAAGGGAGAACAGGTTAACTCAGAAGGTAATTCGCCTTCTATTTTCGGCCTCTACTTTTTTTTTTTAATTTTATTGATCTTGAACACCCGAATCAATTTTTTAAAAGGTGCGCCACACAATTTACTGATCCGCACCATTCTGGCAGTGGCGGGGAATTTGTGTAGGTGCCCCTTTCACAGCCTCCCTGGCTCTTTCGTCCAAGTCTTTGCTCCATCTTCTCAACGAAATCCCAGCGTGGAGAGCGCGGGGGCCGAGGTGGAGCCCACACCTTCGGCCAGGCGACCCCACCGCGCGCGCCCTGGGCGGGGACCGCACCCCACGCCGGGCCGGTCAGACCGCGAGCTCCGTGTCCTGCTCCGCGGCCGCTCACTTTGGGGGAACCACTGCGTTCACCGCAGCGCCGAGCCCAGCCTGCTGTGTCTCCGCACTTACAACGCGCAGCGCGGGCGGGCGCGACACCTCTGCAATCTGACGGCTCGCTTCTTACAGATGAAGGGCCGGGGTCTCACTTTCGCCTTCGCTGGAGGGACTTAAGATCCTCCCCACGGCCGCACACCGTAGAAAATGCACAGCAAGTCGACGGAATTAAGCAGTGTCGTTCAGGAGTCCGGGAAAGCCCTAAGGAAATCGTGCCAGTGTGTCGGAGAGAGAGTGGGGGGCTGGGAGGGGCGGACGAATGGCTTTAGGAATTAAAAAAGGTGGGGCCGGTGCGTGCAAAGCGGCCCAAAGAGGAGGAGTCGGTGACACCGGGCCAGGAGGCTGCCGGGGAGCCGGGCTCGGGCTTCCTCTGAGGGACTTCGGACGCCGCGGGAACCTACGTTTGCTTCTTTTCCCCAAAGTGTCGATTTTTGTAAAAAGAGGGAAAAAAGAGAGAATTAAGCAGGCAGTGCACCTTTAACCCGACCCACCGACAATCGTTTTGTGTTCTTTCTCTGCCGGGAAGCAGACATCTACCTCTCTGAGGCTGCGGCGCTGCAACTTCCCCAAACTCTGGTCCGTCCTGTAAATTCTGCAAGAAACTTCCACTCTCTACCACCGCCCTCCCCCACCAACACACGTCCCTTCCTCTTCCCTCCTCTTCTCTTTGCCACTCTTTTGCCAGGAGAGTTCCTGGCCCGCTCGCCCCAAAACCCTGGCTGCGAACTTTCCACTGCCGAGCGCCTCTGCGCCGGATGCGAGAGCGTCCCCCAGATGCTTGCAGCATTTGCCAAAGTTGACAGCGCACTAGCGATACAGACCTTTCTCCCCACAGCTTAACTATAAAAGCCCTGCCGTGGTGTGTGTGTGTGTGTGGGGGTAACTCTAGATTTCGAACATCTTTCAGATGTCATTTTTTTCTTTTCAAAAACGAAATTTCCTAAGTGAATACGCCTGCCACCAAACAGCAAAACAAAACCGACCTTCAGGGATTGGTTGGGAGGAGGGTGGCAAAAGTGGCGGCGGGGTCTCTTTGGAGATGATTCCAACCTGTGCACTTCCTTCCTCTGTATGATTTTCCTGCGCTTTTCCTGGAGCCCAAAGCTGTTGCTTCGTGAAACTTACACAGTTAGAGGCGCGCGGGAGAACCGCGGCTGGGTAGCGGGAAGATTCTAGAACGGAAAAGCAGCCCTTGGAGAGCCGGGCGAGCGGCGCGGGGCCGGGGTCCAGCCGGGGCGGGGGATCCCCACTAGTCAGAGCCCCGCGCCCAGCCACGCAGGGAGATCGCAGCCCTCTGGGCGCCCGGGGCTGTGTGCTCGCCGGCTGTTCCCCGCCAGCACGCGACCCTGGGGGAAGCGCCGGGAGGCCATCTGTGCCAAAGCTTCGTATCAGACAGGGCCACTTGTGAGGACAAAAATTATAAATTTAGGAAATGAAAAAAGACACGCTGGGGCGAGGGCACAGGCGCAGGCTCTGCGGCGACGGGGCCTGGAGCACATCCCAGCAGTCGCTCGCGATGGAAGACGCGCGCGGGAGTGGGCGAGGGCGCGCGTGCACGTCTGCGGTGGGGTGCGCGCGCGGGGGCGAGGGCGCGTGCCTGACAACCCGCGAAGGTTGGGTGCGCGTGCGGGAAGCGCGCGGCGCCGGCTGCCCGGGGATGCTGGGCCGGTCCGAATGTGCGCTCCCCCTCACCTGCCCTCCCCCCACGTCGCCCCCGACAGTCCTAGAACACGGGGGGGCCGCGCGCGGGACTTTTGTGGACTTGGAACTTTCAGTAACGCGGTCTCGGGGCACCCTGCGCCCCCTGCCCACGCCACAGGCGCCCCAGGACTGCACCCATCGAGCAAGGGAACTGGTGGGGGGGACACCGGAGCCCTGTCATCCCCTCCCTTCCCCTGGATTTAAGGAGCCGCTGGCGGCGGGGAGGCCCGGCGGGCGGGCGAAGGGCTGAGGCGGCCCCGGTGGCGGCGGCGGGCGGGGCGGGCGCTCAGGAGTCAAGGGGCCCGGGGGTGGGGGGGCGGGGAGACGGGGGTGGGAGCGGAGGGGAGGGAGGACGAGGGGAGGGGAGGGGAGGAGCCGCTCGGCCCGCGCAGCTTCCGAAACCGGAAAGTTGGTCTTGCCGAAGTCCGCCACCCCGGCGTGCGCACTCCGCTCCGCTCCGGCCGCGAGCCTCCGGGCCGGGCCGGCCGCCGGGGGAGCCCGCGGAGGGGACACGAGCCCGGAGAGAAGGTCCGGAGAGAGGGGACACCAGAGCCTGAGCGGGGCCGGCGCGCCAAGAGCCGCCGCGGACGAGTGGAGGCGACCGGGCCGGCCCTCCGCGCCCGGAGCGCAGGAGGCTCGGCGCCCGAGCAGCCCGGCGAGACAAAGGCGCCGGCCGGAGCCCTGCCCGCGGCCGCCCGCTCCGGGAGGGGCGGCGGGCGGTGGCGGGGGGGGGGGGGGCGCGGGGCGCGGGCGGCGGCGCAGACACTCTATAAAGGGGCGAGCCCGGCGCGCCGGCGGAGAGGCGCCGCGCGGGGCGCCGCCAAAGTTTGCTGCCTGTGCCCGGGCCAGGCGGCCGCCGCGGCCCGCGCCGCTCCCGGCCCGCCGGGCCGCACCGGGCGCCGAGGAGAGCGGGAGCCCGCGATGTGAGGCGGCGCCGGCCGCGCGCCCGGGTCCCGCAGGCGCCGGCCCCTCCTCGCCGCGCGGCCGCTAATTGCGAGCGCGGCCTCATTTGCATAGGGCCGCCCGAGTCCGCTGGGAGGCCGGCCAATCGGCGCGGCCCTCCGCTAATGGCCATGCATTATTCACCAGCCTAATTGCTCAGCCCCATGCGCGGCCCGCGCAGCCGCCGCCGCCGCCGCCGCCCGCGCCCCGCGCCCCGCGCCCGCCCGGCAGCCCCGCGCCGTCCCCGCTGGCCGCCCCGCTGATGCCGCTTCCCCGCGCGGGGGCCCGCGCGCCGCTAGCAGCATGTCTCGGCGCAAGCAGGCCAAGCCCCAGCACCTCAAGTCGGACGAGGAGCTGCCGCCGCCGGACGGGGGCTCCCGATCACGGTGAGGGCCCGCGGACCGCGGCGGCGCCCGGGGGCCTGGGGGGAGCGCGGGCGGCGGGCGCCGCGCACCGGGGAAGTTCCCCGGCTCCTGCGAGCCAGTGTCTGCCGCGCGGGCGCTCGGCCCGGGCGGGCCTGCCCGGGGACCCGGTCCTCCACCGGAGCGCGCGGCGCGGGAGTGCGGGAGAAGTAAACTTGGCTCGGCCGCCCGGAGTTGAGCTGCGCACGGAGGCGCCACGGCTCTGGGACCGCTCGGAGTCCGCGCTGCCCGGCGGAGGCCGGCGGGCCGAGCCGGGCGCTGGCGGGAGGGGCCGCGCCGCCGCCTCCGCGCCGCCCCTCGCGCTCCCCGCGCCCGGACGCGGGGGCCGGCCTCGGCGGTCGCGGCGGCGGGGACGCGTCCGGGGCTCACCCACCACCGGACGCGGGCCGGGGAGGCCGCTGCCGGGACAGCTTTGTTAGGCGCCCGGCGCCCTGGCCGGTGCGCGCTCGGAGCGGGTCCGCCGCCCTGACCCCGGCTGGCCAGCGGCCGCCCCGTGTGCCCGAGGGCCGCGGAGCCCGCGGTTCCGGGCGAGCCGACAAAACCAGTGATCCCATTCCGAGGAGAGTAGGAAGCCGGTGTCGCCTGGCCTTTCCTAATGGCCGCCTTGGGAATTAACCCCGGGGTGAGCTGCGCAGCGGCGCGAGGGGGTGGTCCTTGCACGCGGTAGGACCCCGGCACGTTTCTGGTGCCTCTCGGTTTTCTGGGGCCTCTTCCTGTTCTTTTGGAGGCGCCGCGGGCAACTCTGCAGCCAGCTGGCGGGTAGGAACTTCCTGCCCATCCAGGAGGGAAGGTAGGAGCCGCGAAAGTTAGCGCTCGGCGAGGAGCCGGCTGGGCCGTGGCCGCGCCCCAGCCCGGGAAGTTAGGGCCCCGGGCCGCTCCGGCCTCCCGCTGCCCGCGGGTCCCCAGGGGGCGGGAGGGGCGGCCGCGGCGCGATCGCGGGACGCAGGGCGACCCTCCACTGCCCCGGAGCCCGGGCATCGAGTAGTTTGTTCCCTACAAAATAGGCCGGCCAACTTTTTGGATTAACCTATTCTAAGTGGTTTAGAGCAGATACGCGTCTTTTCGCTTGAGAATTAGCCTGCAGAAAATAAAAAGTTGAAGAGTTTAGCGTGCGGTGTCGTAAAGTTGCAAAAGCCGGTATACGTCCGCATCGGAATGGAGAACGGGAGTAAAGACTTCTTACGCGGCTGGGAATTCAGGAATTAAACAAAATTTGAGAACTCGTGAGGGTCTTTTTGTCGCAGCGGAGGTAAGGGAGTCTTATCTGTGTCGCCTGGTCACCCAAGATTAGAACGGGAGATATGCTAAAAAGAAACGCTTGCATATGGTGGGTAGATTAAGGACAAAGAATCTTTTTGTCATGGAAATGGATTTTTTTTTTGTTTTGTTTACTTCATCACATAGAATTCTCACACTTGGTTTTGTTTTCTATTGCCCTCAATGACTACATGATCAAATGAATGGATTTATTTCTGCCGAATGAGAAAGACAGTCTTTCCTTCAAAAGAACTACATTGCATCCCAGTGAGGAATTTTAAAGCTTTATTATTGTGGCTCCTGAATAGCTTAAAATCGGCTTTCACAGCCGCCCCAAAATGCAACAATGTAAATACTTCTCAGCTTTGTAGGGTCGTTATCAAAATGTGCAATGTCTCCTTTTATTAAAGCATATTTTAATTAATAGAGTAAAACCCCTTGTATTTAACAATTAACAAGCTGAGGCACTGCTATTCATTTTTAATTTCACTTCAGAAATGAGAGCGTGGTGAACCTCCTAGTGTAAGCGTGTGGAGGGGTCCAGAGCCCTTATTTGAAAACCTAAGATGGAGTAAATTATTCACAAGTTCTCTTTTGAATTCCCCTTGTTGTTACTGAATTTATTTAGGGGTGAAACACATTCAGGTTTTTTTAACCCACCGTGGGATTAAAGTTTCTGTCAGCCTGTGTTTTTCACAATCATTCAGAGTTGTAATCAAGATATTGCCACAGTTCCTGATCGTATTTTGCAACAGGCCAAAAATAGCCTGTCTGGGGCTGAGCCTTAGTCAAGCAGTGTGTTCCCTCGATTGTTCGGGCAAACTGTTTAAAAAATAGTTCTTTCTGATTTAATTATTCTGAAGCTGATTGTTCATGGAGCATAAAAGATAGTCTGTTCTCTCTTCACTTAAGGCACGTTCACGTATAGATTGCTCTGTTGTACTGACCGTCATCAGGAGGAGAACTAAGTAAAATATTTTTTTTAAAGCTAAATGGTCGTGAAAACTAAATTACTCCAACGTGAATCAGATATTCTCCAATTATATTCTGTTAATGCAGTGGAAATCAACAGACTATGTATGCATGAAGTTATAAGCGGGCTAAGTTAGGTTACAGTGTTTTAGAAACGAAGTAAATAATTCCTTTGTATTCCTTTGGATGTTACATGTTAATTAAAGCAGTAGATGCCCGCAATAAAATGGAAGGTTCTTGATAATGATATGAAACACAAATATTCTATGCAAAGATTTTAGTATAATATGGGGGGAGGCAGTCACATTGATTTACAGTAAAAGACTTATTTCTTAAAAAAAAAAAAGAAATCTGACTATTATCTTTCGGCTTTGGTTTTAGGCAAGCAGTGAAAAGATAGCTGTCCAAAAATGCTTCAGTGCTCTCCAAACCTTATTGCAGGAATGAAATATGATGACATATGTAGAATGAGAGAAAGTGATAAAGATTTACGTTAAAGTTCTAAAGTTATCCTGTTGTAAAAATGTGTTTTAAGGATGACTGGGACTAAACTTACATTCCCACTAGGTACTATCTTTTAAAATTGCAAATTGTTTCATTCCTGTTTCCGAAAATTTAGAAATAAATGGGATGCAGCTTTCGGATTCAGTTAATTAAATGTATGCCACAATAAAGAAATCTTTTGAGCCAGCCGAATATTTTTGTTCTAAGAAAAATTAATTAAAACTTCTAATGACGGAACAGCACTTACACTCCTACTAAGAGCTTTAAAAGGTGTTTGTTGCTGTCCTTCACTGGATAAAATACAGCTTAGGAAAGATACATTTTACTGCCCTTAGAAGGAAAGTATGTATTTAAGGAGAAACAAAAGGATATTATAATTTAAAAGCAGTTTGCCATCCTGTATTTTGTTTGTTTTATTTTCTGCCAACTCACAGTTCATGGCTATCTTAAAAATCCTTTTAAATGATCCTGTGATTTAAGACTTTACCAGTGGTGTTCATAGACCGTGTTTGAATTAAGGGGAAGAAGGCCCCCCAGCCCTGGGTGAAGAGATCTTTTCTCTTTTATCTATCTGTGCATGGTTTGCCTTCAGAGCCCTGGGCACTCACTCACACACTTACAATTCAGCATTCCAAAAGGAAACAATACAGAAGCCACTTTCTGACATCCCTAGGCAGACTGTTTTCTCTGAAACATGAAAGGTAAGGAGTAAGTTAAGCAGGGAGGGAAAGGAAAAGAAGAATTTGCGAACATTTATTTTTTAAATGACATTTAAAATCCTAACCTATTTAAAAATGCATAATTTGGTGGCCAATAAAAAGCATGCCAATTAATTCTCACCTTACAGAGAAAGAGCTGATTATGTTACAGTTAAGGGATTGGGTTTTTTTAAGGCACATTTAAACTTCCACAGTCTACTCATAATGCAATATTTTTTGATCTGTTTAGAGCCAGAAAATGAAGAAGGTATGGACCAACAGCAGGAATTACTTACCAAGCTGATTATGTTTTGTGTACAAGATGATGGCAAAAGGAGGCCAAAGTGGGTCAGATTTCATTTTCAAGTACAATCTCTAAGAGGCTTTGCCATTCACCCCGAGATAGCTCCAAGAACGTTTTCTTTTGGGGGGAATTCAGCAAAGGTACAACCAGGGTTTCCGTTCTGTGTACTGACCACCAGTTAGAATTTAGCATTCTTGAATGTAAGTATTTTATTTACATGAAATAAAAACCACCTTAGCTGTCAATGAGGTCATGCCCCATCCTTCAATGCTGCATATAGTTTCAAGAAGATAATTTTTAATAATACTTATAATAGGAAGAGGTTTTGTCAGTTTTCATTTTCCTTCGTGATTTCTTGACCAGTTGCTAGGGTACGAACAGCATATCTTAGTCTTGTGAGGATGAGGGCTAATTAATTCTACCACTGGTGGGACAGGTTTGTAGTTACAGCATATGTGAGGTTGCCACACACTTCATATAAAATCAGGCGTAAGTCAAGTCTGTGTAGAAATTGAATGTTTTACTATTACCTTACATAAACTTTTACATTTGAAAAGAGCCCGGTCCTTGGATGTTTTTCTCTTGTTAAGTTGAACACCTTTATGACCTAAAGTGCAGTTAACTGTGTGATTCCCAAGCAAATAAGGCGAGTCATATCGCAGAAAGTGGAGATATTAATTGAAATAATAAAATAATGCAATGGGCTCTATTTATGTTAGAGATTAGGATTTGATCTGTTTGTTGAAGGCAAGAGTTCTCTGGGCTGAACCATTGCCCACCAAAGAGACCTGAGGCTGCCAGGGTGGCGTCCAACTCCGCGGTGCCCTCCGTGGGCCTGTCTTTTCCTGTCATCCAGATTCGTTATGCTAACCATCGGGGACCCCTCCCCCTCCTAATTCCCGGGAAGCCTTGGGGCCCACCACAGCGTCCAGCCTTGGTGGCCTGGGGTCTGTGGGAAGGGAGGGCGTGCAGAGGGCTGGCAGCTTCCCACCCATCTCAGCGAAGGTGGGTGGTTCAGGGTGCTGCTGCGACAGACCTGCTGATTTAACCTTTGCCTGCTTTGCCCTGCCGGGGGTGGCCGCTAGATGTCAAGCTCATAATACAATGAGTGCATCTGTGCTGTTGACCTTGGCAACAGGACTCACCAGTGTCCTGTTAAGTGTTAACACTGGCTCCGGGTGCGGACTGGGGACCCACGAGTCTGCTCTGTGCTGCTCGGTTTATCAAATGCCCATCTAGTTCAGCACAAGTGTTTATAGTGCTCAGAGAGGGAGAGAGAACCGTTTTCTTTTGTGTGGCTGTTACATCTTGAACTGTTTAATTAACCCTGCAGGTGCCGTCGCGCTTGGTCTTCATTCGCCGGCATTCTCGGTCCTCTTTTCCAGAGTGCCCTCTTCACAGCACCGTCTGGTAATTGAGTTAGGGCTCTGCACAGGCAGAGCCACTAGCTTCAACCCCCCAGGGCAGGGCTTTTCCTGGATGATTTTTCGCATGTGTGTAAACTTCGCCCGTAGAAATGGAACAGTGCGGTGAGGTGATGACAAGTAATGGAAATGATTTCATGACCTAACCCCGAGTGCAAGCAGTCCGAGGGTTCCAGTTGATCGGCGCCTTGTTCCCGGACACCGTGTAGTTCCTGCGGCTCTGGGGCTGTTTAGACCCAGGTGTTCATACGTCTAAGTGGCTTCGCTTATTTATGTGTTTTTATGCGCGGTGGATTTGAAAAGTGACGTGTCGAGGCCCGTAGGCGCTTCCGCAGAGGGGTGTCGTGGAGCAGCACGTTTAATTTCGTGTGTGAGTTTAAACCTCCGCCTCTGAACCGAAGGTGACCCTGAACAGACCTTGTTTTTTCCCCCTCCCCGAGCTTTGACGGAAAACTGTTTGCATTTGCCGCCGTATTCCAGGTTTGGGCGTTCTCGGTGAGGCAGAGTGATACCCGTGCATTCATCGTAAGCGAGATTACAGCGTAACATGTGAGTGAAAGAACTATTGTGCAACCTTAAAGTGTAACAAACATCTTATTATTTGATGCCGCAGACAGTTAAAACAAGTGAACGTTGTGGCCGCTTTCCATCTGCGTGTGTCCATAAAGGAAACAGTGTTTCCCCTCCCCGGTGCATCACCCCACAGATGAAAAACCGCAAATGTTTTAAACAGAAGACGTTTGGCGCCTGTGCCACAGGTGGTCCTTACTTAACAAATTTGAGGCGTGGGCCGCTGAGTCGGCGGAAGCGGCCTGCGGGTCGGTGCGGCTTGGGCGAGGCACGAGCGCCCTCCGCTGTTCCGCTCCGAGCTCACACGCTCGGAGGTCTAGGAAAAGGACAAAATTTTTCTGTAGCGTCTGGAATTTCGTCTACATTGTTAAACACAGTAGGGGTCTCTATTTGTCTCCTCCTGCTTCACAGCTTGGGCTCAGTATGTGATAATTCATCTTTCTTTATGGGATTCAAAGCTATCATAAGGAGTTAAAAAGAATTAATTTGCAAGAAAATAGGGTCTCCTAACAATTTGGGAAAACTTGAAAAATGGCTTCCTAGATTTTTAAGGGATGGAAAAGGCACAGGAGAAAGTAAGGTTTCCTTTCCTAGAGACCCACGTGGCGTTTTCAAGTTACTGATTAAAGTGGAGAAGTTAACATTCCTTTTCCCGGTAAGGAACGTTTGCTTCTCTTTTCGTTAATTGTAAGGGATTTAAAATGCGTAGCAGAAGGGTGGCAGAATAAAGGTGAGAGTTTGGGCTTGATCAGCAAAATTATCAAACACCTGTTTACTACCCTTTGTAATTCGGTCACTTATTTACAAGGCCCAGCCTCCTGGAAGGAGAGAATAAGAAAGCCTTGCTGAGAACTGCAGTTTGAATATTTTAAAGAAAGCATCTTGTCTCAAATATTCTTATCTATGTTACAGGCACGCTTTTAACTCGTGGCTTTAAAAGATCATCGTGAGTGTAAACATTCTCTCCGTCTTCTGCCACGTCGTTTTTATTTGGAAGGCCACATATGCTTTTGCAGGCAGCGAAGACATGATCCTTGTATAACATGATCCTTGTGTATTGTATAGCAGACGAGGAATCGGAGCTGAGAGAGCAATGGGAAGGGGATCCTTTCACACCCAGAGTTATCCTAAGAATAGGGACATTTTTGCTAAACGTTTTCTGCATTTTTTATCAGTGAGAAGGGAAAAAAATCATGTCATTTTAAGACTGCTGTTGAAGCTGTTTTTTGGTTGGAGGCCTCTCTGAAAGGCGATGGCACCCTTTCCCCCTCCTGCAGCCCCCAAGAGGCGGCACACTTACTCAAGAACGTTTGAACGGTGAGGCTTAGAAACCCTGGAAATCTCAGGTATAAATAGCAAGTGTGGGGATAGCTGTAGAAACTAATTGCACATTTCCTCTCCACCTGAAATAGCTTCCTCTTTTAGCGTCCGTGCTTTTCGCTCCTCCTGACTGCGTTCAGGAAGACAGACTCGGCGTTACGTACAGACACCCGGCTCACAGCCATGGCTGGTACATCCTCGGTGTTAGCAAAGTAGAGAGTTCTTTCCAATACATCTTCTTCCTCGCATTGATAGCCAGCGAATACAGCAAAACTGTGTGGCACTTTCAGAAAGTAACCTCGACCAAATACTCCTGTTAACCAAGAAGGGAAGACTCTTGGCTAAGTTCTGTTACTGGGTGCATTGGTTGGCGTTTTTCTTCACTAGTTCTAAGAGAACCCTGGTGCACGGTAAGGCCCCTGCCTGTTTACAGTTTGAAGTCTCTTAGTTATCGAGGAGCCAGTATGCAAAAAGTAAATTATGTCGACATTAATGATAATGTTAACAGTGCTTGTTTTTCAGTTCCCCCTTTAAGGAAGAAAGAATCTTCCCATTGCATTGGAAATAAATTTCTCAAACCTTGACTGTTGTTACAGTGGCTCATTGACGTGGTTTTACCTTGAAACAAAATTTGTTGAGCCATGTCAATAAATGGCTATAATAACTTCTATTTTTAGAATGCAAAAGCCAGTTACAAATGTAAATTTAATTGAAAGGTAGTTGGATACATTCGCATCCGACATAATACTGGCTTAAAACAATGGCAGGCTTAAGGGCTTTGGAAGTTGCATGATAAAATTTGGAGCTGCTGTCAGATCTCTCCTATATGGGTTTTCTAGTTACATAGAAAGCATTTTTTTTAAGATAACTACTTCCAGATGAGCACATCTACACTGTAACATGGTGCACGTAATCACTGTAACGAGAACCGCCGTCGAAGCAAGTGATAACAACTCACTCTGCCTCTCGCTCTCCTGAATGTGGCAGAAGGCCGCTGCTTTCACTCTGGACTCAACTGCAGTCTTGCTGCTTCTGAAGAGCTGTGTCCCTAGTGAAACAGGCTCGTTTTGGTTCTCCCCTACCAACCAATTCAGTTGAAGTGCTTGTTGTTGTTTGAAAACATTCTTAAAATATGCACCCAAAATTTCAATTGTACACATGACGTGTTAGAGGCTTTTCATTTGCATCCATTGTATTCGAGACTGTCTTGTGAAATTTGTGCTTCTCTGTAACTTTTATGGAATGCTAATCCTGCTGAGATTTTGATCGTGAAACAAGTGGAAACAACAATCGAAGTGATCACGTTATGGTACTTCATACAGACCCCAGTAAGAAAAATGACAGGTGGTGATTCTAAATTATTTGCCCCCAATAAAAAATCTGAATTGTACTGAAGAATGTTTTTCCTTCGCTTATTGTAGTTTTTAAAATATGTTTTCGTTAAAAGGCAAATTTATTATGAAACTTGGGTTATAAAATCCAACAATTATTTGTTTTGTTAGGTTCATTAACATAATGAACTACCAGGTCCAAAACGCCATTTTCACCCAATTTCCTCCCTTCGGTGTTGCTTTCCTTCTTCAATTTTAGAGGAATACAGTGGAGGCTTATTTTACTTTGACAAGAATATCTTCACTGTGTTTAGGTAACTATCAATTTGCGTTAAACAAAATGGCTTATTATTTGGTAAATAGTACTTAAATATTATTCTATGCACAGTTTCTGCAATTGAGAAATAATTGGAATTTTGCTAACCTGCCAATGGGAGAGGAAGAAAATTACCTTCCCAACTTCCATGAGTTTGGAGGTGAACCCAAAATACTTAACACACGGAAAAAACCAATAGAAGTGTAAAAATTTATCTTTAAAGTAAATAGAGATTTCTTTGGGCTGCTTAAGACCTGTGAGAAAAGTACAGTGTAAAATAAAAGTCCTGTTTCTCTATTTCACACGCCACAGTTGTTACAAAGAAAATCTGGAAAATGTTCCTCTGTAAAGATATAATTTATTTATAATTAGTTAATTCTTCCAACAGTCAACGCACTTTAAATGATCCAGAAGTCAGCCTAATTTTTAAGCATTTTCTCAGTGAATTGTCCCTAGCACATATTCCATATGAAAAAAAAAGTATTCTTTTATAGCACAGGGAACTATATTCCATATCTTGTAATAATCTATAATGGAAAAGGAGCTGAAAAAGAATATATATATAAAACATAAATAAATATATATATATAAATTTACTGAATCACTTTGCGATACATCTGAAACTAACACAACATTGTAAATCAGCTGTACTTCAATAATAATTTTTAGGAAAAAGAAAAAGTATTCTTTGGACAAAATATACACTGTGTTTGTGTACAATTTTA